>NC_044032.1:316258316-316595524 GCF_901765095.1 Microcaecilia unicolor | reverse complement strand
AAGTGGAGGAAGAGGAGAAGTGGGTTTTGGTGGAAAGACGATAAGCTCGGTCTTGGACATGTTCAGTTTCAGGTGGCGGTTGGACATCCAGGCAGCAATGTCGGATAAGCAGGCCGATCTTTGCCTGGGTCTCCGTGGTGATGTCTGGTGTGGAGAGATACAGTTGGGTGTCATCAGCATAGAGATGATACTGGAAACCATGAGATGAGATCAGGGAGCCCAGGGAAGAGGTGTAGATTGAGAAGAGAAGGAAGGGGTCCAAGGACCGATCCCTGGGGAACACCAACAGATAAGGGGATGGGGGTGGGGGAAGATCCATGAGAGTGAACTTTGAAGGTGCGGTGGGAGAGATAGGGGGAGAACCAGGAGAGGACAGAGCCCTGGAACCCAAATGAGGACAGTGTGGCAAGAAGTAAGTCATGATTGACAGTGTCAAAAGCGGCGGATAGATCCAGGAGGATGAGGATGGAGTAGTGGCCTCTGGATTTGGCAAGGAACAGGTCATTACAGACTTTAGAGAGTGCTGTTTCTGTCGAGTGAAGAGGGCGAAAACCGGATTGAAGCGGATCGAGGATGGCATGAGAGGAGAGAAAATCAAGGCAGCGGCTGTGGACTGCGCGCTCAAGTGTCTTGGAGAGGAAGGGTAGGAGGGAGATGGGGCGGTAGTTGGAGGGATAGGTAGGGTCTAGTGATCGTTTTTTGAGGAGTGGCGTGACTACAGCATGCTTGAAGGTGTCTGGGACAGTTGCAGTGGAGAGAGAGAGGTTGAGGATATGACAGATGGAGGGAGTGATAGTAGGAGAGATGGTGTTAAGTAAGTTGGTGGGGATGGGATCAGAGGAACAAGTGGTGCATTTTGAGGAGGAAAGAAGATGGGCGGTTTCCTCCTCAGAGATATCAGGAAAGGAGGAGAAGGAGGTCTGGGTTGATTGGTTGAGGGAGAGGGTTGAAGGGTGGAGGTGGCTTGGTAGTGAACTCAAGGTTGATCTTTTGCACCTTGTCGCGGAAGTAGTCAGCCAGTGATTGAGGAGAGAATGAGGGGGGTGGGTGGGAGCGGAGGGCACTTTGAGGAGGGAGTTAAGGGTGGCGAAGAGACGACGAGGGTTAGAGCTGAGAGAATTAGTCAATTGGGTGTAATAGTCCTGTTTGGCAAGGAATAGTGAGGACTGGAAGGAGGATAGCATGAATTTGTAGTGAAGGAAATCTGAATGGGTGCGAGATTTCCTCCAGAGGCGTTCAGCAGATCGGGCGCAGGAGCGAAGGTAACGGATGCAAGGGGTCAGCCAGGGCTGGGGATTAGTACGCCTTGTGGGACGGGAGGTGGATGGTGCAAGGGTGTCCAGAGCAGAGGAGAGAGTGGCATTGTAAGCGGAGACAGCCTCGTCGACAGTCTCGGAGGACATGATGTAGGGGAGGAGATTAGAAATACTAGATGATAAGGTGGGAGGGTCAATAGCCTGGAGATTCCTGGAAATAGTGGTTAATGTTGGGCGGGGCTGAGGGGGAGGGTGAAGAAGTGTGAAGGTGATCAGGTGATGATCAGAGACAGGAAGAGCTGAGGTGTGGAAATTGGAGAGTGAGTCGGAAGAGGAGAGGACGAGGTCAAGGCAATGGCCATCTCTCCTGATCCTGTTTAGTTTTTGCTACTGTGATGGGATTTTCTACTGACCTCATGATAATATAATATTATATAATATAATATTATCTTTCTCATAACCAAATGTGATGATAGCTGTCTTATATTGTTATGATATGGCTTACATATGTTGCCTGTGTTTTGTTGAAATTAATTATGGAATTTTGTGCTGTTCTGTTAATTTATTTCTTAGAAAACTTTAATAAAGATTATTGGACCAATAGAAACTGATTGAGTGGGATGTGACAAATGATAGTGGTAAATAGTGTTCACGTCGAAGATAAATGGTCTGCCACAGTATTTTTCTTGCTCTTCTTCTTTGTAACATTTTTGTATGCAGTATTGTGGAAAGGCTTATCAGAAAGATTTGCATATTTGTGGATAATAACAAAATACGCAATGGGGTAGACGCTCTGGAGGGTTCCAGTGCAGTTTGAGATATGGTCTTGAGTATAGTACAAAAACCTAAGGGAGTGATACAATACAGGTGAGAAGTATTTATGCGTATAATAGAAGACAGAGACCTGGAAGTGCTTGTATCTTATTGTGTATAATTCTGGGGACTGCACCTTCAAAAGGATATAAACACGATGGTGCCAGTCTAGAGAGTGGCTGATAACTCAAGGAGTCATTCAGGTATACTATTTGTATACTTTGGCAGAAAGGCACTTAATGATATACATGAGGCAGGCCTCTTTCAATTGAAAGGAAGGTCTGACATGCATGGTCACAGGATGAATGTGAAAGGGGATATTAAAGTAATATGTCTTTGTGGAAAGGATGATAGATGCATGGAACAGCCTCCCATTGGAACTGGTAGTATCTGTATTCAAGAAAGCATGGGATATGCACAGAATCTATCTAAGTGAAAGGAAGGAATTCTTGAATAGCCTAGTTGGTGTAGATGGGCAAACTGGCTAGTCTGTATGGTCTTTTGTCTTCCATCATTTTCTGTCTTTGCTTTTCATTGGGAAAAGAAGAAGGAGGTGGAAGATGGTCTTGGTTGCCTTTTTATCATTTGTATAGTGTCACACTGTATGGGTTTCTAACACACATTGCCTTTCTGATTTGGTAGTCAGGTGAGGAGGGGACGAAGAGGCAGGTGGTTCTATTATCAGGGCATTGCTGGGCTACACTGAACCAAAATAGAGATGGTTTCTTAAACAGCCATTCTAAACCAGCAAGTTTATTTGCCCTTTTAAAATGTATTTAACAGATAATATTAGAACTTTGCTTCTTGCAAAAGACAAGGAGGGGCATAATCGAAAGGGATGCCCAAGTTTTCCTGGGGACGTCCATGCAGGACGGCTCCAGCAAGGGGCGAAGAAACCCGTATTATCGAAACAAGATGGGCGTCCATCTTTCATTTCGATAATACGGTTGGGGGACGCCCAAATGAGCAAATTTAGGTCAACCTTAGAGATGGTCATCCCCAGGACTTGGTTGTTTCTGATTTTCAGGGATAATGGAAAGCGAGGACGCCCATCTCAGAAAACACCAAATCCAAGCCATTTGGTCGTGGGAGGAGACAGCATTTGTAGTGCACTGGTCCCACTAACTGAACGGAAAAAGCCCTTCCCTTACCGATCCCTTAGCGATTCGGAAAGGAACGGGCATGCATGATGGAAATCGCATGCAAATGAGCTGCTCGCTGTTAGCTCATTAGCACACAGTTTCCTTCCAAAGGAGGGGAAGCCAGTGCAGAGCAGCCAAATGTTATGCGTGGCTGCTCTGTGCATGCCAAAGACAGCTTCATACATCTTAGTTAGACGGAGATCTTGCACTGGTTTATTGAGTAAGTAAATATCAGGGTCCCACATCAAAACCAAATTTTTAGGCATTGCCGAATTGTTTTCCAAAAAGGTTTAACTTTTCAACAAGACCACCAAATATGGCCCATCGTTCTCCACTTGCTGCACTGATACCAATGTCCCTTAGAACATGCAATATAAGTGAATTGGGGGTCAAATGTAATTGATGCATTACTTTGAAGCAGTTTTCTTAGATAAAGCTCTGTTTTTCCCTGCTCCCCATGCCGTTCCTCACAGTGCCCTATAGGAAATGGAGCAGTATCATGAAGAAGTGCATAGAAAACACTAATAAGCTGTAGTCCCCACAAAGTCCTCACACACCTTCCTCTAAAAAGAGATCCTTCTGTAGTATTTTAGGTTTAATTGCCTTAGAGGTCAAAACGTGTACCAGCTGATTGTAGCAAACCTATTAGTAACTAACTACTGGTAGAAGTTTAGTGTATTTTTATGGGAGAAACATTTCCAGTTTTCTACAGCACAGAGAATTAGATAAAGCGAATGAAATATAGCATTAAGGGAATTGCACTTTATAACTGGGCAATTTCAGTATTCAAATCCTGATCTTTCACCGATACCTTTTGTGGACTTTTTTTGAAGTCACTTCACAATCTGTAGTCTTTGCGAATCTAGCCCTAAGTTTAAACTGCATTAAGTGCACCGTATATTAGCAGCACAGGGGCTTTACTTTATGTAGGGAAGATACTCAGGTGGTGGTGGTTATGCTTGTAATAGAAACTGGAGTGACTTCAGCTGCTGCGTTGTGAGTGTTGGATTATTCTGACAGCAGCAAGCCCCATCCCCTTTTGTCTCTGTTTTATCCATGAGCTTCTGTGCTTGGTCAGAGCTGCGCATGTTGTTAGGTTGGTGTGAGGGATACTAATGACCCTTATCTCTTGTTGACTTAACCCTAGTTCATAGTTGCTGTAGTGTACATGGGGCATACCTAGAAGTGCTTGATGGATATGGCCTAGTGCCTAAGGCAAGGTTTATGTTTTCACTGTGGTACATAAACACTTTGTGTGTTAGAAACAGTAGAACATTATAGAGCTGCTTCTGGGAGGAAGGTTTTTTTATTTTTATATGAAATGTGTGTTTGATTTAACACTAACTTCTCGAGTTAATTTGCTTATTGTTTTTCTCCCTCTGGCCGCATTCAGGAAGCTTTGCAAAGGATCATTTCAACCTTGGCAAATAAGAATGATGAAATCCAGAACTTCATTGACACGTTAAATCACACATTAAAAGGAGTTCAGGTGCGTGTGGCCTTTTTCTCACTTCTATGTGAAGTTTCTTTCTCTCTCTGGTACTTTGAGGTGGTCATATTCCTTTCTTGACTTCATGTGACGCATAATATCCATTTCAGTCTGTCACCTGAGGTGCTTCAGTGTAGGGGCTAGCACTCAGGATTAGGACTCCTGTCTCTGCTGTGTGTTCTGATGTTATCCAGGTCATTTGACCTCTGGTTGCCTAATTTCCCTCGGTTGGCTTTGAGTGCTAATGACATTACTGTGGTTACATAGTGCTTTTAAATTCTAGTTTGGATGCAAGGCACTTCCTTTTTGTCCAGCTAGATCAGTCCAGACCAAGGGTTCTCAACCCGGTCCTTGAACACACCCAGCAGTCAGGTTTTCAGGATAGCCACAATGAATATACATGAGAGAGATTTGCATTCAAAAGAATTGTACACTGCCTTGAGTGAATTTTTTCAAAAAGGTGGTAAATAAATCCTAATAAATAAATGGGGGCAGAAATCTATCTCATATATATTCATTGTGGGTATCCTGAAAACTTGGCTAGCTGGGTATGTCCCAAGGACTGGGTTGACTGGTGTAGCCTGAAATTCTTCAGCTGATGGTGTAGGTCTGATCTGGTGCAGCAGGTCCCTTTTTTAGTAGACACAAAGCAACCTGGTCTGGAGCAACCAGGAAATCTGAATGAAGACGAACGTGCACCATTCCGGCAACACAGGAATTTTTATTCAAGATTGACCAAACCCGAGGAGGCCACATTTCAACAAATGCCTGCATCTATAATTAAAATAAGGATAAAACATAAATGAATGCAGAAACGTTTAAAAAACAGAAACCATACTGGTGAACAGAGTGCTAAGAATATTGTGACATCGAGATGAAAAATGATGAGTAAATAGGTATAATTCATGTAAGCAATTGATGTACACATACATGGTAGATATTCATTGTATAACAAAGTACCTCTACAAAACAGCAAATATGCAAAGTATAAATGAAACCAAACTGAATAGTGCTCTGAGGAACATTTTACCATAGCTTCTTACTGCAAGTGATCAGTAGTGTTTTATCTGAATTTCATTTTTTTAAAAGATGTTTTTAGCATCTGGGCTGAATTATACTGTACAATTGGGTGTTATCTTTTCCTGCCAGCAGAGGGAGGTAGAGAAACTGATCTTTCCTAGTGATCTCACTAGTACAAAAGGGTTGTCCTTCGTGAAAAGCTTCAGTATTTCCTCTACCTCCAGCAGAGGAAAGGTTGTTTAGGCTATTGCTCCTGGCCCCTGGCCTAGCGTCCTTTGCCTCACAGCTTGGTTGACCTTAATGGCTGCTTCCCACGGGCCAGACCTGTTGAAGCGCAGAGCACTGCTTTGCTACCCCAGTCATCACTTGATAGTGACCACTGGGTGAGGCTTACAGCTTGGCTCTGCTGGGCCCCGCCAGAGGGGGTGCCGGACCCTATCCCTCTCTGCTGCCCTTGCACCTTCTTGAGTGCCCTCCCCTCCCCCATTGATTTCCCTACTTCTCCAGGCAAACAAATTGTCTGGTGTTGTCTGATACAGCTTTCCCCTTAATAGAAAGTTAAGATTTTTAGGAAGAAAAAAAAAAACAACAGAAGCTGAATTTGCAGTCTTAGAGAAACAGCACACCTGGAGGAACGTTCTGTC
This sequence comes from Microcaecilia unicolor, assembly GCF_901765095.1. NCBI lineage: Eukaryota > Metazoa > Chordata > Amphibia > Gymnophiona > Siphonopidae > Microcaecilia > Microcaecilia unicolor. Next base: position 316,589,160 of record NC_044032.1, on the reverse strand, counting down.
ATTTGCCTTTTTCGGCAGGAAGAGCTTCCCGCCAGATTGATTGTGTGTTGGAGGCCCTTGGTCTCTCTGAAGCCTGGGGTAATGACCCATTGGAGAATGACTCCAGTTTGGAGGGTCTGGAGGGGCTCAAACATCTTTTCCACTTTATAAAGCTCTTACTGCTTGATGCTGGCAAAGTAGGAGTCTTCAGATGGGGGCATCCAGGGTTTTGGACCAGTTGTATCTCTTGCCCTCAAAGGAGGTGGGCAAGTACTATCCCAAGGTGAACACTCTGGTCACAGCTGTGACAAAAGAAGACCACTGTTCTGTGCAGGATGGCTCTGTTCTTAAGGGCCGCTGAAGTGCTTTGACAATGGTGAAATTTTCCAGGTTCATACAGGCAGTTATACATTTGCTGGTTTCAATGCTTCTGTAGGTACCATTGGAGAAGGCACATTTGGGAGTTTGGTGAATAGGTCTATGTGAAAAACAAATGCCCTAGGGAGATGTAGTGGCCTGTATTGTCCCTTTGGAATTAATGTGGGCATCCAAATGGGGGATTAAATGGTACAAGATTTGCAGGGGCAATAGGGAAGCCCCCTATTTGGCCCCTCTTGCCCCAAGACTGTTCCCATCAAATACCTTCAGCATTTCTTTGATGCAATTAAGGAAACTATCCCCTAACGCTTTACTTCAGATTATCAAATTTAAGATCTTACACAGAGTTCACATCACTAGAAAGAAAGGGGTTCAGATGGGGGCTTTGGGAGAACCCTCACTGCTGTAGATGTTAAACCCAGAAATTCAGTGCCAGACTATGTCTGGGTTCCAGCATTGAATTTCCTGATACAGGGAACTGGCTAAAAGATAGATGTTTAAGTGTGATGTTCAAAATATAGAACAGGAAAAGTTCTCTACGATGACGAATTGGCATTATTTATATATTTATTGACCCCTGATGCAGACGCTTTTTAGCGTCGAAACACGGCCTGTGTCGGGTCGTTATCTCTGATATAATAAAGACTGTTGGACTCACGTCTCCAGTGGTGAATCGTCTATTAGTCTCTACTTTTGCCTTCTGTAAGTGTGATGTTCGGCACTTAACCTGATATGAAGATAGGACTGTGTTTTATGCGGTCCTATTAATGGAGTTATCTTAACTGGTTCAGTTCCAACTATTGACACTTAACTGTCTAAGTGCTGACTCTGCTCCCAGAGCACCCCTAAAATATCTGGTTCCGGTTCGATCACTAACCAAGTATTTAGATTTATTATTTCTAATCTGCCTTTACCTAAGGTGGAGTACAAAGTTACAAACATAATAAAACAAATAAATACAACTAACAACTGCTAAGACTACACTAAAAGGTCCATGGTTAAGTCCTGCTGAAAATGCCCGGTTAGCCCTGGTCAGGGAATTTAACCTGTCAGGAGCTTTTCCTGGCCATTTGAATCATTTTGAGTATCGGGCCCTTGGTAACTATGCATTATTCTGTCTGGGCTTTGTTTTTTGTTTTCTTTTTCTTCTTTAAGAGCTTGTGACATTAAATAATGGGTGAGGTTACTTTCTATTGTGAACATGTACGGGATAACTTGAGCTGAAGAATCCATGTTGTTTAAGCGGTAAACGCTGTGGTTAAACATCTAATTAAAACTACTATTTAATTTTTTTTTTATTTTAAAATCTTTTTTATTAACTGGTATTCGCATAAAAAGATACATTCATGTACTTCAACCATAGCACATCACAATGTAATACAACATGTTAACTTCTGATACTCGGATATCATTTTTTTTAAACTTTATTTTAGTGTATAGACAACTTAGATATACAAACTTTGACATCACTTTATACATCATAGAGATAACCCCTTTCCCTTCCCTCCTCCCCTCTCTCCCCCCCCCCCCCCCCCCCCCCCCCCCAGTCTCTTCATAATTCTATGGATCTCTGTGGTGTATCTTCTTTTATACTTAATACTTCGGGCCTAAAATAAGCCCAAGTTTACCAAGTGATTTCACCTCCTTGGTATTATCAGGTGCGGAGCATCTAGGTCAATTCCCGCTTGGGATCTCCAAAGCTTATATTTGTCCCATATTTTGGTAAACTGGAGCAGCTGATTGTTCTTCATCCCTGTAAGCTTTGCCATTTGATACATATAGTCCATTTTATGTAGAACTTTGACAATTGGTGGAGCCAGCGATTGCTTCCAGGCGGCTGCCAGTGCAATCTTTGCCGCTCCTAAAAACATGGAAGCCAAACGGTGAAGAGGGGTCAGAAGTCCAGGAGGGCGAAATTGCAATAAGCAGTGGTCCATCGTTTGTGGATATTCTTTACCCAATATCTGTTTCAATAACTTAAGACATTCCTGCCAATAAGGTTGTATCTTTGGACATGACCATCATATATGTTTCATATCCCCCCTCACTTGACATCCCCTCCAGCATTGATTCAAAGAGCCTGGAAACATTTTCGCTACTTTATGTGGGGTATAATACCATCGGTACAGGATCTTATATCCATTTTCTATCATGGAACTACTTACCGATCCCTTTAATAGAAAGCCTATCGCCTTTTCCCAACTCTTCAGTTCATGTGTAGCCCCTATATCTTGTTCCCATTTCTGTATGTATTGCTGAATTGGGGTTTTATATGAGAGTAGTGCCCCGTATATTCTTGACACACATCTTTTACGACTATTCCCTCCCATGGCCCGCTCTAATTCTGTTTCCTCCTTTTGTAGCTCCCCTTTGGCTTTTCGAAGAATATAATCTCTAATTCTAGTGTAGTATAACAGGTGATGTGCTGGGAGATTAAATTCGTCTTGCAGCTCATTATATGAACGTATTGCCCCCTCTTCCCATATTTGGTCCAATTGTCTCAACCCTCTCTGTCTCCATTGCTTATATATTTTGTCTCCCTCTTCCCATGAAAATCCCGGTGCCCCTTGTAAATGCATTTTACGAAAATATGTTCTCTGTGGACAGAATTGTTGGCGTAATGTATTCCATGTCATTAATGGGTATGCAACTGTTGGGGGTAGCAATGTTGCCATTGCCTTAACCCGTTTACTTGGGAGCCATAGTAATGCTGCTGGATGATTAAGTCCTATCCAGTGTTTTTCAATTTGTAACCATGGTTTGTCTTCCTCAGTAATCCATGCTGCTAATATTCTTAGCTCCCAGATATCATTTTGATGGTAATAGTTATTTCTTTTGAACAACCTTATGCTACCTCCTCCCTCTCCTCCCTTCCCCTTCCCATCCCTTTTCCCTTTACCTCTTCCCCCCTCCCTCCCTCCCTCCCTCCTCTACTCCTCAAGTTAGTGGCATTCTAGGCATAGCAGGACATTTCAAGTATCACACATGTTCAACAATTAAGAAGTCTGCTCCTGGCTGCTGGTTGAAGAGTGTCCCAGAAATTACTCCAGGTGTTTGTCAGTTGTCTACCCGCTTCTGTTTCAAAGTCTTGTACTCCACGTCTCTCTAATTTCAACATCTCTATCATTTGTACCCTCCATTGGGCCAGTGTTGGGCTGACACTCTCTCTCCAATTTGTCAGTAGTACTCTTTTCCCCTGCAGCATAGCTCGTTGCAAAAACCCCTTCAAGCTCGGCACTCGGAGACTTACGTTTTTAAAATCTTCAAATAAAAGCAAGGGTTGTAAAGGCACTGTACAGTTCCAATACTTCGCAATGGCTCCCACCACCGCTCTCCAGAAACTGTGCACCTGCGGGCATAACCAAAACATATGGCTCAGAGTAGCTGGATCTTGTCCACATTTCAAGCATGCCCCAGAGGCTCCAAACTTTGCCCTATATGCTTGATTAGGCGCCACATAGAGTCTCAGCGCAAACTTATATTGCAGCTCCCAGTCACGAGGAAACGTGACACTTTTCCGTGTGCTAGTCAGAAACCCTGTGAACAGAGTCTCCGTGACTTCCTCCTTTAGGTCTATCGTCCACTTCTGTGCATAACTTCTGTAATCTATATCATCCGTCGAGTCTAGGAGGTTTCGGTGAAAGAATCTCAACGGCACCATACTCTGGGCCCCCAGAGTCAGCGCCAAACTTATCTCCTGCACATCTTCGCATAAGTTCATCCAGCCCAGTGAGTGAACATAATGTCTCACTTGGTAATATGCGAGGGAGTCCGCCCTCGGTAGCCCAAACTCTCGCTGCAGCTCTGACAATTTCTTAAGTTGACCTTCCTCATCCAGTATCTGGTATAGGTATTGAATCCCCCGGGAATGCCATTCAGCAAAGGTCCTTGAAGAGGTCCCCACTGGAAAGTCCGGGTTATGTTTTAATGGCAGAAAGGGCGTTGCTGCAGAAGAGAATCTGTGCCGCCAGCACAGCCATCTCCATGCTTCTCTTGCTGAGCTGACGAATGGGTTTTTCCTGATTTCCATCTGCGGCCTCTTCCCTGTGGTGTGTAACAGCCATCCCAGGTGCTCCTTGGGAGACAACAAGGTCTCTATGTCAGTTGGCGTGAAGTTCTGAGTACCAGCCAGCCAGTCTCTAATGTGCCTTAGTATACAGGACACCACCAGATATCTTATATTCAACAACCCCATTCCCCCATGAGCCCTAGGCTTCTGCAATACCATCATTGGCAGTCTGGGGCGCCGGCCCCTCCACAGGAATTCCTGAATCAGTTGAGACAACCTCCGCTCCTCCCTCCTTCGCAAATATAGTGGCAGCATTTGGAATAAATAAAACCACTTGGGCGTTATCATCATCTTAAAGAGTGCTATGCGGCCTATTAACGAAATGGGATAGGCGCCCCAGAGCTGCAGAAGCCTTCGAGTCTCCATCACCAGTGGAAATACATTCAATTTATACAGAGCTGACAGGTCAGCTGACACCCGAACCCCTAGATATTTGATATTGCCTTCTGCCCACTCCAAGGGGAATTTCCCGTTCCATATCATCAAGCTGATCAATCCATAGACTGGTGGGTTGTGTCCATCTACCAGCAGGTGGAGATAGAGAGCAAACTTTTGCCTCCCTATATGTGGTCATGTGCTGCCGGAAACTCCCCAGTATGTTCTCTATCTCAGCAGGTGGTGGTCACACACAGCAGCAGCTCTGGCTAGGCCTCCAAGCCTAATCCTTAGGTTTTGTTGAGGCCTGGGGTTGAGGGCTCTTTTGAGCAAGTGCAAACCTGGTGGTGCCAGGTCCCTCCTTTTCTCCCCCCTCCCGCTGGCTCCGTTTAAAAAAAAAAAAAAAAAAAAAAAATTTAAACGTCTTTAAAGGCGTTTAATTCGACGTTTCTTTAAACGTTCATTGCAGCTACTCACTGGGACACCAGTTCGTTACAGCTCGGAGCGGCAAGCAGGTAATTTTACCTTTTTATAGCGGGCAGGGGGTTCCCCGATTCTTCTCCTCGTGGCATATGGCGTCGGAGGGCGAGGGCGCAAAGGGTCGCTCCCCGGATCGCTGGAGCGCTTCTAGAGGGGATGCGGGGGTTTTACAACCTGATTCGCCCTTGATGGGTGACAGTTTAGTGACCGATGAATGTCCCGGTCGTTCCTCCGGCGTGGCGGTTTTTTCCCGCCATAAACGCCCATCCCCCGCTCCTCGCCTCCGCCATCTTGGCCGGCCACGCGGCTCGGACGGCTTCTTCGTGGGCCGCCCTTGAGGTTGGAGACATTAATGCCATGAACGCCCTTAATTTGGGCGACGGCACAAAGCGGCTAAAGTTAAGCGCCGTTCTTCCCGCGCGGCTCCTTCGCGGAGTTTCGCGCCGGACGCCATTTTGGATGCGCAGCATGTCTCTCCCCCGCTATTGCGAGCGCCGGTTGAGAGTGCGTCTAGGGCTGTTGCCCAGGCTGCGGAAGTGCACAGTCTGGGGGGTTTCTCCCCCGAGTTTGTTTTGCTGCTGCATCAGGCTTTCCTCATGCAAAACGCTGCCCCTGCTCCCTCTTCTGATAAAGAGGTTGAGGTTCCCAGAGGTAAACGCCCTCGGGTTGATTTCCAGGCCTTGGAGGACTTTGTCTCCTCCGATGTAGATGAGGGCAGCGTGTCTGAGGTCTCCCAACGGTCCTTTGCGGATTCCTTGGAGGAGATAGATCCCCGCTCGGATGGAGCGGATGACCCCTCTGCAGCGCGGCTTTTTAGCCCAGAGGATTTGCCCAACCTGTTGTTACAGGCCATGGACACTTTGAAGATTTCCTCTCCGGAGGACGTCTCTCCCTCAGCCCCTGTTGGCTCTGCCATTATGCTGGGGACGAAGCGCCCACCTAGATCCTTCCACGTGCATGAGCCATGCGGCTCAATGGGATGTCCCGGAAACGAGCCTTAAAGTGGCTAGGGCTATGTCCCGCCTCTATCCTTTGGCTGTGAGTGAACGTGAGGCCTATCTGTGGCCTACCGTGGATTCTTTAATCACTGCGGTGACTAAGAAAACGGCGTTGCCGGTGGAAGGTGGCACGGCCCTAAAGGACGCCCAAGACAGAAGATTGGAGGCGGCCTTAAGGTCGTCCTTTGAGGCAGCTGCTTTAAGTTTGCAGGCCTCAGTTTGCGGCTCCTATGTGGCCAGGGCGTGCCTGACTATGGTGCAGCGGGCTTCCCCCTCGGATCTTTCCTTGAGGGCTGATTGGCCGGCCCTGGAATCGGGCTTAGCCTATTTGGCAGACTTGCTGTATGATGTCTTGAGAGCCTCAGCTAAAGGCATGGCTCAGACAGTCTCTGCGCGGCGGTGGCTTTGGCTGAAACATTGGTCTGCTGACCACGCCTCTAAATCCCGCCTGGCTAGATTGCCTTTTAAAGGCAAGCTGCTCTTTGGGGTCGAGCTGGACAAAATCGTGACCGATCTCGGCACGTCTAAGGGCAAGAAATTACCAGAGGTCAGAGCTCGGGCTAGTATTCGTCCCGGTACCTCCAGAGGACGGTTGCAGGAAGCCCGTCGGTACCGCCCGGGCAAGTCGGGTTCCTCTGCCCCCTCTTCCTTCAAGAGGAATTTCTCCCCCAAGCAGCATTCCTTTCGCAGAGACCGCCGTCCCGGAGGTGCTCCCTCCGGTCCTCCCCCAGGGTCTCTTACCCAATGACGGGGCCTTGGTCCACGCCCCAGTGCAGATTGGAGGACGGCTGTCCTCGTTTCTGGGCGAGTGGACCACTATAACTTCAGACGCGTGGGTGCTGGAAGTCATCAGAGACGGCTACAAGCTAGAGTTCTGCCAACCCTTAAGAGACGGGTTTGTACTCTCTCCCTGCAAGTCTCCGGTCAAGCTGTGGCAGTGCAGCAGACCTTGGACAACCTGATCCGCCTGGGTGCGGTCGTTCCGGTGCCAAAAAATCAGATTGGCAAGGGACGTTACTCCATTTACTTTGTGGTTCCAAAGAAAGGAGGTTCTGTCCGGCCTATCCTCGACCTCAAAGGGGTCAATCGGGCCTGGAAAGTGAGGCACTTTCGCATGGAGCCTCTCCGCTCTGTTATAGCGGCAGTGAAGGCAGGAGAGTTCTTGGCTTCCTTGGACATCAAGGAAGCGTACCTGCATATTCCCATCTGGCCTCCTCTCCAACGCTTTCTGCGTTTTACAGTCCTGAGACGACACTTCCAGTTCAGAGCCCTCCCTTTCGGGTTGGCTACTGCTCCGCGGACCTTTTCCAAAGTAATGGGGGTCATAGCGGCCTTCCTGCTAAAGGAAGGAGTACAAGTCCATCCTTATCTGGACGACTGGTTGATCCGAGCCCCCTCTTATGCAGAGTGCGGCAAAGCTATGGACCGGGTAGTTGCTCTTGTGAGCTCCCTGGGATGGATCATCAACTGGAAGAAGAGCCAGCTGCGCCCGACTCAGTCCCTGGAGTATCTGGGAGTTCGATTCGACACCCAAGTGGGCAGAGTGTTCCTGCCAGACAATCGGATTGTCAAGCTTCAGGCTCAGGTGGACTAGTTCCTAGTAGCCTCTCCTATTCGGGCTTGGGACTACGTGCAGCTGTTGGGCTCTATGACGGCCACGATGGAAGTAGTGCCCTGGGCCAGGGCTCATATGAGACCACTACAGCTATCTCTGCTGCTGCGCTGGACTCCGATGTCGGAGGATTATGCTGTGCGCCTTCCCGTGGACCCAGCAGTGCGCAAGGCGCTGAGCTGGTGGACGCAGACAGACAAGTTGTCTGCAGGATTGCCTCTGGTGACCCCGGAGTGGATTGTCGTCACGACAGACGCCTCTTTGATGGGCTGGGGAGCCCACTGCTTGGGAAGGACAGCGCAGGGGCTCTAGTCTCCTGCAGAGGCAAGTGGTCTATCAACCTCCTGGAACTCAGAGCCATTCGGTTGGTGTTATTGGAGTTCATCCCGGTACTGGTGTTGTAGCCTGTACGGGTCCTGTCGGACAATGCCACGGCTGTGGCCTATATCAACCGCCAGGGAGGTACCAAGAGCGCCCCTCTAGCCAAGGAGGCTATGAGTCTTTGCCAGTGGGCGGAAGCGAACCTGGAGCAGCTTTCAGCGGCCCACATTGCCGGAGTCATGAATGTCAAGGCGGACTTTCTCAGTCGCCATACCTTGGAGTCCGGAGAGTGGCAACTATCTGCTCAGGCGTTCTTGGACATCACGAAGCGCTGGGGCCAGCCGAGCCTAGATCTGATGGCGTCATCGGCCAATTGCCAAGTGCCGCGCTTTTTCAGCAGAGGACGGGACCCTCGATCCCTGGGAGTAGATGCTCTTCTCCAACAGTGGCCGACACAAGAGCTCCTCTATGTGTTCCCGCCCTGGCCCATGTTGGGCAGGGTGCTAGACCGGGTGGCAAAGCATCCCGGCAGGGTAATCCTGGTGGGTCCGGATTGGCCCAGACGTCCCTGGTATGCGGACTTGATCAGGCTCTCAGTCGACGATCCTCCGCGGCTGTCAGTGGAGCAGGGCCTGTTACATCAGGGTCCCGTGGTGATGGAGGATCCCTCTCCCTTTGGTCTTACGGCCTGGCTATTGAGCGGCAGCGTCTGAGGAAGAAGGGCTTCTCAGACAAGGTCATCGCCACTATGCTGAGAGCGAGGAAGCGCTCTACTTCTACTGCTTACGCCAGGGTTTGGCGTATCTTTGCAGCATGGTGTGAAGCAGGCTCACTTTCTCCCTTCACTGCTCCAATTTCTTCAGTGTTGGCGTTCCTGCAAGAAGGTCTGGAGAAAGGCCTGTCGCTCAGTTCCCTTAAAGTCCAGGTAGCGGCTCTGGCTTGCTTCAGGGGCCGCCTGAAGGGTGCTTCCCTGGCTTCGCAGCCAGATGTGGTGCGCTTTCTCAAGGGAGTTAATCACCTGCGCCCTCCTCTGCACTCAGTGGTGCCTGCGTGGAATCTCAACCTGGTGCTAAGAGCCTTGCAGCAGCCGCCTTTTGAACCCTTGTCGAGGGCATCTCTGAAAGACCTGACGTTGAAAGCAGTCTTTTTGGTGGCTATCACTTCAGCCAGAAGAGTTTCCGAGCTCCAGGCGCTCTCATGTCGAGAGCCTTTTCTGCAGTTCACTGAGGCAGGAGTGACTATTCGCACAGTGCCTTCCTTCCTGCCCAAGATTGTTTCTCGCTTCCAGGTGAATCAGCAGCTCTGTCTCCCTTCCTTTCGTAGGGAGGACTACCCAGAGGAGTACTCCGCTCTTGAATATCTGGATGTGAGACGAGTCATCATCAGATACTTGGAAGTGACCAATGATTTCCGGAAATCGGATCATCTGTTTGTCCTGTTTGCAGGTCCTCGTAAGGGTCTGCAGGCTGCTAAGCCTACAGTGGCAAGATGGGTCAAGGAAGCCATTGCAGCGGCTTATGTGGCCGCGGGGAAGGTGCCGCCTATCCAGCTGAAGGCTCACTCCACGAGAGCTCAGGCGGCCTCGATGGCAGAGGCCGGATCCGTCTCCTTGGAAGAGATATGCAAGGCGGCAACGGGGGCTTCGGCTCATACATTCTCCAAGCATTACCGTTTGACTGTGGCTGCACGGGCGGAGGCCCGGTTTGGAGCTTCAGTGTTGAGGTCAGGGATTTCTATGTCCCGCCCTGGGTGAGTACTGCTTCGGTACATCCCACCAGTCTATGGATTGATCAGCTTGATGATATGGAAGGTAAAATTATGTATAATCATACCTGATAATTTTCTTTCCATTAATCATAGCTGATCAATCCATAGCCCCTCCCAGATATCTGTACTGTTTATATTCTGGTTGAATTTTAGGTTCAAGTTTAGCCTTCAGTTACTTCAGGAGGACTTCGTGTTCAAGTTCTTCTTTCACTTGGATTCTTCAAGAGTTGAGACGAGTTTGTGTTACAGTGAGCTGCTGCATTCCTCTCCCCTCCGTTTTACGGGGCTGGATTGAGACATAAATTCTGCCGGCACTCCCTCCCGCTTCGTGCGGCTGTAGGGCAGCTTTGTACCCCTCCCGCTTCGGCGGTGTTAGGGTCAGTCAGCTCCTCCCGCGGTTGCGGTTGCAGGATAAGCCAGATCCCCCCGCATCGGCGGGTGTGGTGTCCCTCCCCCGCTCCGCGGGGATGAGCTGGACGGATTCCCCTCCCCCACTTGTGTGGGGATGAGCTGGGTTAATTCCCCTCCCCCGTTTCGGCGGTGGTGAGCTGGGCAGAGTGTCCCTTCGTGGGTGTAATTCTCTAAGTGCTGAGTCCTGCGGATGGAGCTTTGATATCGACATACTGAGGAGTTTCCGGCAGCACATGACCACATATAGGGAGGCAAAAGTTTGCTCTCTATCTCCACCTGCTGGTAGATGGACACAACCCACCAGTCTATGGATTGATCAGCTATGATTAATGGAAAGAAAATTATCAGGTATGATTATACATAATTTTACCTTCCAGCTGTCCCTTATTCTCTCTCCCAATGGCAGCCCCTGCGATTTTGTGAGATTAAGCTTAAAGCCTGAAAGTTTCCCATACCTTTGCAGCACCTCTAATAAACAGTACAGGGATGAGTGGCCCGCATCCAGCAGCAATAATAGATCGTCTGCATATGCAAGAATTTTCGTTGCTACCCCTTGGATTATTATTCCCCGTATCCCCTCCTCTGCCCGCACCTTGCACAGCAACGGTTCCAAAGAGAGCACAAATAGCAAAGGGGACAGGGGGCAGCCCTGCCGCGTCCCACACTCTATGTCTAGTTCCGGGGTTCTGACCCCATTAATTATAAGCATTGCTTTCGGTGAAGAGTATAGTGTTCGTATAGCCTGCAGATACCAGCCCGTTATCCCCACCCATTGCAAAGTTTCAAACATGAAGGGCAAGAGCACCCTGTCAAAAGCGCGCTCTGCGTCTAGACTGACTATAAGACCACCCTCTCCTTCTACTGCCGCGTGGATCACAGCCGCTAACAACTTGCGTACATTGAGCACTGACTGTTGACCTCTAACAAAGCCCACCTGGCTTTCATGGACAAGCCGGGGCAACAGAGGAGCCAGTCTATCTGCTAATATTCGTGACAAGATTTTGAGGTCTACATTAATCAATGATATCGGCCTATACGAGCCAGGGCTCAACAGGTCTCTCCCTCCCTTTGGTATTAGGCTGACTAATGCTGTGTTCGCCTGTGGGGGTAAAGTCTCTTGTTCTATCACCTCAGTATAATATTCCCACAACGGTCCTGCAAGCTGATTCCCCAATAATTTATAAAATTCACCCGAATAACCGTCTGGTCCGGGTGCCGAGTAGAGCTTTAATAGCTTTCTGGATTTCCTCAGCCGTTATCGGCTCATTTAACCCTGCTGCCTCCTCCGCAGTGAGTTGTGGCAATTCCGATTTTCTCAGATAGGTTCTTATTGCCTCTAAGTCCCCTTTCCCCCCTTGATACAATGCTGCAAAATGACTCCAGAATGTCTCAGCTATTTCTTCTGCCCTTATCTTCACCTGCCCCGCACTATCTTTAATTGCCGCAATAAAGTGAGGTCTGCGGGCTCCTTTCACCATCTTCGCTAAGCGCCCCCCCACTATGAGGCTCATTTTCAAAGCACTTAGCCTCCCAAAGTTCCATAGAAACCTATGGAACTTAGCCTCCCAAAGTGCTTTGAAAATATGCCTCTATGTCTCCATACTTGTGCATCTTATATTTCCTATATATTAGTGATCGGGTCATTCGCTCATGTAATATCTCATTCAGCGCTACTCGCGCCACCATCAGCGATTCGTAATTCCCTGTTGTAGGTGACTTTATGTGCCGCCGCTTTGCCTCTCTGAATTGGTATTCTCTGTCTATAATACCTTTTGCAATGCGGCGGTTGCGCTTATGCAATTATGTGCTCCCGCAACACTGCTTTTACAGCTGCCCAGAAAAGCACTGGGTCATCTGCATGCTGAGCATTAAAGGTGCAGTATTCTTCCCATTTAGTGAGCAGGTACTTCTTAAATTCAGCAGAGGGGTATAGGTAAGCTGGGAACCTCCAATTCACCTGTGCTCTATAGTATGGCTGCGCTTCAAAATCCACCCATATCATTGCATGGTCTGAGAGGCCCTCCGGCCCTATTTTCGCCGCCTGTACCTGACTAAAGAGTTCCTGCGAGAGGAGGATATAATCTAATCTAGAGTGGGTCCTATGGGCCCTAGAGATGTGTGTGTAGTCTTTCTCCTCTAGATTCAGCAGCCGCCACGCATCTACCAGTCCCACTAACCTGCAGAAGGACTCCAACAATGATGGACTAGGTGGGGTCCCTTTGTGTTTAGGCCCAGAGCGATCCATCTCGCAGTCAAATACCCGATTCATATCCCCTGCCACTATTATGGGCAATTCTGCATACTGTTGGCACTTAGCCAATAGCTGAGAGTAAAAATCCTTACTTGATCCTGTTGGTGCATAAACTGCTATCAAGAGCCGATCTCTGCCTTGTAGTTTGAGTTTGACCCCCACATATTTCCCTTCTTTATCTTTAAATAACGGTGTAACTTGGCAAGCTAGGGCCTTGTGAATTAAGATAGCCACCCCTCCCTTTCTACCATTTGCTATGGAACAATGCACCTCTCCCACCCATTGCCTCCTCAGCTTTTCACTTTCCTCTTGCGAGAGTCTCGTCTCTTGAATACAAGCTATTTGGGCCCCATGGCGTTTCAGAGCATCTAAGATCTTAGCTCTCTTTACTGGGGACGTGACCCCACAAACATTCCAGGAGACCACCCGGACCTCTCCTCTCTGCTGCTTAGCCAGGAGCAGGACTTTGTTCCTCTGTCGGTTCTCTCCCTTTGCTTCTCCGGGGGCGCCCAGCCTTCCCCCCAGAGCTTTGCTGTTCCCAGCTATCAAATTCCCTTATCCTGCTCCTTGCGTACTGGCCCTGACTATCCTGCCACAAATTCACTGTGTGCAGTATGCCACATAGTCCCAAATTTCTGCCCCATGATCCCTCCCTTCTGCTCCCCCCCTCCCCCCCTTCCCTCCTTCCCTCCTTGCCCAATCCCGTACAGCTGTAATTCTGGGTCCATATTCCTACAGACCTAGAGTCACTTCAATGCTAGTAGCCCCCCCCCCCCCCCCCCACCTCTGTAGCTTTTCCAAAGTACCCAGAATTCCACCCCCTACTGTTATGGAATGCTTCCCAACATCATTACACTGAAAAATTACAACTTCACAGTTTCCTTATCATACCTATACACAGGAACTTCACTTATCTTTGCTATTTGCATGGACAGTATTCATATTGTTCTCTATTTCATTTATAAACGCAGAGGCCCCTGCCACTTCTTCGAAAGACCTCCATCGTCCCTCGTGCTTAATCTTGAGGATGGCTGGGTAAATCAGCATGAATTGTATGTGGGCCTCATGTAGTCTTTTGCAGAGCGGGGTAAAGTTTCTCCTCTTTCCCTGCACCTGTGCCGAATAATCCTGAAATATTCTGACTGTGTGGCCTTCATATTGAGTAGAATCCCTCTTCATCCGGTATCCCTGCAAGATTTCCACTTTGTGCAAATAATTATGTACTTTAAGGATAATTGCTCTTGGAGCCTGCCTCCCTTCTTGCTTTCTGCCCACGCGGTGAATTCGCTCTAGGCATAGCGGTCCCGCTTGGTCCGAGAGCGCAAACTCTTCCTTTAACCATTTTTCTATTTTGGTGCACAATACGCCATCTCCCACTGATTCGGGGACACCGATGATCCGGAGGTTTGCTCTCCGTGACCGATTCTCGAGGTCATCTAAGGCCGACGCCATGCTTTCTATTTTCTCCAGCGCACGCTCCAGTTTCTGAGAAGCCGGTGCCTCTGCATCCTCCAGCGCCGAAACCCTACACTCTAGCTCCGTTGCTCTTTGGACTGTTTCACCCAGCAGGGTTTCCATGTTTGCTAGCCGCCCTTCCAGCCGCTCCCATCTCGGCTCCATTGCCTTCTCCACCGCCGCGGTGAGTTGCGATAGCTGTTCTAACGAGAACACAGGGGTTTCCGGCACTTGCTTTATCTCCGCCGCGCTGTCCGCGCCTTGGGCCTTCTCCTTTTCCTTTTTCTGCCCTCTGCTTGCCATTACTTTCCCCGATGTTTCTACAAATTTGTCCATCTGCTGTGCGCTATTTTATTGGGTGCTCTCTTGATTTCCGTCCTGTATTAATTTAGTTTGGGGTTTTAACGTTGAATTAAGAGGTGTTGGGGCCTAAGAGAGCCTGAGAGCACGTCTCACTCCCTCTACAGCATCACGTGACCTCAAAACTACTATTTAAAAAATACCAGCTTTGTTTAGTAGAGAATTTAATAAATATTTTTCATCTGTTTGAAACTTGCCACTCTTGCATGAGTTTCATTGTTGGTAGTGAGTGTAATGACACATGTGAGAATGATAGCCCAAAAGACATTTCTACAAAAAAATGCAAACTTTCTGAGTAAACCTATCCAAACACCCTGAAGTTACTGACCCTGTAAAATAAATTTAAACACATTTACCAAGGTGGTGTGCCACTGGTAGCACAGAAACCAAACTTTCACCTTCCCTTTTGAGTGTGAGCATACCACTCTCTTGACATGCTTAGGTACTTACTGACACTGATGTACTGGAGAGTATGGAATTGAACCCCTTTCCCCTATGATTTTCATGAATGAGTCACAGGACTAGTCTAACAATGCAGTGTTTCTGCTTGAAAAGCACAGAGGAATTGGGATGGCTGGGATGTAAAGATGGGTTTATTTGAGTCTCGTGGGCTAGAGGTGATGTGCTTAGGCCAATAGCAGGGAGGGAAGAGAGTGTTTGTTGCTACATATTCTGGCACAAGAGCAGCCTTGAAAGAATAGTCACCGTCAACCAACAAAGGAAACTCTGACCCCTGGGACGTTGTCTTGAGGACAAAATACAATTCAGTACAATACTATGCTTATATTCCTCAAATACCAATCAGTGCAGATTACATAAAAGAAAGCTAGATATTACTAGGATATTACAAACAGTCCTTCTAATTTGTAACAGTAACAATGTTTAAGATCTCTCAATTTTTTTAGATAAGTTTTCAGATTTCTTCAGAACGCCATGCAATAAGTTTGAATTTTCAAATTAGTGGGTAGGCTATTCCGTATCTTTGCTGCCGGATAAGAAAATATCATCGCAGACATTTTTCTATATCTTAAATAGTTAGCATTTGGAAAGTGTAGGGTGAAATAATCATTGTGGCATAATATCTGTTGTGTTGGCAGAAAAATTAATAAGTTGCTCTTATAACGTGGAGCTAGGGCATATAGAATTTTGAAAATCAGTGTATGTTTAAAAATTAATCTAGCTTCAATTGGTAACAATGAAGCTTTTATAATAATAATAATTATTATTACATTTGTACCCTGCGCTTTCCCACACATGGCAGGCTCAATGTGGCTTACATAGTAACAATATAAAGAATTACAAAGTCATAAGAAGAATATACAATTTGTAGTAAACGTAATATTAATGGATGAATAATGGGGTCACTTGATCAACTTTCTTCACGTTACATAATAATGTGGCTGAGTCATTTTGTAATCTTTGTAACCTCATGTGAAATTTAGCAGAACAGCCTACATATAGCACATTGCAGTAATCCAACTGCATAAGAGTAAGTGCTTCTGTGATCTTAAATTATTCAAAATGAAAACTATGCAATCTACAGTTCCTTGTCATCAGCAGCAGATGAATCCATTAACTGATGGGTTGTATCCGCCTACCAGCAGGTGGAATTAGAGAACATTGAAAGACCATAGTGCCTCTTGGACGGCTAGCCCCAACTGCCTTCAGTATTTCTCTATCTCCCAGCAGGTGTGGACGTAGCTTGATCAGCTCCTGGATTTCAGACTGCTCCTGTGCTTTGCCAGTTGAGCAGGGGTGTTGTGGCTGCTGGTGCCCATTTTAAAGGCATATAGGTTCGCCCTTTCCCTGCCTTACCCATTCCTCCTGCCTCCTGGAGTCCCTCTGTTGCTGCCTGCCTCCAACTTTCCTCACAGCGTTAAAAAAAAAGAAAAGAAAAAGAGAGCACGCTTTTACTGCATGGCTGTTCTGAGGCTTTTTCCAGAGATTCTGGTTCTGTGCAGCTTGACCGGAGCTCATTGACTCGGTCTTCTGAGGTGAGAGTGGTGCCCAGCTCCTCCAGGGAGGTCTCGTGGACGCCGTTCCGAACAGGGTAAGTTTTGGTGCGAAGCCGCCATTTTATTACTATATTTCCGCCCAGTTGGGCGATGGCTGCTGAGAGAGTTAAGCGCTGCTCCCGTTGTGGTAAACGCAGATCAGCAGCGGGGCTGTGTAAAATGTGCTCCTTAGACGCTCATGCTAGTATGAGCATGGTGAGCGATGTTTCTTCCCGCTTGTTGGAGCTGGCAGCGGGCGCCATTTTGGAAGCGCCGCATGTCTCGACCCTCGCGGTTGTGGAGGAGTCTGAGTGCAGGGGGACGCCTCGTTTAGAGGCTGCCAGAGGAGCTACTACATCCGTTTCTCCTAATTCGGAGGCGGAGGGCCAGTGTGAGGTTTTCTCTCCCGAGTTTGTGCTTTTAATGCATAAGGCGTTCATGCTGAAAAGAGCTCTGCCGCTGGTGTCACTGCGTTGCATCCTGGCTTCCCTCCGGGGGCTGAGGCCCCGGGGATGGCTTCAGATGTTATTTGCTCCCCCGAGCGTTGGAAACACTCTAAACATAGACGGGTAAATTCCCCGTCTGAAAGTGGCGCATATCCCCCCCCCCCCCCCATATCGTCGGGCTGTGGGGAGTCTGAGCGGTTTGGCAAGCCCTCAGGGACAGATTATCCAGAGGAGGGTGTCTGTTTGCCACTGGATTTGGATGATCCCAATGCGGCCTGGATTTTCCACCGCGATGTGCTGCCAGCTCTCATTGCTGACGCCTTGCAGGTCTTCTCGATTGATGATCCTGCTGAAGGCGAGGCCTCCTTTGTTAATCTTAGGAAGGCAAGTACTAAGAAGCTTACTCGGGCTTTTCCGGTGCATGACTCCATCCAAGAGCTTATGTCTGCTCAATGGTCTAACCCTGATGGGCCGTTGAAAGTGGCCAGGGCTATGGGTCAGCTTTACCCTCTGCGTGAGGAGCACTGGGCCCCTTTGGGGATGCCTAAAGTGGATGCATTGGTCACAGCCATGACAAAAAAAGACCACTCTCCCAGTAGAGGGAGGAGTCACTTTGAAAGACATGCAGGACCGGCGGCTGGAGTCTGCGCTGAAGCGGCCCTTTGAAATTGCGGGCCTTGCCTTGAGGGCGTCTATTTGCAGTTCCTATGCAGCCCGGGCATGTCTTTCCTGGCTACAGCAGGCGGTGGAACAGCCTGCCGATGGTGCAGGGCCCCTTTCTGAGGCTGCCCTGCGGATGCAGTTGGCCCTGTCATTTTTGGCTGACGCCCTTTATGATCTGGTCAGAGCTTCGGCTAAACAGATGTCTGTGGCGGTTTCTACCCGCCACCTTCTTTGGCTGCAACATTGGGTGGCTGACATGGCTTCTAAGCAAAGGCTGGTGAGGCTACCCTTTCGGGGCCTCCTGTTATTTGGAGAGGAATTGGAGAAGATTGTGAAAGACCTGGGGGACTCTAAACCCCAGTGGTTACCTGAGGATAGGCCAAAGCCTTCTTCCAAAGGTTCTGTGTTTCCCTCCTCTTCCAGACCTCGCTTCCGTGAAGCTCGCAGGTGTCGTCCGGGGCGCTCTGCTGGGTTTTCTCAACGTACCCGTTTTCAGCAGAGGAACTCCTTTTGTTCGGACAAATGTTCTGCAGGGGCTGGGTAAAGGCCAGGAGTTCAGGGGCGTCCTCCACAATGATAGGACGCCGGTCCACTCTTCCTTGCCTGCAATAGGAGGACGTTTTTCCCTCTTTTTAGAGGAGTGGACCAAGATTACCTCAGATCAATGGGTCCTGGACCTAATCAGAGAAGGTTACCGACTGGAATTCGGTGCCCCGGTGAGAGATGTGTTTGTGGAGTCTCGATGCGGCACTGCCGTAAAACGGGCGGCCGTAGAGGAGACCTTACAAGTCTTGCTGCACCTCGGAGGTCCCGGTGCCTCCTGCCGAACGCGGCTGCGGACGCTATTCCATTAATTTTGTCGTGCCTCGAAAAGGTGGGTCTTTCAGACCGATCCTCGACTTACGAAGAGTCAATGAGGCCCTCAGAGTACGACATTTTCGCATGGAAACCCTGCGCTCCGTCATTGCGGCGGTTCAGCCAGGAGAGTTTCTCACGTCTCTGGACCTAAAAGAAGCATATTTGCACATTCCTATTTGGCCTCCACACCAGCGGTTCCTCCACTTTACTGTGTTGGGAAAACATTTCCAGTTTCAGGCCTTGCCTTTCGGCCTAGCCACAGCTCCCCGTACCGTCTCCAAGGTAATGGTGGTCGTAGCTACCTGCCTCAGGCGAGAGGGTATCAGAGTTCACCCTTATCTCGACGACTGGCTCATCAGAGCGGACTTGGCAACTGAGAGTTGTCTTGCCACCTGACCCCCTCTCAGTCTCTCGAGTATTTGGGGGTCCGGTTCGACACGGCATCGGGGGTTGTCTTTCTCCCCGACCAAAGGCGGTGCAAGCTTTAGAATGAGGTCCGTCTGCTCCTGCGGATGCCTCGCCCGCGAGCTTGGGACTTTGTCCAGCTGCTGGGGTCGATGATGGCCACCTTGGAGGTAGTGCCTTGGGCGAGAGCGCATATGAGGCCTCTGCAGATTTCCCTGCTTCAACAATGGTCTCCGATGTCCCAGGAATATCAACGCAGACTAACGTTGCTCCTTGTGGCCTGGCTCAGTATGGAGTGGTGGCTCTCCGACAGGATGCTGCGCCAAGGAATGCCTCTTGCGCTTCCTTCTTGGTGCCTGGTGATAACAGATGCCAGCCTCCTAGGCTGGGGAGCGTATTGCCAGGGAAGCTATGCTCAGGGTCTGTGGACATCCGTGGAAGCGGGGTGGTCCATCAATCGCTTGGAACTGAGAGCGATATTCCAGGCTCTTATGGCCTTTCAAAAGACTCTGAAGGGGCTTGCTGTCCGGGTTCTGTCGGACAACATGACAGCGGTGGCATACATAAATCGTCAGGGAGGCATTCAGTGCAGGGCCCTGACCGTGGAGGCCGCTCAGATTTGCCACTGGGCCGAGCTGCACCTGCAGCTGCTGTCAGCAGCTCACATAGGAGGTCAGAGCAACGTGCAAGCCGATTTTCTCAGCAGGCATCAAATCGACCTGACGGAATGGGAACTGGCAGAAGAAGTCTTCAGATTTGTGCCAAATGGGGGACTCCCGGAATGGATCTAATGGCGGGGCCAGACTCAGCATTCGCGCAGGCTGCCGGCTCTGCTCTGGAACAGAAAGGTGACGTCCAAGAGGGCAGGACCGGCAGCCGTTCCAATGGTGATTCCGGCCCCGCGGTCAGTGGCTTCTGTTGCCACTGCTGCTGATCATCTAGAGAAGCAGCAGCAGCTGCAGCAGGGATGTCAGGGTGGATGAAAGGAGGGGAGGGGAAGAATAAGGGGAGAAACTGAACATGAAGAGGGATAGGGACATAGAGATGTGGTCCTGGACATGGGAGGATAGGGTCACAGAGGGGTGCTGCTTTAGAGGGCAAGAAGATAGGGGCAGGGATACAGAAGGTTGATGGACATGGACAGAGAAGAAATGTCAAATGGCAAAAGAGTTAAGAGACTACAGGAGAAAAAGGAAACCAGAGTCTAGGACCAACATGATCACAAAAATTACAGGACCAGACACGAAAGGTAGAAAAATGAATCAAATCAAATTGAAAAAAAAAACCAATTCATATGAGTGAATCAAAGCAAAACAAAGACTTATTGGCCAAATCGGACAGCACTGGGTGTCACTTCCAAAACCACATGGCCTGAGGTAAATGACTGATAGCAGCTGTGAGTTTCAAGTGACTCAGTAAACTTTATTTAATATTTACCTCCAGAGAAAGGAACTGTTGAAGTCCTCCTCACCTCCAACCCACCCTAACTTAAATTGGTGAGCAACTCCTTTTGTAAGGCAGCACTCTTGTCATTCTGTTTACTTGAGAAGAATGTGATAACAATACGAATGTGATGGTTTAGTTAATCCAGTGGTTCTGTTCCCAGGCCAACTCTTCAAAAGTCATTACAGACCTGGATGAGGAATTTGATGGTCTGTATTCTGTTCTGGATGAGATGAAAGAGAGCATGACCAACACCATCAAGCAGGAACAGGCTAAGAAGTCTCAGGAGCTTCAGGTAATTTATAGCTCTGGATGGGAGTTGTCTGGGACCAAAGTGCAAAAATGTACTCTTCAGCTGGACTGGTGGAAATGCAGCTATTACTGGAGAATTTTAAATGCATGAAAACACCTGAGGAGTTTCATTATGCCCAGATCTTCTATTCAAAATCTCCTTGTATTGTGAAGAGAACCACAAATTCTATGTTTTAAATACTGCTTCTCCTACTGAGATTTCTTGTAACCTTTGGAAAGCCATTTACCACGTTACTACCCAAGGAACAAATCTTCAGGGGCAGGGAAATATACTATACCTGTAAGTAACTCACTTTGAATTTGGGTTTGGAAAGGCGAGTATACAAGTTTAAAATCCAGATCTAATGTGTAAGATTTGCCCCATCTTCTAGTTACTCGTTGGATTTCACTGGGTGGGTGCACCAATGCTTAAGAGTCTCTCTTGTTCTTTATAGGATGCCGTTAAGACTTGTACAGAAACACTCCTTTCAAATCCTGATAAGTTACCTGCAGGTACTTGCAATGGACTTCAATCAGGGTTTGCATGGTTCTGAATGCAGCTAGGAGTTGCTTTGAGTCATGATACCCTGAGATGATCTGTGGTTTCACACGAGCCTGGCCATGTTCTTCTCTGTTTATAGGCCCTTTGTGCAAAAGCTCTGTTTATCCACTTTTGGAGAAAAAGCATTCAGTGACCCAATGATTTTCCCTCATTATTATTTATTGCATTTGTATCCCTCATTCCCCCACCTATTTGCAGGCTCAATGTGGCTTACATAGATTTGATAGCATTGTCATATTTGGATATCACTACTACTACTACTACTTAACATTTCTAGAGCGCTACTAGGGTTACGCAGCGCTGTACAAAATAAACAAAGAAGGTCGGTCCTTGCTCAAATGAGCTTACAATCTAAAGAACGAAATGTCAAGTTGGGCAGTCTAGATTTCCTGGGTAGAGGTGTAGAGGTTAGGTGCCGAAGGCGACATTGAAGAGGTGGGCTTTAAGCAAAGATTTGAAGATGAGCAGGGAGGGGGCCTGACGTATGGGCTCGGGGAGTTTGTTCCACGCGTGGGGTGAGGCGAGGCAGAAAGGGCGGAGCCTGGAGTTGGCGGTGGTGGAGAAGGGTAGTGAAAGGAGGGATTTGTCTTGAGAGCGGAGGTTACGGGTAGGATCGTAAGGGGAGATGAGGGTTGATAGGTAAAGAGGGGCTGCAGATTGAGTACATTTGTAGGTTAGTAGCAGAAGCTTGAATTGAATGCGGTACCTGATCGGAAGCCAATGAAGTGACTTGAGGAGAGGGGTGATATGAGTGTATCGGTTCAGGCGGAAGATAAGACGTGCAGCAGAGTTCTGAATGGACTGAAGGGGGGATAGGTGGCTAAGTGAGAGACCAGTGAGAAGTAGGTTGCAGTAGTCAAGGCGAGAGGTAACGAGAGAGTGGATGAGAGTTCGGGTGGTGTGCTCAGAGAGGAAAGGGCGGATTTTGCTAATGTTATAGAGGAAGAAGCGACAGGTCTTGGCTATCTGCTGGATGTGTGCAGAGAAGGAGAGGGAGGAGTCGAAGATGACACCGAGGTTGCGGGCAGATGAGACGGGGACGATGAGGGTGTTATCAACTGAGATAGAGAGTGGAGGTAGAGGAGAAGTGGGTTTGGGTGGGAAGACAAGAAGTTCTGTCTTGGCCATGTTCAGTTTCAGGTGGCGGTTGGACATCCAGGCAGCAATGTCGGATAAGCAGGCCGATACTTTGGCCTGGGTTTCCGCAGTGATGTCAGGTGTGGAGAGATAAAGCTGGGTGTCGTCAGCATAAAGAAGCCATGAGACGAGATCAGGGAGCCCAGGGAAGAGATGTAGATAGAGAAGAAGGGGTCCAAGGACAGAACCCTGAGGGACTCCAACAGAGAGCGGGATAGGGGTGGAGGAAGAGCCATGAGAGTGTACTCTGAAGGTACGATGGGAGAGATAAGAGGAGAACCAGGAGAGGACAGAGCCCTTGAACCTAATAGAGGACAGTGTGTCGAGAAATAAGTTGTGATTGACAGTGTCAAAAGCGGCGGATAGGTCGAGGAGAATGAGGATGGAGTAATGACCTTTGGATTTGGCGAGGAACAGGTCATTACAGACTTTGGCTAATGCCGTTTCTCTCGAGTGAAGTGGGCGAAAGCCAGATTGAAGCGGATCGAGGATGGTATGAGAGGCGAGAAAATCAATGCAACGGCTGTATTTTGTATTTCAAGTATTTTGGAGAGGAAGGGTAGGAGGGAGATGGGGCGGTAGTTGGAGGGATAGGTGGGGTCAAGTGAAGGTTTTTTGAGGAGAGGTGTGACAACAGCATGCTTGAAGGTGTCTGGGACAGTTGCGGTGGAGAGAGAGAGGTTAAGGATATGACAGATGGGAGGGTGATAGTAGGAGAGATGGTGATAAGTAAGTTGGTGGGGATGGGGTCTGAGGAACAGGTGGTGCATTTCGAGGAGGAGAGAAGATGGGCGGTTTCCTCTTCGGTGATATCAGGAAAAGAGGAGAAGGAGGCCTGGGTTGATTGGTTGAGGGAGTGGGTGATAGGATGAAGAGGAGGAGAAGGTTTAGTTGTGAATTCGAGGTTGATCTTCTGGACCTTGTCGCGGAAGTAGTCAGCCAGTGATTGAGGAGAGAGTGAGGGGGGGGGGGTGGGTGGGAGCGGAGGGCACTTTGAGGAGGGAGTTGAGGGTGGCGAAGAGACGACGAGGGTTAGAGCTGAGGGAATTAGTCAAGTGAGTGTAGTAGTCCTGTTTGGCGAGGAATAGGGAGGACTGGAAGGAGGATAGCATGAATTTGTAGTGAATGAAGTCAGTATGGGTGCGAGATTTCCTCCATAGGCGTTCAGCCGATCGGGAGCAGGAGCGAAGGTAACGGGTGCAAGGGTTAAGCCAGGGCTGGGGATTAGTGCGCCTTGTGGGAGGGGAAACAGACGGTGCAAGGGTGTCTAGGGCGGAGGAGAGAGTGGCATTGTACCTGGAAACAGCCTTGTCGACGGACTCGGAGGACGTGATGGACGGGAGGAGATTGGGGATACTAGCGGATAAGGTGGGGGGGTCAACAGCCTGGAGATTCCTGGAGGTAGTGGTTAGTGTTGGGCGGGACTGAGGGGGAGGTTGATGAAGTGTGAAAGTGATGGTCAGAAATGGGAAGAGCAGAGACGCAGAGATTAGAGGGCGAGCAGGTAGAAGAGAGGACGAGATCAAGACAGTGACCAGATTTGTGAGTAGGGGTGGTAGAGCTCAGTTGGAGGTTGAAGGAGGTAGTTAGGGTGAGGAATTGAGAAGCGTATGAGTCGGATGGGTTATCAGTGTGTATGTTGAAGTCACCAAGAATGAGGGATGAGTATGAGGGCTCAAGAAAAACGGAGAGCCAGGCATCGAAGTCAGTAAGGAAGGAAGGGAGGGACTTATCAGGGGGGCGGTAGATGACTGCAACTCGGAGTGGCAGCGGGTAGAATAGATGGATGGAATGGACTTCAAAGGATGAGAAGCAGTGAGACTGTGGTAGGAGGAGGGGTTGAAAACTGCAGGAGGGCGAAAGTAGTAGGCCAACGCCGCCACCGCGGCTAGCCGTGCGGGGCGAATGGGAGAAAAGGTAGCCTCCGTGGCAAAGGGCTGCAACTGAGGCAGAGTCGTCGGGGGTGAGCCAGGTTTCGGTTATAGGCGAGCAGATGGAGGGAATGGGAGATGGAGATCATGGGTGAAGGTAAGTTTGTTGCAGATTGAGTGGGCATTCCACACGAGAAGGGGAGGGAGGAAGGGGGGAGGAGGGGAATGGAGATGAGATTGGAGATATCGCGGGAACGTTTGCATAGATGAGACGAGGACATGTGTGGTGGACCTGGGTTGGGATTGATGTCTCCCACGGATAGCAGGAGAAGGAGCAAGAGAGAGCGGAGAAGGGTGGGGGAGGTAGGGCGACGAAGGCGGGATGCGTAGAGGAGGAATGGGGAAGGGTTCATGGCAGGAAGGAGGTGTTGGAGGTTAAGAGCTAGGAAGGAGGAAGAGGACAGTAGGGATGGTGAGGTGGTGGGGGATAGGGGTAGGTAGGGTATTACAGTAGTGGGCAGGATGGGGAGGGATGGGTGATAAACAGCGGAGGGAGGGGGAAGAGATTGGGGAGGGATAGGGCGAGGAATAGAATGTGAAAGGGGGCCATAGGTAGTGAGAGAGGTAGGGAGTGAGTGAGCAGGCAAGTTGGACAAGCTGGTGGGGTGGAGCAAGCTGATGCAGATGGGCTGGAAGCTGGATCAGGCGGGCTGGAGCAAGCTGATGCAGATGGACTGGATCGAGCAGGGGAAGCTGGATCAGGTTGACTGGAGCAAGCAGGATTAGTACTGTGTATTGCTTAAGGAAGGGAGAGGGAAGAAGGAAGATAGGTGATAAGGTAGTTTTAGAGGGTGTGCGTTCATAATTGGGTGGACTTAGTGAGCTTATAGGTTTTCATTGTAGGCTTTGTTGAAGAAGAATGTTTTCAGAGATTTTCGAAACATAGTTGTTTCTTTGATTGCTTTCAGGTTTGTAGGTAGTGCATTCCATTTCTGTGTGCTCTTGTAAGAGAAGGTAGTGGCGTGCATCAGCTTGTATTTAAGTCCTTTGCAGCTGGGGTAGTGCAGGTTGAGAAATTTGCAGGAGGATGTTGTGGCGTTTCTGGGAGGTAGGCCCACGAGGTTGAGCCATATAGATTGAGGCGTCTGCATGAATGATTTTGTGTACAATCGTGCAGATCTTGAACGCAATGTGCTCCTTAAGTGGAAGCCAGTGAAGTTTCTCTCTTATGGGTTTTGCGCTTTCATATTTGGGTCCGACACACAAATGCAAAAAAATAAATAAATGAGTGATGTCATCTGACAGTGCTGGGATGGATCAGCCCTCCCAGAGCTGAGAACTAAGTGTAACATTCTAATCATGTGCAACACCTTCGTTTTGTGTTTCCACTTTGCCAGACACAAAACCAAAGCACTGCTGTGTTTTAAAGAGGTTTTTAATTTTTATATGTGCAACAATGTTTTTTCTTCTTTGCTGCAAAATACCTTATTCTCCGAAGACAAGCAGGTTGTCGTATTCTCACGTCTGGGTGACGTTATCTGACAGATGCCAGTGCGGACGCTAACTAGCAAGTTGAAGAATTTTCTAGCAGTGTCTTTCTGCACATGTGCTGTTAGCCTTACCGTCCAACATGTAAGCGTGGTCCCTCAGTCTTTGTTTTTCCACACATCAGGGAGGACGTATTTTCATGTTCTCCTCACAGTGTGATTTGTACTTCTCCCCCCCCCCCCCCCCCCCCCCCCCCCCCGGGCCTTCTTGTGCAAGTTTTTCAACTTCCTTCAGATAATTTTTCCTTTAAATTTACCCTTTCTTCAATTTCCTTTTTAATTTCTTAAGTTTTTCAGCCCTTGAAGATTCCTTTATTTTTCACATATTTTGATGCTGGGGCATCAGCACTTCCCCTCCTTGGAAAAAGTACCACTGCAGAAGTCTCCCAGCAGCCAGGATCCCTGCTCCCGTGCCTTTGTCGATGCCTTCCTTTGATGAGCAGTTCCAAGCCATGCTCAGGTAGGAGCTGGTGTGGATGCTGCAAGGGCACACCGCTAAGGCATCGAGGGTGCTTGCACCAACTGCTGATCCAGCTCAGATTCTTCCTGAGGCTCCTTCCATACCGATGCAGAGATTCTCTATTCCAGCATCTTGATGGCTGTCGACCTTGATTCATACAGTACTGCGCTTGATATTGGGGGAAGGAAGCTTTCCCAGAGTTGGCGATTAGGACTGTACCTCGGTGATGTTGAGGGGGCATGGTGAAGAGTCTAAATGAGACTGCTTATGTGATTCAGATTCTAATGGGGGATACCTTCTGATCAGTCACCACCTCAAGAGAGATGAAAATTTTCACCCGAGGGACTTTTCTTTCACTGGGTTTATCAAGGAGATGTCTTCTGCCATGCTTTTTATAAACAATCAGGGAGATATGGGATCCTACCACTTGTGTCAGGAAGCAGTGGGGATGTGGCAGTGGGCCCTCCTTCATGGGATGGACCCCCGAGCCACATACCTCCCAGGAAAGGACAGTTGCCTGTCGGACAGTCTGAGCAGGGTTTTGCAACTGCACAAGTGGTCTCTCAATATGAGCATAGCCTGCAAGATCTTCCAAGAGTTGGGCCCCCTCTTGGTGGAGCTTTTTGCCTCTCACCTCAACAACAAGGTGCCCCAGTTCTGCAGGCTTAGATCACATGTCAGACTAGCATCAGATGCCTTTCTCCTGCATTGAGAGAGTGTCTTTTGTATGTGTGTTGTCCAATATGTCTCATAGAGAAGACTTTACTGAACTCAAGCAAGACCAGGGAACTATGATTTTAATTGTGCATTGCTGGCTGAGGCAGATCTGATTCCCTCTTCTTCTGGAGTTATCCTCCAAAGATCTATGGAGATGGGACTGTTTTCTGACCCTCATCACGCAAAACAACCTCCAATCCCTGGCCCCCAAAGCTTGAATGATATAAACATAGAATTTGAAACCTTGGATTTGCTGGAGGGAGTCTCCCATATCTTGATGGCTTCTAGGAAAGACTCTACTAAGAGATGTTACTCATTTAAGTGAAGGAGGTTTCTGTCTTGTGTGAGGGCAAAGCCTTAAATCCCCTCAATTGTCCTACACAAAAAAATTGCTGGAATGCCTCTAGTTGGTCAAAGTTGTTAAGTTGCAAGAGGATTGTGAAACATTTTAAGAGGACCTTACAAGACTGGTAGACTGGGCATCCAAATAGCACATGAGGTTTAATGTGGCCAAGTGCAAAGTGATATATGTGGGAAAGATGAACCCAAACTATAGCTACATGATGCAAGGTTACACAAAGTTGCCACCCAGGAAAAGGATCTAGGTGTCTTCGTTGATGATATAGGTTGAAACCCTCTTAATATGCAGTGGCATCTAAGAAATCAAATAGAATGTTCAGAATTATTAGGAAAGGAATGGAAAACAAAAATGAAAATGTTTTATAATGCCTTTGTATTGCTCTGTTGTGCGACCACACCTCAAATACTGTATGCAATTCTAGTAACTACATCTCAAGGTATTGCGGAATTAGAAAAGGCACAGAGAAGGGCAACAGAAATGATAAAAGGGATCTTCCCTGAGAAGAAAGGCTAAAGCAGCTAGGGCTCTTTAGCGTGGAGAAGAAACATCTGAGGGGGGATACGATAGAGGTCTATGAAATACTGAGTAGACATGGAATGAGTAGACATGAGTCGCATGTTTACTCTTTCCAAAAGTAATAAGACTATGAGGTACACAATGAAGCTACTAAATAATAAATTTGAAACAAACCAGAGAAAATATTTCTTCACTCGATGTGTAATTAAACTCTGGAATTTGTTGCTAGAGGTTGTGGTAAAAGCAGTTAGGTTAGCAGGGTTTAAAACAGGTTTGGATTATTTCCTAAAAGAAAACTCCATAAGCCATTATTAAGATGGACTTGGGAAAATCCACTGCGCTATGTAATTGTAGCTACAGGCAAAATGGAACAGGTCTCATGGAATTCTGAGATGATCTTCACTGGCTAATCTTTTCATGTGCATATTTATACAGTTAGTTATCAAAGAAAAAGCACAGCTGGGCTTTCAAGACTAAGACAACAGGAGTCCTTTATTTAAATCAGACCCAACACGGGCCGTGTTTCAGCGTGAACAACGCCTGCCTCAGGGTCTATTAATGAAACATATAAATTACAATCAAACATCTCTCTATATAAAAGGCAACACCAGGAGGTCACGTGATGCGTCGCGAGCAGTAGCCACGTTTTTGCACTGCTCCGGGACCCCCGCTCGCTCTGCACTCGCGGATTAACGCAACAAGCAGTCCAACGCCGAAAACACAAGTCCCCACAGCTTTGTGAACTTGCATGGAACAATTTCTTGTCTCCATGCCGTCCGGAGCCCTAAGGAAGACAGCGAAAAGCGAAAAAGAAAAGCCGGCGGCTTTGAGCGGCGAATCCAAGATGGCGCCGGGTTCGCCGAAAACTGAAGCTGAATTCTCGCCGCGCCAATTATCCCAGCTGGTTGCTGCAGTAGGGGCAGCGCTGGAACCTCGGTTTGCGTCGCTGGAGGGGCAATTCGGGAAAATTGATGGAATCCTGGCGGATCTGACGGGACGTGCTGCAGAAGTGGAAAAACGGGTGTCTGATTTGGAGGACAACTGGCAACGCAGAGAGCCTGACTTTAGAAGCCTACAAGATCGGCTGACACAACAGGCAGAGAAAATAGATGATATGGAGAACAGAGCCCGGCGCAACAACCTCAGGTTGGTGGGTTTGCCTGAGAATATCCCTGATCAGAACTTAGGCTCAGTTTTAGAAGCGTGGCTCCGGAAAGAATTTGCATTGTCAGATAGCAGGGGCCCATTTTGTATTGAGAGAGCTCACAGGATTGGGAGACAACAACAGAACACACAGCGAGCCAGGGTGGTTATCATTAAAGTTCATAATTACATCCACAAAGATGAGATCCTGCAGGGATATAGACTGAAACGAGATTCCCTGGCTTATGCAGGATCCTGCATCCACATATTTCAGGATTACTCGGCTAGCGTCCAGGAGAGAAGGCGGAAATTCCATCCAATCTGTACAACCCTGGTGACCAAGAAAATCCGATTCCTGCTGTTGTACCCTGCTACCTTGAAAATCCATCATACAGGGAAATGGGTTACCTTTACTTCAGACCATTTGGCACTGCAGTTTGTGAATAAAAACCTGGAGGAAGCCAGGGATCCAGCTTGATTTGGTTTTCTGCCTTTGACAGAAAATGAAGGCATTACTGGCCAGTGGCAAGTGACGGAGAATCTGGGAGACCCACTTTGTGGATGCCCTCCCAGAATTTTGACTGTTTGTAATAGACAGTTATGAAGAAAGCTGGGGTGCGGGATGGGTTGGGGGTCCTCGCATTTTTGTGACTTCTACATAGTTGGGGCTAGTAAGGTTAAAGTGGGCAAGCGAAGAGGGGTTGGGGGGTGGGAGGAGATAGAGATGCATGTAAGGGGGAAGGGTGGGAGAGTGGGCAAGAAGGGGGGAGGGGGAATAGGTGGCAATGGGAAGTTGAGCGTGATTTGGGTGAAGGAAATGCCATGGAATAACATTATTAAGTATGTATATGTGATAGCGCGCTACTGCAGGGAGGGGGAGAGTCAGGACCTCTGGGTGGGGGCTGGGCACCCGGGGTGTTATTTGGTTTGCTGCCTCGAAGGTATCAATGGAGAATGACGGGAGATTAAGGTAAATTTTCAGATACCGAGACTAATTTCTTGGAATGTGTCCGGTATTAACTCCCCGGTAAAACGCTCAAAAATTTTAACGACCCTGCAGCGTCACAACGTGTCTATTGCCTGTTTACAGGAGACTAAATTGTCGGATGCAGAGCACCTGAAACTGCGACAGAGATGGGTAGGAGATTGCTTTTATTCATCTGCGCAGGGGAAGAAGGGAGGGGTGGCGATACTCATCCATAAGAGCTTGCAATGCACAACACGGGTGGTGGTTAGTGACACTCAGGGACGATATCTCCTATTGCATTTAAATGTAATGGGCCAAGAGATTTTCTTACTTAATGTGTATGGACCGAACGTGTATGACCACTCCCTCTTCCAGCACATCACACGACTAGGGTTGCAATATTCAGCTGCACCGTGGATTCTCATGGGAGACTTTAATCAAGTAATGGATGGGCAATGGGACAGATCAGCCCCGGGAGCGGGAGTGGCGCTGGGCAGGGGCAAGGGGTTACCATATCTGTGTAAAACGTTAAACGTAGTAGACCCCTGGCGCCTGATGAACCCTAGTGTCCGAGACTATACTCATCTTTCTCGTGCTCACGGTACATGGTCAAGGATAGACTACATCTTGCTAGATGCTAGTCTTTTCCCAGAAGTCTCCCGGGTTGAGATAGGCCCCATGGAGGTCTCAGATCATGCTTTGATTTGGGCTGACATAGAATTGGGAGCGGCGCGGCTAAAGGGACGCCAGTGGCGTTTCCCGTCCTATTTGGCGGGGGACCCCCACTTTCAAGATTACCTTAGACAAAAATGGGCGCTGTTTGCAGACATCCATGTGGTGCATGAGCCTACGGCGCAGTTATACTGGGAAACGTCGAAGGCTGTAATGCGGGGGGATATAATTTCCTATATGTCAGCAAGGGCGAAGCGTATGGCCCAGGGGGTAATCCAGCTGGAACATAAGTATCAGATAGCTAAACGCAGATATCTTGCGGCCCCTTCTAAATTGCTTCGAGAGGAGATGGTTTCCACACTTACAGCATTAAACGCCCTTATTCATGAACGTACTAAGAAACAATTATTCCACCGTTCATTTGCTTTCCATAGGTATGGCAACAAGACAGGTAGGCTATTGGCCAGAGTGGTAAAGAGCTGGAGTGGTAATAGGTTTATCCCTTCCTTGAGAAAGCCAGACGGGACTCAGGAGAATAGTCTAACGGGAATATTGCAACTTTTCCATGACTTTTACGCTTCCTTATATGCAGCTCTGGAGGCCCAGAGTGGTCCTTCACTAGTAAGTTATCTGGAAGATTCGGGTATACCACAATTATCAGAAGCAGTGAAGGGTCAGTTAAATGCTCCCTTGAGAGCGCAGGAGATCCAATCGGTGATCAAGTCTCTGAAGAGAGGCACGGCGCCTGGCCCTGATGGGTATACATCAGAATATTATCAATGTATGTTACCCCAGATTGTTGGTGCCTTGACGTCCTTTTTTGAAAAATCTATAATTGGGGGAGCGCTCCCCTGCCACGCCAACGAAGCACTGATTACGCTTATTCCAAAGCCGGGAAGGCCATCTGACAACCCGGAGTCATATAGGCCCATATCACTCATCAATGTAGATCTAAAGATCCTGGCTAGGGTGTTGGCAGACCGCTTGGCACCTCACATGCCCAACTTGGTGGGCGAGGGGCAGGTGGGGTTTGTGCGAGGCAGACACTCGTCTATTAATGTACGTAAAGTATGTCTCGCAATCGCACACAGTCAAGCCCAGGAAAAACCGTTGTTATTGGTGAGTCTAGACGCCGAAAAGGCGTTTGACAAGGTGTGCTGGGACTATCTATTTGGGGTTTTGGAATATGTAGGCCTAACTGGTTGGTATGGGCAGGCGATAGCAACTCTTTATTGTGATCCCCGAGCCTCCTTGATGGTAAATGGCCTGCGTTCTGGCACGTTTCCCATAGCTCGTGGTACGCGACAGGGATGCCCGTTATCACCGTTGTTGTTCTTGTTGTATTTGGAACCGTTGTTGCGGACAATACAAAGAGACACTGAGATTTCGGGGCTCGATGGTCCTTCGTTTGCGACTAAAACATTGGCTTTTGCGGATGATATACTGCTGACTTTGACTGATCCACATAAATCATTACCTAGTCTCTTGGATGTTATAGCAGAGTTTAGTTACTACTCTGGATTTACACTTAATCTGCGGAAGTCTGTTGCCTACCCTGTTCAACCTGAGATTAGAGAGACTTGGAAGGGGGAATTTCCGCTCACATGGTCCACTGGCCCTTTAAAGTATCTGGGAGTATTGATTACAGCAGACTTAACACGCCTGTACGAGGTTAATATCCAGCCTCTGCGAATACGCACTCAACAAGCTCTGCAGGGGTGGTTTTCGCTTTCCTTGTCTCTCATGGGCAGAATCGCCTTATACAATATGATTTTGATCCCTCAGTGGCTTTATGTTTTACAGATGCTGCCCTTATTTTTCAAAGATAGCGATGATAAACTAGTAACACAGCTAGTGACGCGGTTTCTGTGGCAGGGCAAACGCCCTAGGTTAAGGGCCTCACAGCTTTTTCTTCCACGCGCCCAGGGTGGTTTGGGTCTGTTAAGTGTTAAGCTTTTCTCGATAGCTAGTAACATGCGCCATTTGACCGATTGGTTTCGAGGATCCTCTTATTTTTCTTGTACAGAAATGGAGACGCGATTGTTTGCCCCCCTTCACTTTAGTGCCTGGTTACATGCGCGACCGGGGAGGTTGTGCACCCCTCCGGTTTTCGCACCGTTGTTGCTATCCGTGCGGAGGGCATGGCGTTGGGTATGTCATTTTTATGGCCTAGAAGCGGAGGCGTCACCCTTGTTGCCGATTCAGGGTAATAAAGACTTTATACCGGGATCTATCTCATTAGATTTGACCACCTGGGCAGCTAAGAGATTGCAGTATTTGCATCAACTATATCAGGAAGATGGAACACTTAAAACATCAGAACTATTGCAAGAGGAATATGGAGTTCCAAAGGTGAATTTTTTTTCCATGTTCCAATTGCGTCATTATTTAAGATCTCTACCACCAACAGCGCTGACGCCGCAGACATGGGAAATACTCTTGACTATTTTGGGTTTAGATGCTCAGCTAGTGATTCCCCTGAAATACTATCATAATACGTTACGGGAACACTTAGGGGACATTGATTATGATAAAGTATTGGACAGCTGGAAGGGGGAGTTGGCGCTGGATCTACAGAGAGATCAGGTGAAGACATGTCTCCTGGGCAGGTGGCGAGTGTCGGAGAATGTGACGCTGCAGGAGATCCATTACAAATTCTTATTGAGGATGTACATTTCTCCACATCGAGCATACCGGGCAACTATTCAGGCCGTGGATGAATGCTTAAAGTGTGCCCAGCCCTCGGCGAATTTGGGACATATGTTTTGGAGTTGCCCGAGGGTTTTGGGATTTTGGCGCCAGGTAAATAAACATGTCTCTCAAATGTGGGAGGTCAGTTGGCGACTATCGCCATTACAATTGTTTGAAGTCTTTAGGGTGTCTCCCTTTTTATCGGGAGAGCTAAGGGCCTTTTTGAAAAAAGCAGTGTTAATTGGTAAGAAGTGCATTCTTCACCATTGGATAACGAGAGATAGCCCAACATTGCAGCAATGGCGCTCATACATGATTGTATTTTGTGCGTTGGAGCGCCGGGGGGTGGGTGATTTATCCACCCCTGGTGGTGACCTTTTTTGCCGGACTTGGTCCCCATTTTGGGACTCCCTGACCGCGGTGGCGCGCAGTAGAATTTTGAACGCTTAAACAGAAACGAAACGATGGGTTATGACATGGCATGGGATGGGGGGGGGGGGGGGGTGGGGGGGGAGAGGGATGGGGGGGGAAGGAGCGGTTATAATCCTGAAGTGAGGTTTTCCCTATTGTAGGGACGGTGGTTTATGTCTGGTGCCATCATGACCACGCTTTCTCCTAAGAGAAGTCTTTGCCAGTGGCGTGGGGCTCATCAGAGTCCAGACCCCGCGCGGCCTGGCACAGCAGAGTGATAATTGGTTACTGGAAAAGAGATGGCCTAGAGTGGGATGATGGCACACTAGCTACTCAAGAGACAGATGTTATCATTCCTATAGAGGTTGGGGGAGGGGAGAAAATTGGTTGACTTCACTTGGATAGTTGATTGTAGTATGTTGAGCATGTACAAAATGGTTGGTTAACACACTTGTATTCTGTAAGATTGTGGTTTAAGTGCTGCAAGGTGGTCCAGAATACTAGGAATCATTTAAACATAAAAACAGAAAGACAAGGTGGGGATGAAAGTTAAAAGTTTGAGGACAGACTGCATCATTTTGTCTTTATTGTATATATCTTCATATTGGAATCTTAGTATATTCATACTGTTAAAAGTGTTCTGGTTGGTTGGTCATCAGTATAAATGTTGAACCACAATCTATGTCGGGATGGGAGGGAAGGGGGATAGTTGGGGGGATAGGGGAGAAAATGTTAAAAACCTTTTTGATGCTGTTTTGTGTTAAGCCTATCCAGCAAGATTTGTTAGTGGAATTTGAATAGTGAAATGTATTGCTAAGATTCGATATGCTGAAGCATCAATAAAATTGTTTTAAACATAAAAGGCAACCCCAACGTTCTATGAAGCCTCCAGCCGGATGTGTGAAGGGGGCAAGATATCCGGTTTCCCTATGAGTGTCTGCCCCGCCCTCTCTGTAACACAGTCAGTGAAGGAAAACAGCAGAGCACGAAATCAAATCGCTGGCTCTGTAACAGTGAAGGACTCAGAGGGGGGAGGGGAGAGAGGCCAGAGGGCAGGGACACACACACTCCCACATGCACACAGAAGAAAACATTGCTAGCCCCCGTTTCATTTGCATCAGAAACGGGGCTTTTTTACTAGTAAAATATAAAAAGCATAAATATAAAAAGTACTCATAGGAGAACACACACAATAAAGTGAATAAGCATCTACATTATGTTTAATAATTTTTATTGATGACATCGCACAAACAGGAAATAATACAATCTTCTAATCCAAGTACAATGTATATAGCAGTAACCACCTTGAACCAAATCTACACTTGTCTGTGCATCATCTCATTTAACATTTTCCGAAACTACCCATCTCCCTCCCCTTCCCCAACTTATTAGCAAAATATGATGTCTTTATATAGAAATACATCTTGACCTTGAAATTTGTACAAGCAATAAATCGTATTTCCCATGTGACAGTCCCCCCCTACCCCCCTCCCCTTCCCCTTGTGAGCTGCTTAGATGTTCAAGATATAGCTGCGGCCTCTGGAAGGCAAGGTCAGCCACAACGGTTCCCATTGTATGCGAAATTTCTCACCCGATTCAGTATCCAGTGAGTGGACACCGCATCTTTCAAGTTTCATCTGATAAAGTAACTGTGTTCTCCAGTAGACCAATGCAGTCTTCGAGTCGGACAGCCAAAACTTCAAAATGGTGGAGATCCCATATAATGTCGCCAAACACACAAAACGCTTGAACCCCTGGGGTGGCAATCCCGAAAGTTTGTATTTATAAAACAATAGGAGGGGATCACAGACCACGGTGCACCCCCACATTTGTTGTAATGCTTGAGTGATCTCACCCCAGAACTCCATTACTAAGGGGCACAACCAAAACATGTGACCTATACTTGCCTCCCCTCTACCACACCTAGGACAGGTCCCATCACAGGACTCTATCACACGTGCAGCCCTCTTAGGTGGTATATACAGTGGTGGAAATAAGTATTTGATCCCTTGCTGATTTTGTAAGTTTGCCCACTGACAAAGACATGAGCAGCCCATAATTGAAGGGTAGGTTATTGGTAACAGTGAGAGATAGCACATCACAAATTAAATCCGGAAAATCACATTGTGGAAAGTATATGAATTTATTTGCATTCTGCAGAGGGAAATAAGTATTTAATCCCTCTGGCAAACAAGACATAATACTTGGTGGCAAAACCCTTGTTGGCAAGCACAGCGGTCAGACGTCTTCTGTAGTTGATGATGAGGTTTGCACACATGTCAGGAGGAATTTTGGTCCACTCCTCTTTGCAGATCATCTCTAAATCATTAAGAGTTCTGGGCTGTCGCTTGGCAACTCGCAGCTTCAGCTCCCTCCATAAGTTTTCAATGGGATTAAGGTCTGGTGACTGGCTAGGCCACTCCATGACCCTAATGTGCTTCTTCCTGAGCCACTCCTTTGTTGCCTTGGCTGTATGTTTTGGGTCATTGTCGTGCTGGAAGACCCAGCCACGACCCATTTTTAAGGCCCTGGCGGAGGGAAGGAGGTTGTCACTCAGAATTGTACGGTACATGGCCCCATCCATTCTCCCATTGATGCGGTGAAGTAGTCCTGTGCCCTTAGCAGAGAAACACCCCCAAAACATAACATTTCCACCTCCATGCTTGACAGTGGGGACGGTGTTCTTTGGGTCATAGGCAGCATTTCTCTTCCTCCAAACACGGCGAGTTGAGTTCATGCCAAAGAGCTCAATTTTTGTCTCATCTGACCACAGCACCTTCTCCCAATCACTCTCGGCATCATCCAGGTGTTCACTGGCAAACTTCAGACGGGCCGTCACATGTGCCTTCCGGAGCAGGGGGACCTTGCGGGCACTGCAGGATTGCAATCCGTTATGCCGTAATGTGTTACCAATGGTTTTCGTGGTGACAGTGGTCCCAGCTGCCTTGAGATCATTGACAAGTTCCCCCCTTGTAGTTGTAGGCTGATTTCTAACCTTCCTCATGATCAAGGATACCCCACGAGGTGAGATTTTGCGTGGAGCCCCAGATCTTTGTCGATTGACAGTCATTTTGTACTTCTTCCATTTTCTTACTATGGCACCAACAGTTGTCTCCTTCTCGCCCAGCGTCTTACTGATGGTTTTGTAGCCCATTCCAGCCTTGTGCAGGTGTATGATCTTGTCCCTGACATCCTTAGACAGCTCCTTGCTCTTGGCCATTTTGTAGAGGTTAGAGTCTGACTGATTCACTGAGTCTATGGACAGGTGTCTTTCATACAGGTGACCATTGCCGACAGCTGTCTGTCATGCAGGTAACGAGTTGATTTGGAGCATCTACCTGGTCTGTAGGGGCCAGATCTCTTACTGGTTGGTGGGGGATCAAATACTTATTTCCCTCTGCAGAATGCAAATAAATGCATATACTTTCCACAATGTGATTTTCCGGATTTAATTTGTGATGTGCTATCTTTCACTGTTACCAATAACCTACCCTTCAATTATGGGCTGCTCATGTCTTTGTCAGTGGGCAAACTTACAAAATCAGCAAGGGATCAAATACTTATTTCCACCACTGTATGTTCTTAATAAAAATCTTTATAGTCTCTCACACTGTATGACCGACAATTGCAACCTATATAGTTTTTTAATAAAATCCTTGCATATGTCGGTCGTGATTGCAGCTTCCAAATCTGTTGACCAATCTCGGGCCAAGCGCACATAATCTATTTCAGAGGTGGAATCCTTTTAGTTGCTGGTGGTGAAACCTGAGGGGAACTGATAACTGAGCACCCAGTGAGTATGTCTCTGTCAGAGTGTCTATTACATCCTCTGTTAGGTCGGTCCACAACAGGGATGTTATGTAATGTTTCAACTGAAAATGTTCAAAGTAATGTCCCCCCTGTATACCGAATTCCTCCACCAGTGTCTGAAGGGGTTTTATTTTCCCCTCTTCATTAACTACATGTGACAAATAAAGGATACCTCGCACTGCCCATTGT
This sequence comes from Microcaecilia unicolor, assembly GCF_901765095.1. Taxonomy (NCBI): domain Eukaryota; kingdom Metazoa; phylum Chordata; class Amphibia; order Gymnophiona; family Siphonopidae; genus Microcaecilia; species Microcaecilia unicolor. Next base: position 316,551,550 of record NC_044032.1, on the reverse strand, counting down.
CTGAAGATGCTGTTACCCTGTCCCGGTGGAAAATCAGGATTATTAATAACTAGTAAAAAAGGCCCGTTTCTGACACAAATGAAACGGGCGCTAGCAAGGTTTTTCTCGGAGTGTGTATGTTTGGGAGAGTGTATGTGAGAGTGACAGTTTGAGAGTCAGAGTGAAAGTGTGAGTGTGTGAGAGAGAGAGTGAGTCTGGGTGTGAGTGTGTTTGTGAGAGAGTGTGTGTGTGTGTGAGAATGAGAGTGTGTGCAAGTGTGTGTATGTGAGACACAGTGTGAGAGAGAGTGTGTGTGTGTGGGCGAGAGAGAGAGTGTGTGTGAGACACAGATTCTCTGTGAGAGTGAGTGTATGAGACCAAGCGAGTGTGTGAGTGACTGTGTGGCACATAGAGAGTGAATGTGATACAGTGTGAGACAGAGTGTGTGAGAGTGAGAGTCAGAAAGACATTGTATATGAGAGAGAGAGTGTGAGCCGTGCCCTCCCAATCCATGGCCATCTGTCCCCTGCCCCCTCCATTCATCCTTTTCCAGCAATTCCACTCTCTCCCTGAGCCCTGCCCTCCCAATCCATGGCCATCCATGTTTCTCTGTCACCTGCCCCCTCCATTCATCCCTATCCAGCATTTCCCCTCTCTGCCTGAGGCCTGCCCTGCAATCCATATCCATCCATGCCCATCTGTCCCCTCCATTCATCCCTATCCAGCAATTCCCCTCTCCCTGAGTCCTGCCCTTCCAATCCATGCCCATCCATGCTCCTCTGTCACCTGGCCCCTCCATTTTTCCCTATCCAGCAATTGCCCTCTCTCCATGAGGCCTGCCCTGCAATCCATATCCATCCATGCCCATCTGTCCCCTCTATTCATCCCTATCCAGCAATTTCCCTCTCTCCCTGAGTCCTGCCCTCCCAATCCATGCCCATCCATGCTCCTCTGTCCCCTGCCCCCTCCATTCATCCCTATCCAGCATTTCCCCTCTCTGCCTGAGGCCTGCCCTACAATCCATATCCATCCATGCCCATCTGTCCCCTCCATTCATCCCTATCCAGCAATTCCCCTCTCCCTGAGTCCTGCCCTTCCAATCCATGCCCATCCATGCTCCTCTGTCACCTGGCCCCTCCATTTTTCCCTATCCAGCATTTCCCCTCTCTGCCTGAGGCCTGCCCTGCAATCCATATCCATCCATGCCCATCTGTCCCCTCCATTCATACCTATCCAGCAATTCCACTCTCCCTGAGTCCTGCCCTTCCAATCCATGCCCATCCATGCTCCTCTGTCACCTGGCCCCTCCATTTTTCCCTATCCAGCAATTGCCCTCTCTCCCTGAGGCCTGCCCTGCAATCCATATCCATCCATGCCCATCTGTCCCCTCTATTCATCCCTATCCAGCAATTTCCCTCTCTCCCTGAGTCCTGCCCTCCCAATCCATGCCCATCCATGCTCCTCTGTCCCCTGCCCCCTCCATTCATCCATTTCCAGTAATTCCCCTCTCTCCCTGAGCCCTGCCCTCCCAATCCATGCTCCTCTGTCCCCTGCCGCCTCCATTCATCCTTTTCCAGCAAGTCCCCTCTCTCCCTTCCATGACCCCCCCTCGCATCCATGCTCCTCTCTCTCCCATGTCCCAGCCTGGCCCGCCCTCTTCTCCCCCCCCCTTCGCATCCCTTTTTTATTTCTTCTTTTTAACTTTACCTCCGTGGCGGTTCGTGCAGCGAAGCGTCAGGGAAGGAGGCGGCGCTCCCGACGTCTAGCTTTCCCTTCGCTGTGTTCCGCCTTCTTTTGAAGGCGGAACACAGCGAAGGGAAGGCTAGACGTCGGGAGCGCCGCCTCCTTCCCTGACGCTTCGCTTCCGGATTTGTTTTGGTTTTTTTTTCCGCCCTCGACGTCATGACGTTTGACGCGAGGGTGGGGCAGAGACGGCTGGCTGGCTTGAAGGCTTCACACCACAAATCCACGAACCCTTCAGCCTGGGAGTGACGTCAGATGGCTTCATGGCTTCACAGAACGTTGTCCTCAGAACGTTGAGGGTGCGTTTTATTATATTAGATAGGTAGCAAAGGAGTGGTTTTTGCCGTAAAGTAATGTTTCCTACACACCCACCGCCATGTATTTCTAAGTGATTGCAACAGGGGGTGCTTCTGAAACGCTAATGTAGGTAATCGGTTGCCTGAGTGTAATAAATAACTGAAATGTATCTCCGGAAAGATAGAAGTCTCAACTTCAGTGACAGAGAACTCCTGGGTACCCCGATACCAATCATTGATATGACGCATCGCACTGGCAATTGATAAATTCCGCACACTCAGGAGTCCCATCCCTCCTTGTTCCCTTGGGGTTGTGATCACTGTCATCGGCAGTCTAGGGCGCTTCCCTTTCCACAAAAACCCCTGAATCTGTCTATCTAGGGCTTTTTCATCCTTTCCTTTCAAGTACAGAGGTAATTGCTGAAAAAGATAAAGCCATCTCGGGGCTAGAAGCATATTAAAGAGAGCAATACGCCCCCATAGAGATAATGGCAAGGTCTGCCACAGGGATAATCTGTGTTTCGTACTTTCCATCAGTGGACCTACATTAATTCTGTACAGGGAGGTCATGTCCCATGGGATCATTATTCCTAAATACTTTAAAGCCTGATCTGCCCATTGCAGCGGAAAGATTCCCTGCCACCTCTCACGTACAACGTCATCTACTGCTAAGGCACAAGACTTCTGTAGGTTTAAAGAAAATCCCGATAGCTCACCATATTCTTTCAGAACTTCTAGGGCACTTTGCAGTGAGGGCCGGGGGTCACGCAAAACCAGAAGGATATCATCCGCATAAGCTAGGGTTTTGATCTCCTCCCCTCTCATCTGTACCCCCCTAATCTCCCCAGACCCATTCAAAAGCCTTATCAGGGGCTCCAACGAGAGATCGAAGAGGAACGGGGACAGAGGACACCCCTGCCTCGTTCCTTGCTTGACGGGGAACCATTCCGATCGATTTCCATTTGCTATGATCTGTGCCCCCAGTCCTGTATAAAGCACCCAAATAATCTGCATGGCCTCTCCCGGGAGTCCCACCCATTCCAGTAACTGTAGCAGGTATCCCCAATTGACATGATCAAATGCCTTTGAGGCATCTAAACTCACTAGCATAAGGGGGTCATTATTACTTTTGCAATGTGCCATGGCAAGGAGGATCCTTCGAACGTGTGAAACCGAATGACGTTTGGGTACGAATTCCACTTGTGCAGGGCCTACCAAAACTGGAATATGTTCTGCCAGTCTGTTGGCCAAAATCTTGGCAAGTAGTTTAATATCTACATTGATGAGCGATATTGGGCGGTAGGAATCAGGGTCTGACGCCACTTTCCCAGGCTTTAGTAGCAGCGTGATTAGGGCCGTATTTTCATGTTTCGGGAACTCCCCTCTCTCTGTCACTTCCTGAAAGTAATCTAACAAAGTCGGAATCAGAGGCAATTGTAATGCTTTATAAAACTCTCCAGAAAAACCGTCAATCCCCGGCGCTGAATTATGCTTCAAGCCACCAATAGCCCTCTGGAGCTCTCTCGGTTGTATAGGCTGAGCTAATTGCGCCCGAGCCTCTGGTGTTAACTTTGGCATCCCTGCCCTGATTAAGAGTGCCTCTACTGCTTGCTGTGGGGGCAAACTAGTTGAATTATAAAGGTCCCGAAAATGTGTCTGTACAATTTGCAAAATGTCAGTTGTTTTATTCCTTAACTCTCCCTCTTTATTCCTCAGGGCCGTGATGGTACGGTTCCCCGCCCATGGCCGGACTAACTTTGCCAATACACTCCCTTGTCTATTGCCGTGTTTGTGTAATCTGTACTTTTGATATATTAGGCCTCTTTGGGTCTGCTCGTGTATTAACGAATTTAAGGTGGCCTGGAGAGCCTCATAATTGTCTCTGTTAACTTGAGTCGGGGAATTTAAGTATGTGCGCTTGCCCCCCCCCCCCCCCAGCCGATCTGACAAATTAATAATGCTAGCTGCTACTTTCCGTCGTCTCGCTGCTACATAGGAGATAACTTTCCCCCTCATCACAGCTTTTGCTGTGCACCAAAACAAAGTCGGGTCAGATTTATGCTGTTGATTGTGTAATGAGAATTCCTCCCATTTTTGGTGCAAAAACTTCACAAAAGCCACATCTTTAATTAAGTAGTTAGGGAATCTCCATGTCCTAGCTGCCCGACTTTGTTTGGTCTGCCAACTGAAACCACACTGGGGAGTGGTCTGAAATCAGCTCTTGCTCTATGCCAGCTGCTGTTACATTTGAGAAAAGCGGGCCTGATATAAACAGATAGTCTAAACGGGCCCAGGTCCCATGGGCCCGAGATCGGTGAGTGTAGTCCCTTACCTCTGGAAACAGGGACCTCCAAACATCCACCATCCCGAGAACCGTGGTGAACGATGGAAGGATCCCTTGGTCCCCGTAACTCTCAGCCCCCACATTCTGACTGCCTGTGCAGTCCATGTTTGGGTTCATCAGTGTGTTCATATCCCCAGTAATTATTAACCTCTTATCCCTATAAGGTAACAGGACCCGCAATAGCTCTGAAAAGAAGTCTGGAGGGGGTGGGTGCATATACAGATGATAAGAATATTTCAGACCCCTGCAGATTTAGTTTGACTAACAGATAGCGCCCATTATCATCCCGCATTATGACCTCAGATGTACAGGCCAGGTGTTTGCGGTATAAGATCGCTACTCCCCCCTTTCTCTTACCAGATGACACATAGTCCACTTGCCCCACCCAGGCTCTCTGTAATTTCTGATTCTCTGCGTCAGAGAGCCTGGTCTCTTGTATGCAGGCTATGTCCACTCTCATCCTCTTCAAATGTGTTAGGATCTTCCTCCGTTTTATTGGGGAGGAAATTCCCCCCACATTCCATGTAACTATTTTATAGTTAGAAGAGCCAACACACAAAATGTTCCATCAGTAGAACCCTAACTGTATATAAGTCAGTGCCAGGGCCCCAGCCCTTCCCCGGCACCCAATTGCTCCTTTTTACTGTTGTCTTAGGAAACCTGTCTCTTCCCCACCAAGTTAAGATTTCGCAGCTTGTCGCCCCATATTCATAATTGTAGCAGCCCACAATCCCACCCGACCCTCCACCCGCCCCGAACCCTTTTCCCTGTCCCAACGTAACTTGTTCTGAACACTTGCTATCCCCCCCTTATGTCCCTTATCGTAGCTACGAGAGAGTGACGCCAATTTGTCGTCACCGAGGTCACCTCTCTGCAAGGGTCCCCGCTCCCCTTTAACCCCATTACTTACTGCAACTTTCAAAACTCAATATTAAACCGCTTTCTAAATGTCCATATTTAGTATTCATCTCCACCAGTTATTTAGAACACTGTGTCCCAACAAAATAAAATCCAGTTAGTCTCATACCAGATCATAGTTCATGGAACCGCCTCTTGTTGGCCCAGCTCTCTGTTTATATAGTCCATGGCCATTTTCTCAGAGGTAAAGGAGCTCCACTTCCCTTCTTTCTGAATTTTAAGAATCGCTGGGTATGTCAGGGCAAAACGAATTTTCTTCTCCGCCAGCGCCGAACATGCTGGATGAAACCGTCGTCTCTTTTTCTGCAGGCCTGCAGAGTAATCAGGGAAAATTAAAATCCACCTTCCATCGTATTGTAGAGTGTCCCTTTTTGATTTAAATCCTTGCATGATCTCTTCTTTGTGGATGTAGTTATGGATTTTAATGATGACCACACGGGGTTTTTGTTTCTCTACTTGTAATCTCCCCAGCCTGTGGGCTCTCTCAATGCAAAACCCCCCACTGCTATCCGAGAGAGCAAATTCTTGCTGCAACCACTTTTCCAGGAGGGGACCCAGACTTTTCTTGGCAATCGATTCGGGGATACCGACCAGCCTCAGGTTTGAGCGTCGCGCTCTATTTTCAAGATCTTCCATTTTCTTGGCCTGCGACCTGAGCTGTTGTTCCATTTCCGCCATTCGTGGCTGGTGAACGTTGCACGTGTCCTCCATAGTCGATACCCTTTGTTCTAGTTCGTGGGTTCGCTTTGATAGCTCCGCCATGTTCGCGTCCATCTTCCCCAGCTGATTTGCCAGCGATTGGAATCTCGGTTCCAGAGCCGCCACTACCGCCGTGGTCAACTGAGTGAGCTGCCGTTCTGAAAATTCATCGCGTACTTCCCGCCCGCCATCCGCCATCTTGGGCTCCGCGGGAGAGGGTGATAGCTTCCCCTTCTCCACCTCTACACTTCGTTTAGACGTTCCAGCCGGCATGGGGAGCAAGAAATGTTCCATGCACACTCCGAAAGTCTGGGTCTTACTTTAGAGTCCGGTTTTGCAGCTGTATTCAGGTATTTATCGTGAAATAAGAGGAGCGGGGACCCGGAGCTCAGCCTCTATGCTGTTACCGCTCCCAGCGCATCACGTGACCTCCTAAGCATCTACATTAATGGAAACATGAAGTATAAAAAGCATTTATAAAAAAAATATATATAAATATATAGAGAATGTACTCATAGAAGAATACCTACACGATAAAGTGGTAAGCATCTACATAAATATAATAAGCATTAAAACATGAAACATAATTATCATTGTCTGCTTCATAAGTCCCAGTGCCATGCTCACTCATTACAAACAAATTAGAGGCACAGCAATGGAGGCGAGCATGGCCCCCAATATCCTCTATGTGGCCTTTTTTGAGCACCAATTCTTAGAAAATCACCCATACCAGGAAGAACTAAGGTTTTGGAGGAGATATATAGATGATATATTGGTACTGTGGAAGGGGAGCATAGACAAACTTAAAGTATTCCATACATGGCTAAACGGTTTAAATCAACATCTCAAGTTTTCTATGAATTACGATACAAAGGAGATCCCCTTCCTAGATATCCTCATTAAGAAGAATGCCTACAATTTCACTACTACAATATACAGAAAGCCAATCGATAAAAATCATTTTCTTCATTTTCAAAGTTATCAAAATAGAAGCCTAAAAGAAAATTTACTTTACTCTCAGTTTCTCTGACTTAGAAGACTATCAGGCTTATTTTCGAAACAGAAAGACGCCCATATTTCGACCCAAATCGGGAGATGGGCGCCTTTCTCTCATGGGCGCCCAAATCGGTATAATGAAAGCCGATTTTGGGCGCCTCCAACTGCAGTCTGTCACGGGAACGGACAAAGTTAACGGGGGAGTGTCGGAGGTGTGTTGAAGGCGGGACTGGGGCGTTTTATCGGCCAAGCGAGAATGTGGGTCACTTTTTCTGGACCCTTTTTTTTCATGAACAAGTCCCCAAAAAGTGCCCCAACTGCCCAGATGACCACCGGAGGGAATCGGGGATGACCTCCCCTGACTCCCCCAGTGGTCATTAACCCCCTCCCACCGAAAAAAAAAGAACTTTAAAAACTTTTTTTACCAGCCTGTATGCCAGCCTCAAATGTCATACCCGGCTCCATCACAGCAGTATGCAGGTCCCTGGAGCAGTTGTTAGTGGGTGCAGTGGATTTCAAGCGTGCTGACTTTAGCAAAATGGAGGAATACCTAAGGAAGGAGCTGACAGGCCGGGAAGACGTACGAGAGGTGGAAGGACAGTGGTCCAGGCTGAAGGAAGCTATAAATAGGGCCACAAACCTTTATGTAAGGAAAGTAAATAAAAGCAACAGAAAAAGGAAACCGATATGGTTCTCCAAGCAAGTGGCTGAGAAAATAAAGGCTAAAGAGTTAGCATTCCAGAAATACAGAAAAACTCAAGATGAGGAACACGGGGAGGAATATCGGAGGAAACTGAAAGAAGCCAAGAGAGAGATACATCTGGCGAAAGCGCAAGCGGAAGAACAAATGGCTAGAAATGTAAGGAGGGGGGACAAAAATTTCTTCAGGTATATTAGTGAAAGGAGAGTGACTAAAAAGGGAATTGTGAGACAAAAAGATACTGCAAACCGCTCTGTAGATAATGATGAAGAAAAGGCAAATTTGCTAAATAGATACTTTTGTTCTGTTTTTACTGAAGAAAATCTGGGAGAAGGACCGCTATGGTCTGGCAAAAGTTCATTTGAGAATGGAGTGGATATAGCACCGTTCACAGAAGAGAGTGTCTATGAACAACTTGAAAAGCTAAAGGTGGACAAAGCCATGGACCGGATGGGATCCACCCCAGGATATTGAGGGAGCTCAGAGAGGTTCTGGCGGGTCCTCTTAAAGATTTGTTTAATAAATCCTTAGAAACTGGAGAGGTTCCGAGGGATTGGAGAATGGCGGAAGTGGTCCCTCTTCACAAAAGTGGTGATAGGGAAGAAACTGGAAACTACAGGCCGGTAAGCCTCACTTCTATTATTGGAAAAGTAATGGAAGCGATGCTGAAGGAAAGGATAGTGAATTTCCTGGAAGAAAATGAGCTGCAAGATCCGAGACAACATGGTTTTACTAAAGGGAAATCGTGCCAAACGAATCTCATTGAATTCTTTGATTGGGTGACAGGAGAATTGAACCGTGGACGTGCTATAGACGTAATCTACTTAGATTTCAGTAAGGCTTTTGATACGGTTCCCCACAGGAGGCTCTTAAATACACTGGATGGGCTGAAGATGGGACCCAAAGTGGTGAACTGGATTAGAAACTGGTTGACGGACAGGCGCCAGAGGGTGGTGGTGAATGGAGTTCGCTTGGAGGAGGGAAAGGTGAGTAGTGGAGTGCCTCAGGGATCGGTGCTGGGGCCGATTCTGTTCAATATATTTGTGAGTGTCATTGCCGAAGGGTTAGAAGGTAAAGTTTGCCTATTTGCGGATGATACTAAGATTTGTAACACAGTGGACACCCCGGAGGGAATGGAAAACATGAAAAAGGATCTGAAAAAACTAGAAGAATGGTCTAAGGTTTGGCAATTAAAATTCAATGCGAAGAAATGCAAAGTGATGCACTTAGGGAGTAGAAATCCACGGGAGGCATATGTGTTAGGCGGGGAGAGTCTGCTAGGTACGGACGGGGAGAGGGATCTTGGGGTGATAGTATCTGAGGATCTGAAGGCGATGAAACAGTGTGACAAGGCGGTGGCCGTAGCTAGAAGGTTGCTAGGCTGTATAGGGAGAGGCGTGACCAGCAGAAGAAAAGAGGTGTTGATGCCCCTGTACAAGTCGTTGGTGAGGCCCCATCTGGAGTATTGTGTTCAGTTTTGGAGGCCGTATCTTGCTAAGGATGTAAAAAGAATTGAAGCGGTGCAAAGAAAAGCTACGAGGATGGTATGGGATTTACGTTACAAGATGTATGAGGAGAGACTTGCTGACCTGGACATGTATACCCTGGAGGAAAGGAGAAACAGGGGTGATATGATACAGACGTTCAAATATTTGAAAGGTATTAATCCGCAAACGAACCTTTTCCGGAGATGGGAAGGCGGTAGAACGAGAGGGCATGAAATGAGATTGAAGGGGGACAGACTTAAGAAAAATGTCAGGAAGTATTTTTTCACAGAGAGGGTGGTGGATGCTTGGAATGCCCTCCCGCGGGAGGTGGTGGAGAGGAAAATGGTAACGGAATTCAAACATGCGTGGGATAAACATAAAGGAATCCTGTTCAGAAGGAAGGGATCCTCAGGAGCTTAGCCTTGAATGGGTGGCAGAGACGATTGGGAGGCGGGGCTAGTGCTGGGCAGACTTATACGGTCTGTGCCAGGGCTGGTGGTTGGGGGGCGGGGATAGTGCTGGGTAGACTTATACGGTCTGTGCCAGAGCCGGTGGTGGGAGGCGGGGCTGGTGGTTGGGAGGCGGGGGATAGTACTGGGCGGACTTATACGGTCTGTGCCCTGAAAAAGACAGGTACAAATCAAGGTAAGGTATACACAAAAAACTAGCACATATGAGTTTATCTTGTTGGGCAGACTGGATGGACCGTGCAGGTCTGTTTCTGCCGTCATCTACTATGTTACTATGTTACTTCAGGCAGCTGGATCCAGGCCCATCCCCCCCTCCCCACCTGTTACACTTGTGCTGGTAAATGGGAGCCCTCCAAACCGTCCCCAAAACCCACTGTACCCACAGCTAGGTGCCCTCCTTCAGCCATAAGTGCTATGATAATGGTGTAGAGTTGTGGGGAGTGGGTTTTGGGGGGGATTTGGGGGGCTGAGCACTCAAGATAAGGGAGCTATGGACTTGGGAGGTATTTTATTTTTTAAATTGTTACAAGTGCCCCCTAGGGTGCCTGGTTGGCGTCCTGGCATGTGAGGGGGACCAGTGCACTACGAATCCTGGCCCCTCCCATGACCAAATGCCTTGGATTTGTTCGTTTTTGAGCTTGGGCGCCTTCGGTTTCCATTATCGCTGAAAACCGATACTGCCCAGCTCAAATCCGCCCAATCCGATGCATTTGCCCGGCACCAACTGTATTATCGAAACAAAAGATGGATGCCCATCTTTTTCAAAAATACGATCTGGCCCGCCCCTTCGCGGACTTGTCCTCGGAGATAGACGCCCATGGAGATGGGCGTTCGTGTTCCATTATGCCCCTCCATGTAGCAATTACTCCAAATTTGAGCATCAAGCAAAACCAGTGGCTTCAAGGTTCAAGGATAGAGGTTATCCAAGAGACTGCATTACAAAAGGTCTGAACAGAGCAAAAACGGCGGATAGAGATGGAACAAAAGAGGCCTGACCTTGTTTGCAATCTGAGGTTCTCCAATTTCTCGGCAGACATACAGAAGTTACTAAGAAGACACTGGCGTATACTGGAAGGACATGGTTGTTTTCAAACAAATGGCTGACTGTAGCCTACTACTACTACTACTTATCATTTCTATAGCACTACAAGGCATACGCAGCGCTGTACACCATACACAAAGACAGTCCCTGTTCAAAGAGCTTACAATCTAGATAAGACAAGTAAACAGAACAATTAAGGGTAAGGGAATGAAGAAGTGAGGATAAAGGATCTAGACTGAAAGCCCACCTCTTTAACATTGCTTTTGACTCGTAACCACTTGTAACCACTCGCCTCCACCTACCCTCCTCTCTTCTTTCCCGTTCACATTAATGGATTTGATTTGCTTACTTTATTTATTTTTTGTCTATTAGATTGTAAGCTCTTTGAGCAGGGACTCTCTTTCTTCTATGTTTGTGCAGCGCTGCGTACGCCTTGTAGCGCTATAGAAATGCTAAATAGTAGTAGTAGTAGTAGGGCAAGTGAGTTAGGAGTCAAAAGCAGTGGTAAAGAGGTGGGTTTTGGGACTTAAAAAACGGCCAAAGACGGGGCTAGACGTACAGGCTCAGGAAGTCTATTCCAGGCTTGAGGTGCAGTGAGGTAAAAGGAACGGAGTCTTGAATTAGAAGTAGAGGAGAAAGGGACTGATAAGAGAGATTTATCTACAGAACGGAGTACTCGAGGGAGGACGTAGGGAAAGACAAGAGTGGAGAGGTACTGGGGAGCAGCAGAGTGAATGCACTTATAGGTGAAGTTTGAATTGAATACGGAAACGGATAGGGAGCCAGTGAAGTGACTTAAGGAGAGGGCTAATGTGGGCATAGCGACTTTGGCGGAAAATGAGTTGTGCAGCAGAGTTTTGGATTGATTGAAGAGGAGGGAAATAGCTAAGAGGGAGGCTAGTGAGAAGTAGGTTACAATAATCAAGACGAGAGGTGATAAGAGTGTGGATAAGGGTTCTGGTAGAGTGCTCAGAGATGAAGGGACGGATTTTACTGATGTTATAGAGAAAGAAACTACAGGTTTTGGCAATCTGCTGAATGTGAGCAGAAAAGGAGACGGAGGAGTCAAAGATGACCCCAAGGTTACGAGCTGATGAGACAGGGAGAATGAGAGTGCCATCCACCGAAATAGAGAAAGGGGGGAGAGGAGAGGTAGGTTTTGGGGGAAAGATTAGAAGCTCGGTTTTGGCCATGTTAAGTTTGAGATGACGTTGAGACATCCAGTCAGCGATATCAGATAGTCACAAAAAAAGAGGGAAAACAGCATACAAAAGCAACCAAACAAACAAACAGACAAAGTAAACACTGGGCCTTCTGGAATGAGAAAAATGCAATCCTTTATTAATGATGAATACCCGACACGGGCCGTGTTTCGGTGTACAAACGCCTGCATCAGGGGTCAAAAAGCTCTTCTAGGTCAGCTAATTAGCTAGTAGATAAAGATGATAAACAATCAGGATAAACCGCCAAAAACATAAATAGAACGCCTTCAGCCGCATAAACCGCGGTTTATGCGGCTGAAGGCGTTCTATTTATGAGCTGTTCAAACATCGGGGAATATAACCTGATTGTTTATCATCTTTATCTACTAGCTAATTAGCTGACCTAGAAGAGCTTTTTGACCCCTGATGTAGGCGTTTGTACGCCGAAACACGGCCCGTGTCGGGTATTCATCATTAATAAAGGTTTGCATTTTTCTCATTCCTGAAGGCCCAGTGATATCAGATAGGCAGGCTGAGACATTGGTCTGGATGCTGGTTGAAATTTTGGGGGTAGAGAGGTAGATTTGGGAGTCATCAGGATAGAGATGGTATTGAAAGCCAAGGGAAGAAGTATAGATGGAGAACAGGAGAGGACCGAGAACAGAACCCTGAGGTACACCGATTGGTAGTGGGATAGAAGTGGAAGAGGATCCACCAGAGTGTACACTAAAGGTGCGAAGCGAGAAGTAGGAGGAGAACCAGGAAAGAACAGAGCCCTGGAATCCAAATGAAGACAGCGTATCAAGGAGTAGGCTGTGATCAAAAGTGTCAAAAGCGGCGGATAGATCGAGAAGGATGAGGATAGAATAGAGACCTTTGGATTTGGCCAGGAACAGGTGTTGGAAACTTTTGTAAGTGCAGTTTCAGTTGAATGAAGAGGGCGAAAGCCAGATTGGAGTGGGTCAAGAACAGCATGAGATGAGAGAAAGTCAAGACAGCGGCGGTGAACAGTTCGTTCAAGTAACTTGGAAAGGAAGAGGAGGAGGGAGATGGGTCGATAGTTGGAAGGACAGGTAGGGTCAAGTGAAGGCTTCTTCAGGAGCGGTGTGACCACAGCATGTTTGAAGGCATCAGGAACGGTCGCAGTGGAAAGATAGAGATTGAGGATATGACAGATAAAAGGGGTGAGAGTAGGAGAGATGGTGTTAAGAAGGTGGGTAGGAATGGGATCAGAGGAACAGATAGTTCATTTTGAGGAGGAGAGAAGATGTGATATTTCTTCATCAGTGACCTCAGGAAAGGAGGAAAAGGACGGAGGGGTTGAGGAAATAGGGGAACGGTCAAGGCGAGGAACAAGGGGAGGGAGAGGTGGGGGGTGGTTTGGTAGAGAATTCGAGGTTAATCTTCTCAACCTTATCATGGAAGAACTCAGCTAGAGTCTGGGGAGATAATGAGGGGGGAGTTGGGGGTGGAGGCACCTTGAGGAGAGAGTTTAGTGTGGTGAAGAGAAGTCGAGGGTTTGAGCCGAGAGAATTAGTCAGCTGGCTGTAGTAGTCCTGTTTGGCAAGCAAGAGATCAGATTGGAAGGAGGTCAACATGAATTTGAAGTGTGAGAAGTCAGCAAGGGCACGAGATTTCAGCCAGAGGCGTTCGGCGGAACGGGTAGCCTATACTCATAGTAGAAACATCAGAGAGATAGTTGCCCACTTTGCTCTCCCTCCTGTACAGTTAGCACCTCTGCCCCCAACAGGACATCAGACTTCACTATCTGTCACAGCCATTCCTGGCTGGTTAAATAGCTTTAAGCCAGCTAAGCTAAGCTCTACTGCTACCATCCATTAGTATTTGACTCACTTTCAATATATTAGCTGACACGAACCTTCCCTTAACGAAGCCCACCTGGTCCGGGTGGACCAGGTCATGAACCACCTTGCCTAATCTGTCCGCCAACACCGCTGCCAGGATCTTTATATCTTGATTTAGCAGCGAGATGGGCCTATAAGAACCCACTAATTCTTCATCCTTCCCCGGTTTAGGGATTAACACAATATGCGCATGATTTAATAACGATCCCATCGCACCCTCCTCCTTGACATCTTCACACATAGCCAGAAAGGGTGCCACCATTACGTCTTGCAGGATTTTATAGTACTCCGCCCCTAGGCCATCCGGGCCCGGCGCCTTGGCCAGCTTAAGGCGTTTAATCACTTGTTGCACTTCTTTACCCTGAATGGTCGCGAACAGCCCCCTCCGCTGTTCCTCTGATACCATGGGCAGCTCTATCTCCTCAAGGAACTCCAAACATTTTCTCTCTGAGAAGTCCCCTGCCTGATATAGCGTTGAGTAATACTCAACGAACTCTTTTTTGATGTCATGCAACTGGGTTCTCACTTCACCCTCCCTGTTCCTTTTTTTTGTTTTGTTATAAACCGCATTGCCGTTTTGTCAACCAGTTTTCTATCCAGTTCACCACTTTCGGTCCTAAGTTCAACCCTTTCAGCTTATTCATGAGTCTTCTGTGGGGGACCGTTTCAAAGGCTTTGCTGAAATCCAAGTAGATTACATCTAGCGCACGGCCTTCATCCATTTCTTTTGTCACCCAGTCAAAGAAGTCAATGAGATTCGTTTGGCAGGCTTTTCCTTTGGTAAGAGAAAGTTCTCTTCCCACTATAATAGGAAGTAGAAAAGTTCATAAAGGCCCCAAACAAAACAACAAGAGGAAAACAGGCAGACCACATAGACAGCTACAAACTGTTTAAACACATTAAACACGACACATATGTTCCGATACAAATAGATTTCGCAGGAGGTGATGGAGATGAAAATGGTAATGGAATTCAAAAATGCGTGGGATAAACATAAAGGAATCCTGTTTAGAAGGAATGGTTCCGTGGAATCTTAGTGGAGATTGGGTGGTGACGCCGGTAATTGGAAACAAAACAGGAGCTGGGCAGACTTCTACGGTCTATGGCTTGATTGTGACTGAATAGATAGGGATGGGCTGGAGTGTCTGTGCCCTGAGAAAGGCAAGGACAATTCAAACTCGGGTATACATATAAAGTATCACATACCATGTAAAATGAGTTTCTCCTAGGACAAGCAGGCTGCTTGTTCTCACATGTGGGTCAGCATCTACATCGGCCCAGGAATGGAGCATTTTTCTCAGCAAAAATCCAAAAAGCTTTGTGACAGCTTCCGGAGCGCGAGGGACTCGCACCGTGAATGCGCTGTCATCTTTCCGCCCGCTCGTGTCCGTTCCCGCCTCAGTTTTTCTTTTTCCGTGGAGGAGAGTGACTGTGTGTCGGTCTCTCTCCCTCAGGCCCAGAGAAGGACTTTGGCGTCTTAGCGCTGTTTATTCGTGCTTTCTTTTTTGTTTTAGTTGCTTCTTTCGTCTTTTTCTTTTTCCAGTTAAAAAAAAAAAACAACAACCGTATATTCTTATTTTTCCCCTTTTTAAGTTTCCTTTCGCTTTTGTCACAGTCTTCTTAGGGCGCGCGTACGCGGTTCTCATTTTGTGCCCTTCTGTTGGCACAATCGAACCTTTTTATTTCACCGCTGTGATTTTTCCGCCCATGTCCTCGATGACTCCCAGCGGCTTCAGAAAGTGTGATCGGTGCCAGTGATCGATCTCAGGTACTGACCCGCACGCGTGGTGTATCCAGTGCCTTGGGCCCGACCATCGCCCAGACGCCTGTAAATTGTGTCTGAGCTTGAAAAAGCAGACACAGGCGTCGAGAAGAGCTCTTCGGGGACCGTCTTTTCGGAGCTCCGACTGATTCCTCGGTGTCGACATCAACATCGGTACCGAGGTCAGCGGCGTCAATTTCGGCACTGGGGATGGCATCGACATCAGGAGCGCAGGTAATGGCTGTCCGGACATCACCACTAGCTGGGAGTAGCGAGCCGTCGAGTGGGTCTCCACCTGTATCGAAGGCTCCTGCTGTGCAGGCCCACCAGGACCGACCGCTGTTGGACTCGACCCTGAGGAGGCGTGTGAATTCCACGTCCTCCTCGGTACCGAGCAGTACTGGTGACGTGCTTCGAACGAGGGTGAAGAAGCATCATCATCGGTCTCCTTTGAGGCACAGTACCGGGAGCTCCGGGGCGTCAAGGGATTTGGCACCTGAGAAGCATTGACGCCGGGTGGAGCGCTCACCCTCCATACAAGAGGTGTCGTGTGTCGATCTTCGGACAGCCCGGTACCACCTCCCAGGCCTCCACAGATTCTGATGCCAACTTCTGCACCGACCCCACAGCCTTCCTCGACAGCGACTCTAGACGAGCGCATCCGAGCCATTCTTCCAGGCCTTCTGGAGGGGCTGCTGCGTCAGTCTGCCTTGGTACCGGGGGTGCTTGCGCCCTTGGTACCGTCGATGGAAGCGGCAGCTGGCCTCGGCTGCCACCCAGGTCGACTGCCCGCCAACGTCGCTGGAGGGAGCTTCATCGCCACCGGCACGGGAGTCGACTTCTCGGCATCGCCATCGAGGACTGGGCTCCTCGGCATCGAGATGGGCCCGGTTTCAGACTGCAGTTAGAGAACTCTTGTCTGATACCGAGGAGGATGCCTCGTGGGATGAAGAGGAAGATCCCAGGTATTTTTCTTCCGAGGAGTCTTGTGGTCTTCCTTCTGATCCTATTCCTTCACCAGAAAGAAAGCTTTTTCCCCCGGAGAGTCTTTCTTTCTCTTCATTTGTCCGGGAAATGTCTGTGGCTATTCCCTTCCCTGTGGTATCTGAGGATGAGCCCAGGATTGAGAGGATCGAAGTCCTTGACTATCCTTCGCCACCAAGACTAAGGAGGCTAGGGCTTTTCAGCTTGGAGAAGAGACGGCTGAGGGGAGACATGATAGAGGTATATAAAATAATGAGTGGAGTGGAACAGGTGGATGTGAAGCGTCTGTTCACGCTTTCCAAAAATACTAGGACTAGAGGGCATGCGATGAAACTACAGTGTAGTAAATTTAAAACAAATCGGAGAAAATCTTTCTTCACCCAACGCATAATTAAACTCTGGAATTCGTTGCTGGAGAACGTGGTGAAGGCGGTTAGCTTGGCAGAGTTTAAAAAGGGGTTAGACGGTTTCCTAAAGGACAAGTCCATAAACCGCTACTAAATGGACTTGGGAAAAATCCACAATTCCAGGAATAACATGTATAGAATGTTTGTATGTTTGGGGAAGCTTGCCAGGTGCCCTTGGTTTGGATTGGCCGCTGTCGTGGATAGGATGCTGGGCTCGATGGACCCTTGGTCTTTTCCCAGTGTGGCATTACTTATTACTTATCCACTGCCCCTTCGCATAATGTCCTTAAGGAGACATTGCTTAGGAACTGGATGAAACCACTAAGTAATCCTACCATCCCCAAAAAAGCTGAGTCCCAATATCGGATTCACGGAGAACCTGAGTTGATATCGCAGCTACCTCAGGACTCTATGGTTGTGGATTCCGCTCTCAAGAGAGCCAGGAGTTCTAGCCTCGGCGCCCCCGGGACGAGAATCTAGAACCTTGGAATCTTTTGGGAGGAAGGCCTATCAGTCCTCCATGCTCGTGTCCAAGATTCAGTCATACCAGCTCTACATGAGCATCCACATGCGGAACAATGTGAAGCAACTGGCGGACTTGGTGGACAAGCTCCCTCCGGAGCACGCCAGGCCTTTTCAGGAGGTGATCTGGCAGCTGAAGGCGTGTCGTAAATTCCTGTCCAGGGGTGCTTACGACTCTTTTGATGTTGCATCCAGATCCACTGCTCAAGGTATAGTGGTGTGCAGACTCTCATGGCTGCGTGCCTCTGACCTGGACAATCGAGTCCAGCATCGGCTTGCGGATGTTCCTTGCCGGGGGGATAATATTTTTGGCGAGAAAGTTGAGCAGCTCCACCAGTGGGAAACTGCCCTCGACAATCTCTCCCGCCGGGCGCCTTCAGCATCTACCTCATCAGGTAGACGTTTTTTTCAGGGGAAGGAGGAATGCTCCCTATGCATACAATAAGCGTAGGTACAATCCACCTTCTCGACAACCTTCTCAGGCTCAACCCCAGCGCGCTCGTTGTCGTCAACAGCGTGCGCCTAGACAGGCCCCTGCAGCTCCCCAGCAAAAGCAAGGGACGGGCTTTTGACTGGCTCCAGATGAGCATAGCCGCTATAAAAGTGTCTGTGCTGGACGATCTTCCGGTCGGAGGGAGGCTAAAATCTTTCACCAAAGGTGGCCTCTCATAACCTCCGATCGGTGGGTTCTTCAAATAGTCTGGTTAGGATACTCCCTCAATTTCATTTCCACACCTCCAAATTGCCCACCGGGAGCTCAGTCCTTCAGCTTCCAGCACAGGCAGGTGCTTGCAGAGGAACTCTCTGCCCTTCTCTGTGCCAGTGCGGTCGAGCCCGTTCCACCAGGGCAAGAAGGGCTGGGATTCTATTCCAGGTACTTCCTTATGCAAAAGAAAAGAGGGGGGAGATGCGTCCCATCCTGGACCTAAGGGCCCTGGACAAATACCTGGTCCGAGAAAAGTTCAGGATGGTTTCCCTGGGCACCCTTCTTCCCATGATAAAGAAAAATGATTGGCTATGCGCTCTGGACTTAAAGGATGCTTATATACACATTCCGATACTTCCAGCTCACAGGAAGTATCTTCGTTTTCGTCTAGGAATACAGCACTTCCAGTATTGTGTGCTACCCTTTGGTCACGCATCTGCGCCCAGGGTCCTTACAAAATGCCTGTCAGTAGTTGCAGCGTCTCTGCGCAGACTTGGGGTGCATGTGTTCCCTTATCTCGACGATTGGCTGGTGAAAAACACCTCGGAGGCAGGAGCTCTGCAGTCCATGCACTATTCAACTGCGGCAGCTACTCGGGTTTGTTACAAATTACCCCAAGTCCTATCTTTTCCCTGTTCAAAGACTGGAATTTATTGGGGCTGTGCTGGATTCACAGACAGCTCGCGTCTATCTTCTCGAGGTGAGGGCAAGCAATCTTCTGTTCCTAGTTTCCTTGGCCAGAGCGTCTCAGCAGATCACAGCTTGGCAGATGTTGAGACTTCTCAGCCACATGGCCTCTACAGTCCATGTGACGCCAATGGCCCACCTTCACATGAGATCTGCTTAATGGACCCTAGCTTCCCAGTGGTATCAAGCTGCAGGGAATCTAGAGGATGCTATCCAGTTGTCCTCTGAATTTCACAATTCCCTTCGGTGGTGGACAGTTCGATCCAGTTTGACCTTGTGATGTCCCTTCCAAATTCCTCAACCTCTAAATGTGCTGACAACGGATGCATCTCTCCTGGGGTGGGGAGCGCATGTAGATGGGCTCCACACTCAAGGAGCTTGGAATCAGTCTTTAGATCAATCTCCTGGAGTTGCACGCGGTCTGGAACGCTCAAGTCTTTCAGAGATCAGCTGTCCAATCAAATTATTCAAATTCAGACAGACAATCAGGTTGCCATGTACTACATCAACAAGCAGGGGGGGCACCGGATCTCGCCCCCTGTGTTGGGAAGCCATCCAGATGTTACTTTGGGCTCGCCGTTTCGGAATGTATCTCCAAGCCAAGTATCTGGCAGGCGAAAACAACAGTCTGGCCGACAGGTTGAGAAGGATCATGCAACAGCATGAGTGGTCGCTCAACTCACGCATAGTGTGCAAGATCTTCCAAGAGTGGGGCACCCCCTTGGGGGATCTTTTTGCCACTCAGATCAATCTCAAGGTCCCTCAGTTCTGTTCCAGACTTCAGGCCCACGACTAGCGTCAGATGCTTTTCTCCTTCATTGGGGGAACGGCCTTCTGTATGCATATCCTCCCATACCTCTGGTGGGGAAGACTTTGCTGAAACTCAAGCAAGACCGCGGAACCATGATTCTGATTGCTCCCTTTTGGCCGCGTCAGATTTGGTTCCCTCTTCTTCTGGAGTTGTCCTCCAAAGAACCGTGGAGATTGGAGTGTTTTCCAACCCTCATCACTCTGAAAGAGGGGGTGCTTCTGCATCCCAACCTTCAGTCTCTGGCTCTCACGGCCTGGATGTTGAGGGCGTAGACTTTGCCTCCTTGGGTCTTTCTGAGGGTGTTCAGTTTTGGAGGCCGTACCTTGCGAAGGATGTAAAAAGAATTGAAGCGGTGCAAAGAAAAGCTACGAGAATGGTAAGGGATTTGCGTTACAAGACGTATGAGGAGAGACTTGATGACCTGAACAAGTATACTCTGGAAGAAAGGAGAAACGGGTGATATGCTACAGACGTTCAAATATTTGAAAAGTATTAATCCGCAAACGAACCTTTTCCGGAGATGCGAAGGAGGTAGAACGAGAGGACATGAAATGAGATTGAAGGGGGGCAGACTCAAGAAAAATGTCAGGAAGTATTTTTTCACAGAGAGAGTAGTGGATGCTTGGAATGCCCTCCCGCGGGAGGTGGTGGAAATGAAAACGGTAAGAGATTTCAAACACGCATGGGACAAACATAAAGGAATCCTGTTCAGAAGGAATGAATCCTAAGGTGCTTAGCCGAGATTGGGTGGCAGAGCCGATGGCGGGAGGCGGGGATAGTGCTGGGCAGACTTACACGGTCTGTGCCAGAGCCGGTGGTGGGAGGAGGGGCTGGTGGTTGGGAGACGGGGATAGTGCTGGGCAGACTTATACGGTCTGTGTCAGAGCCGGTGGTGGGAGGAGGGGCTGGTGGTTGGGAGGCGGGGATAGTGCTGGGCAGACTTACACGGTCTGTGCCCTGAAAAGGACAGGTACAAATCAAGGTAAGGTATACACAAAAAGTAGCACATATGAGTTTATCTTGTTGGGCAGACTGGATGGACCATGCAAGTCTTTTTCTGCCGTCATCTACTATGTTACTATGTGTCTCCCGAGTCTTGCTTGCTTCCAGAAAAGATTCCACGAAGAGGTGTTACTTTTTCAAATGGAGGAGGTTTGCCGTCTGGTGTGACAGCAAGGCCCTAGATCCTCGCTCTTGTCCTACACAGACCCTGCTTGAATACCTTCTACACTTATCAGAGTCTGGTCTCAAGACCAACTCCGTAAGAGTCCATCTTAGTGCAATTAGTGCTTTTCATTATCGTGTAAGCCTATCTCTGGTCAGCCTTTAGTTGTTCGTTTCATGAGAGGTTTGCTTTCGTCAAAGCCCCCTGTCAAACTTCCACCAGTGTCATGGGATCTCAACGTCGTTCTCACCCAGCTGATGAAGCCTCCTTTTGAGCCACTGAATTCCTGCCATCTGAAGCGTTTGACCTTGAAGGTCATTTTCTTGGTGGCTGATACTTCAGCTCGTAGAGTCAGTGAGCTTCAAGCCTTGGTAGTGCATGCTTCTTACCTCATGTTTCATCACAACAGAGTAGTCCTCCGCACTCACCCTAAGTTCTTGCCGAAAGTGGTGTCTGAGTTCCATCTGAACCAGTCTTGCCAACATTTTTTCCCCCGTCCTCATACCTACCCTGCTGAACGTCAGTTGCACACATTGGACTGCAAGAGAGCATTGGTCTTCTATGTGGAGTGGACAAGCCTCATCAGACAGTCCGCCCAAATGTTTGTTTCTTTTGATCCCAACAGAAGGGGAGTCGCTGTTGGGAAACGCACCATTTCCAATTGGCTAGCAGATTGCATTTCCTTCACTTATGCCCAAGCTTGGCTGACTCTTGAGGGTCATGTCACGGCTCATAGTGTTAGAGCCATGGCAGCGTCGGTGGCTCACTTGAAGTCAGCCACTATAGAAGAGATTTGCAAGGCTGCGACGTGGTCATCAGTCCACACATTCACATCTCATTACTGCCTTCGGCAGGATTCCCGAAGCGACAGTCGGTGCTGCAGAATCTGGGGTTTAGAATCCAACTCCACCCCCCCAGGCCCATTTTTTGTTCTGTTCCAGACTGCATTCTCAGATGTTTCTTCGTAGGTCAATCTTTGTTATGTCCTTGCTGTTGTGAGGCCCAATTGTCCTTCTTTTGTTATTTTGAGTGAGCCTGGGGGCTAGGGATACCCCACAAGTGAGAACAAGCAGCCTGCTTGTCCTCGGAGAAAGCGAAGATACTTACCGGTAGCAGGTATTCTCCAAGGACAGCAGGCTGATTGTTCTCACCAACCCGCCCACCTCCCCTTTTGGAGTTGTTGTTCTTTATTTGCTTTTTGATATAACTGAGGCGGGAACGGATGTGTGTGTGTGTGTGGGGGGGGGGGGGGGGGGGGGGGAGATGACTGCACATGTGCGCTCCGGAAGTTGTCACAAAGCTTTTGGGATTTTTGCTGGGAAAAATGCTCCGTTCCTGGGCCGCCGTGGACGCCGACCCACATTTGAAAACAATCAGCCTGCTGTCCTCGGAGAATACCTGCTACAGGTAAGTATCTTCGCTTTATCTTGTTGGGCAGACTGGATGGACCGTACATGTATTTATCTGCCGTCATTTACTATGTTAGGTTACAAAAACACGAGATCAGCAGTAAGTAAGACAACACTACTAAGAAACTGGATAGAAATGGAACAACTCAGACTACTGCATGTAACTGAAACATGGCTGCACCTCAAAGATGACCCTGCGCTACTAGACCTATGTCCACCAGCATATAAAATAATCATATCAACAGAACCAAAAGGGAGGGGAGGAGGCGTTGCAATAATATACAAATCCTCCTTCACAGCAGAACATGTCGCTAAAAACACATCCTCAACAATCGGAATCTTGCATGCAAAATCATCGACAAAACACTGACTAACTATGCATCATATTATTCTACCACCCTCCAGGAAGCTGGACAAATGCCCAAGATGATTTCACAGACTTCGTATAAAACATCTGCACCAATCACCCAAATGTCCTATTATGTTTCAACAATTTTTTTATTGATGAGGTCACATGGTATACAATTCCATCTCAGTCAATATAAATCATATAACAGCAAAGTCTAGTACACATCCAAATGTCCTATTAATAGGTGACATAAACCTGCTCCTAGACAAAGCGACACAAACACCAGAACACTAATGAACTTCATAAACCAATGGAACTTTATAACAGCACAAGGTGTCTCATCGCACACAAAAGGACACCAATTAGACATACTAGCCCACAGATTCTCAACGAGTAACATCCACATATTTATAAACCACACATGGGAAGAGGTGCCATGGTCCGACCACAGCACGCTCACTTTCACGCAATAGTGGAATTAAAGTGGCAAGAAGAAAGCCAAGAACCCAGCACACATTCACAACCAGAGGAAAAGTAGACAACCACACATTCTGGACAACAACAATAAATGAACTCAATGACTTACCACTTCATGAGAAACTGGGACGAAACAAGTGAAACCACATTAAACAAAATAGCACCACTCAAAACAAAAATCACAAAACAACCATATCCCTGGTTTAATGACAGACTATTACACGTGAGGAAACTCTGTAGGAAACTCGAGAGAGCATGGGCCAAAACCAAAGCAGACGTAAAGAAAACCATATGGAGAAAAGCCATAAGAACATACACAAACAGCAGAAAGAAAGTGAAAGTAGAGCACTACAATACATATACGAACCTTGACCAGACCAATACGAAAAAAATATTCAAACTCATGAACAAACTACTGAAAACCCAGAACATATTGGTAACAACTGAAGCACCACCAACTGCAGACGAGCTTGCACAATACTTCAAAAACAAAGCAACGTGTGTTTTCCCAATCCCTTAGCCCCCACAGGGAGGGGAAACACTTCAGCCTCATAGGCTGAAAAATAAGAGAGAAAACTTACTCAGTTAGGTGCAACCAGTAATTATCTTTATTGGTATCTCACAGAGCCAATATTCAAAATAATGGTTCTCTCTCTGGAGCAGGTTGTCAGACAGCAAAGCCAGACGCGAATCCTGAATTACAAAAACTGCTCAGCTAACACTGTTCCAGCAATTACATATATACTGTTGCAAGTTTCGTTTCTCCTAAATCATGTGATTTCTCCCAAACTAGAAATCAGAAAGTAGCGTATGCCATATATGGATATTCCTGTATTATACCACTCTCTCCTTATGTGGGTTCACGTGGACATTCGGTGGCCATTGGCTAATTAGCTATCAGTTCTGCGTGCACAGCGTGTAGTTAGTCACAGGGCATAGAACAATACCCTAATGTCCTGTCTCTCTCTCCACAGCTGAAACATTCTGGACATGTTAGGCTCACTGTGTCTCTCACCACGTCCCAAGGGTACATCCACCTTATATGAAAGGCATACTCAGCTGCAGCCAAATGTGCCTCTATGAAGTGTCTGTTCTCAGCTCCTGAGAAAAGCACTGTATGTTACAAAGATGCTATCTTGTTAGGCCAATTTGTGAGAACCAAACTGAGCAACGTACAGGCCTTAGTAGCAGACCTAGCCCTTAGTAACAGGCCTAGCATAGGAAGGAATATACACAAGCACAAGATCAAACCTTGCAAAACCATAAATAAACATCACAGATTACCTATAGGACTGCAAAACACATGACAGCCATATTGCAGTAGACAGAATATGGACCACATTCAAACCACCCCAACTAGACACAGTAAAGACACTATTGACAAAATACATGCATGCATGTTGCCTACTTGACAAATGCCCAACTACATGATGAAAAACCCACCAGACTGGTTTGAGTATCTCTCCAAACACATCATGTACATGTTTGAAAGAGGTCAATTTCCAACAGACGAAGGTGACACAGTTCTCACACCTATCTCCCAAAACACTACCAGGAAGATCAGTGATATCACAAATTATAGACCAGTATCCTCCATAGCACTACTGATCAAAACGATAGGTCTAGTAACACAGCAACTAACGGAATACTTGACAAAATTCTCCCAATCAGGTTTCAGACCACAACACAGCACTGAGATGGTCATAATCACCCTGATAACAAAATTCAGAAGCATAATATGCCAAGGACAAAACGTATTACTACTGCAATTTGACATGTCAAGTGCATTCAACCTAGTAGACCACACCACGGTAATGACACTGCTTGACAACATAGGAATCGGTTGTGCAGTGGCTACATGGTTCATTGGCTTCCTAAAGACAAGATCCTACATAAGTAAAGTTGTCCAACCAGACATCAGCCTCATGGATCTCGTGCAGGGTACCACAGGGATTGCCAATATCACCAATACTGTTCAGTGTAATGATGATGCTAATCTGGGGGGAAAAACTGGAATTAATGGGTTTCAACCCATGTATATATGCAGACGACATCACCATCTTCGTACTTTTGCAAAACAATATCACAAATATACAGGACAAAATAAAAAAAGGAATGAGCAACAACTTTCAAACTCAAATTGAACAGAGATAAAACAAAATTCCTAGTAATATCCAGCCCACACAACCCCACATCCTACCAAAAATTCACAATCAACCAACAAACATACTACATTGAAACACAACTTAAAATACTAGGAGTCATTCTCAACAAACATTTAACACTGGACAATCAAATATCAGCAGTAATTTCAAAATGCATTATACCATATGGAAACTGAGAAGAATAAGAGATTATTTCCCTAGACAGTCTTTCCGATACTGGTCCAATCAACGATACTATTGCATCTAGACTACTGCAATGCAGCAAACGTAAGGTGCAAGGAAAACACACTAAAATCGCTGCAAACAGTCCAAAACACGGCAGCAAGACTGATTTTCAAGAAATAGAAATACGAAAGAACAACCCCACTGCTTGAAACACTACATTGGCTACCAGTCAAGGCAAGAATATTTTTCAAAGCGAGCACCCTAATCTTCAAGGTACTATTTGAAATATGTGCTTAACATGATTGAACTATCCTCAAGAAATGCCATCCCAGTAAACAGAAACGACCTACTCCTATATATACCCAGCTGCAAAAACACCATCTTGAAATCTATCTACACTGTAGGATTTAGCTATCAGGGTTCCAAATGGTGGAACTCAATATCAAAAACCATAAGAAGCATCACAAATCTTGTCCAATACTGAAAGAAATGAAAACCTACCTATTCAAAAAAAGTTCTATAGCTATTCATAAAGATAGTCACCTTCCTTTCAAATCTACCCTTCAAAAACTATATGAATAAACATCACCAAAACTCTCTAACTGAAACAAAAGCTACCACTACCACCTTCTCTTCAAATCTAACTCTTCAAAAACTGTATGACTAACCACACAAACTATAAGTGTCCTCTCCACATTGCACAACACTATTGTAACTCCACCAAAATGTAAATTGTAAGCCATTTTGAACTGAAATTTATTCTTTATTTTATTTATTTATTGAATTTTAACAATTTCACAAGTACACTTGTTCTATGAAATACAGCCAGGGAATTCTCAACAAAAAAGAAAATTACTATCACATACTCATATAATTTAAATTGGCTTCCTTAGACCACTAATCATGGGAGGCGTATTAACCTAAAAGAAAAATATAGTTTTTTGAAGCACATATTACAAATTCAAGGCCATATAGTATTCCTCTATCTTTATATCTAACATTTAAGCCTTTTCATATCTATAAAAGCTTTTAATTGGTCAGGAGTATAGAATATATATTTAGTTCCTCCAAATCGGATCAAACATTTACAGGGGTAAGCTAGGAAAAATATACCACCAAGTTCTATATCGTCTTTTCTTAAGTTCAAAGAAACCTTTCTCCTTTCTTGCGTTGTTTTTGTAACTTCTGGATAAATCCAAATCTTTTCGGAGCCAAAACGTTCTTTGGAATGTTTAAAATAAGTTCTCAAGATGGCATTCAAGTCTTGTTCAAAGACGAAAGAAACCAACAACGTGGCTCTCTCAGGTGTACCTTCTATTGATTGTTCTAAAATGGCTGATATATTATTCAAATCGATATCATTTTTTTCCAGATTCCATAGTTTCACCAACATGTTTTCTGGTTCTTTTAGGTAAATAGTAGATTTTATTTTTAGGAGGAATAGCGTCGTTAGGAATTTTCAAAATTTCCTGTAAATATCTTTTAAATAAGTCCAAAGGTAACTGTCCCGGCATTTTAGGAAAATTTAGAAGTTGAAGATTCAGTCTTCTATTATAATTTTCAATTTGTTCTATTCTTCTATGCATAGCTATTTTATCCTTAGTCATTGCTGAATTAAGTTCTTGCAAATGTTTAATATCAGTTTGAATCGAGTTAAACTTAGTAGAAGAATCTTCTTTCACCATTTCAACATTTTTGACCAGCTCCTCAAATTTAGTAAATAAAGCTGAAACCTCACCTGAGGATTTTTGCAATGTTTCATCCATTTGGTTCAACTTCAACCAGATTTTCCCAAGGCTTACCTCTGCTGTTGTTTCTGAGGCTCGAGTAAATTCTCGAGCCTCTCCCAGCACGTTCATATGCTGTGGTAGTCCCTTGCCTGTAAGGTCAGACTCCACACTCATGATGAGTTGATTACTTAAATCTACCGAAGCCTTTAGTGCTGGACAAAGAAGGATGTTAGATTCTGAGGGAGGCGACAATGATGTTTCCAAACCCAGCTGAGGGTCCACTCCTCCGGTAGCCTCTGCAGCGGGAACTGCGACCCTCTTTTCACTCGAGGAACTCCCGATGAGAAAGCAGTCCAAACTGTGCTGGTTTAACAAAGGGATCGAGGTTGGCGGGGGAACAGACCTCACCAAACCTTTTCTTTTTGAGTGAGGCATATTTTCAAGAAAACAGAATTCTTCCAGCTAGGCAGAGACACAGCGTTTCAGCTCACCTTGTCAGCGCCATCTTGACACGCCCCCCTGAAATTTATTTTTGAATAATAGTGTGATACAAGAATGCATAAATAAGTTTGGTCAAGAAAGTGTCCCATGGTGTAATGCTGTCTGGCCACATTGCAGCTCATCAATGCCACATGGCCCATTATATACATACCATCTTCTAAAAGGTTCAAGATTTCTTGTCCAGCCTTTCTTTCAGGCACAGTTTGACCTGGCAGCTATTTTAGCAGAAGCAGATGAATATGGAACCCATCTTTTATGCACAGCCTGGCTGGATGTCGTATGTGGTCATGAGCCATTTGACTTATGTGAAGGCATTCATTCATATGAGGCTAGCAGACAGTTCCCTGTAAAACAATTTTTGTTATTCTGAACCCCCATCTCTAGATTGGAAGGCTAAAGATGCTCAAGCAATAAGTCAGTCGGTCTAGGTTAGCTGGTCTTGGCACCTCCTATATGCTTATGCCCCCCCATCCCTCTTATAGCAAAGATCTGTACATAGAGGCCCAGCGCAATGATTTTCATAGTATACTGGTGACTTCATCAAAATGGTACCTTCCCAAAGATCAGTCCAGACAAATGGGTTGTGACCATCTGCCAGCAGGTAGAAATAGAGAACACTATTGAGTTGTGCCTTATAAAATCCTGTGCAGAGCAACCAAGCCAGTATTCTCTATTTCAAGCAGGTAGGATAGCTGCTCATGTGCAGTGTGATGACTTATGTGGCCTTCTGTCCTGCTTTTGCAGGCTCAGTAGAGTTTGTTGAGAATATCCTGTTCCTCAGGTGTAAACCTAGTGGTCTAGGCCCCTCCCTGTCCCCTGTTTCCACTTTCTACCACTCTGTCTTCCCTATTCTTTTTCTCCTGCCTCTATCTTAAAAAAAAAAAAAGTCAGCCACTGCAGTTTTCTTTGTGAGCGCTTGTGCTGTGGAAAGATTATGGGGCTTTAGTGCCTTGGAGGTCACGAGACTGGCTGTTTCTGTTAGTATAGTTTTTTTTTATTCACTATGTCTGAGCTCGTTAAGTCTTGTACACACTATAGGGATAAGCACTCAGCTACCGGTTCCAGCATCCTATGTTTCTCATCCTTGGACATGCCACTGTTATCTGATTTTGCTGTCAGTACTCAGTCTCTAGGAGTTCAGACGGACTCTGCTCCTGTGGCGGTTTTGGCAGGCTCCAGCACTCCGCAATGCTTTGGCGGCCATTTTGTCAGCGGGTTCCTCACTCACTACTGTGTCCTGAGATGTTGGTTTTACGGGGGTAGAAGTCTCTGCCCTGCCGTTTTCGCCTGAATTTATTTTATTACATCAAGCATTTGTATTAAAGTCAGCTCAAACTGCCTCTGCTTCTTTCTCTCATGTTACTTCTGAGGAGCAGCTTCCTAAAATGAAAACTTTCTGTTTCCCAGGATTTGGAGAATGTTCCTCCTCAGGACTTAGAGGAGGTTTTTTCTTTGGATTCTGACTGCTAGTTCTGCTAGTGTCCCTGACTTGGACGTTTCAGGGGCAGACAAGGGTGATAATCCTACTGTAGCTAGCAAACAAACGAAACAAGCAGAAGTATCTCCCTAACAACAAATCACAAAAAAGTGTAGACAAAAGAAATAGTAGGGGGCAGATCAAACAGTGGTTTTATTAAAATATAAAACAGACTTGACGCAGTTCTGCGTTTTGGCGCCTATGAGAGAATCAGTACTCTCTTAGCCAATGATGATAGCAACAAATAATAGGTTAATACATCAAAGGTTACAGCAATAATGTGATGAGTCATAAAAATCGCCCAAAGTGTGTTATGATTTGTATAACTCATCACGTTGTTGTGCTGCTCCTTTGATGTCTTACCCAAATATTTGTATCATCATTGATTGAGAGAGTATTTGATTGACTCCTGAGGCTGGCACCATAGAACTGTGTCAAGTTTGTTTTATATTTTAAACCCACTGTTTGGATATACATTTGGTCTGCCGCCTGCTTTTTCTTTTGCCTACTGTAGCTAGGTTATTTTTGAGGGCAGGGTTGCCTCTGTTAATCCCAAAATCTGTGAAGGCTTTGAATGTTTCTCCTGCTTCTCAAACCTCTGGTCCTGTTACCTCTATTATGTCAGGTACTAAGAGGCCTCCTGTATCTTTCCATATTCATGAGGCTATGCAGGAGCTTATTACAGCTCAGTGGAATACCACTGATTCTAACCTCTGGGTGGCTTGTGCTATGTCCAAATTATACCCCCTTCTGCCATCTGATTTGGAGCAGTTTGCTCTGCCTAAGGTGGATGCCCTTATCACAGCGGTTACTAAATGTACCATTATCCCTGTTGAGGGCGGCACTGCATTTAGGATATGTATGATGGCAAGCTTGAGGCATCCTTAAAGCTGGCCTTTCAAATGGCTTTGTTAAATTCTCAGGCAGCAGTGTCTTCATCTTTTGTGCTCAGGGCTTCTGTATTGTGTATTCAGCAATTGTCCACATTGGACTTGCCTCCAGACTTTCTTCCTTCCTTTGAGGCGGGGTTGTCCTATTTGTCAGATTGGTTGAGACATTGGGCCACTGATGTGGCATCCAAATCTAGTCTAGTGAAATTGCCTTTTTGGGGGAAACTACTCTTTGATGCAGATTTTGGAGAATAGGTTAACCCAATGTTTCCATCAATCTGTTCCCATATGGCTTATTACGGGAACATTGGACTGTAGGGGTATTTCCCTGTGATCTAGCCTAAGCTGGTCTTGGCCTATACAAGCCTATGACATCTTGGTATAATAAGATGGCTGCTGCAATATGTCTGTGTCAGCAAGATCCAGCTTCAGCTTGTGGAAAATCTCTGACAGGCTTGCTGAAGCCAAGGACATTCTGTGTTCCAACCATCCCCCTTCTATCTCTGAGACGCTGGGAAGGGAGTCCTACTCATGGCACCAGAAGTTACCATCTCCAAGGTCACAAAACAAAGAACTCTTCTTCCCCATGCACTGTACTGTACGAGAGGAGAATTAGTCCAGGTTATCACGGAGAGAGGTCTGGAAGACGCGGGGAGAGTGAGAGAAGAAAGTTGTTGGAGACCCTCGGAGGGGTACCTGTGAAGGACCTGAGAAATCCAGCAAGGCTCGAGGTGAGCTAGAGACTGTATGATACCAACCTTGTGACCTGCATAACTGGTGCAAATACCTGTGGCAGATATATTGGCTCTGAGAACCAAAGGAGAGACTGGAACCTGCTTGTTTTCTGAGAAAGACCTGCACTACTTAAGACACAGACAGCTTAGATAGCGTCTGGGGAGATTCTGCTCTGGTCTTATCTGAAGCCGTCATCAGGACAGCGTGGTAAGATTACAGTGATATATTTCCTGGTCTGGGGTTAGGCAGTGGTTTTATCTAAGTACAACTGGTTTATATCAGCTCTTGGTCAGGGACAGCTGCTAATGTGTATTTTGCATAAGATGTGATAAGTTTTCATAAGGATCATTAGGATATCATTTGTACTGTTCTAATCATTACTGTACATAGTCTCAGGATAATCAGAGTGTAGTTAGACAATATATTTTGTTAGTGCATGTCAGCAAGAGATATTATATTGCATATAAGCTATTGCAGAGTGTCTATTTTCTACCTGTAATAAATAATATAATTATCATCTGTGACATGGCTTTGGTTCTTTGGCGAAGAACAAAACACTGGCAGGGTGCCAGCACAAGGTTTCTTTATAATATTTCCTCTAGACTGAGCGGAAACCTTGTAATAAGTTTT
The DNA here is from genome assembly GCF_901765095.1 of Microcaecilia unicolor. Classification (NCBI taxonomy): domain Eukaryota; kingdom Metazoa; phylum Chordata; class Amphibia; order Gymnophiona; family Siphonopidae; genus Microcaecilia; species Microcaecilia unicolor. Next base: position 316,520,237 of record NC_044032.1, on the reverse strand, counting down.
ATCAGGGAATAATTATTGCCCTAATTACTTATTTTCATCCTACAGGACACTAAAGGGTTAAAGACCTGGGATATTCCAAGGTTCAGCAGCTACCTGAGGACAAGCCTAAGCCTCATCTCTGGGCAGCTAAATCTTGTTCTTCAGAAGTGCGGAGGTATAGCCAGGGAAGGCTAGTACTTCCACTCAAAAACCTCACTTTTCTTGGACTGTCTTTCTTTCGAGGGGGAAAGAAGTCCTTCTGCCTACCTCTAGAACCTCACCCTCTTTGGTGCTCTTGAATTGATGGGGGTTGAGGTTCACTCTTTGTACATAGGCATAGGTGGGAATCTTTCCTGCTTTTACAAGGAGTTGACCACCATCACTACTGACCAGTGGGTCCTATATATCATTCTCTGTGGCTACAAGCTAGAATTTTCCAAGCCCCTCATAGATCTTTTCTTGCTGGTCTCTGCGAAGAGGCAGTGCTGACTACCTTGACATCTCTATTGTGACTGGGAGCCATTCAACCCATTCTTCTGCCAGAGACAGGCATGGGTTGATATTCCATCTATTTTGTTGTCCCAAAGAAAGAGGACTCTCTTCTCCTGGTTCTGAATTTCAGAGGGGTGAGCACTGTTTTGGCCACTGAGGTTCGTTACATGAAGCTCAATGCCGTGAAGTATAACCCTGGCACATTAAATCACCCGAAGTCTCTATTATTTTTATGAAGTCTCTTTTATTGAATAAATCACAGACAATTTACTCACAGTTGATGTTCAGAAAGGCTGTTTCCGGATACAGAGACTTCTTAATCTGGAGGTTGTAGGAGGTGGGAATCTGATGAGAGGTAGTTGTATTGCAGGGGGGAGAAAAGGTAGTTGAGCAGATAGAAATAGTCCAAAGCTGGGTGACTGGAATGTGCGATATCTCATTTGGAGAGAGATATTCTCAGGGTAAAAATCCAGGTTCTTTACAGGGAGTTCTCAGCAGGACAGAGCTGTCTGGAGAAGATGGTGTTAGCTCCATGTCCCTGGCTAGATGTTGTTGGAATGCCTCGTGGCTGAAAGGACAAAGAGGTACTGGGGCTTTCCACAGGCTCAGGGAGGAGCAGATAGAGGCCAATGGGAACAGAGCCTGCCATCGGGTAGCAAGGGGTAGTCCTAGAGATAGGAGGGAAAGGTCATACCTGGCTGACCTCTGAGGACAGATAGTAAGACTGAACAGGAAGACAAAAGAGCCAAGCTTGGCAGAGAGAGAGAGAGAGAGAAGGTCTGGGCAGCCTCACAACCAGTGGTAACAGTTCTTACACAGCCAAACAAGTGTGGTTGCACTGCCTGTGAACTACATTACCCACAGTGCATTGCTCATGTATTTTTTGCAGTGAGAAACTGCAGCAATGATAGTCCTTGGAACTGAGAGTAACAGTAAAAGCATTACACACATTTTAGGATCACGTTATAAACTAGTGCGAGGCTGTCGGAGGACAGAACAGCACGTCTCTGAGTGCTATAGTTCTGCATGGAGACTCTTCGAGCTGTAATAGCCTCGGTCCAGCCAGGCGCATTTCTCACCTCATTGGACCTCAAGGAGGCTTATTTTCATATCCCAATTTGGCCTCCTCATAGGAGATTTCTCCGGTTTGCGATCTTGGAAGATCATTATCAATTCACAGCCATGCCTTTTGGCCTTGCCATTGTGCCTCACACATTTTTCACAGTTATGGTGGTGGTAGTTATGGTGGTTTCTTTGCAGATGAGGAATCCAAGTCCATCCTTACTTGAATGATTGTCTGATTCAGGCACCTTCTTTTAAAGAGAAATTTCACAGTATGCAGACAGATCTTTATTTTCTTTCTGCACTGAGTGGTGAATTACAGCAAGAGTCTCATCTCACCCCCATCCAGACCCTGGTATTTCTGGGTGTATGCTTCGATACCTTGGTGGGGAAGGTTTTTCTTCCTCAGCATCGTCAGCTGAAGTTCAAACAACAAATTCTCAAGCTTCTCTCTCTTCCCTGCCCGCAGTTGTGGGATTATTCTCAGGTTTTTGGTTCTATGGCAGCGACTTTGGATGTTCTGCCTTGGGTGAAATTCCATATGTGGCCCCAACATTCTGCCCTGTTGAGCCAGTGGTCTCCGGTCTCTGACCAATTGATACCATGGATGCCTCAGGCCAGACAGAGTCTGACCTGGTGGCTTCTTCCTGCACACACTCAGGTGGGGTTGCCCTTACAAACTCCCAGTGTTCTCACCTCCCATGCCAGCCTCTTTGGATGGGGAACCCGTTATAGTAACATAGTAGATGACGTCAGAAAAAGACCTGCACGGTCCATCCAGTCTGCCCAACAAGATAAACTCATATGTGCTACTTTTTGTGTATACCTTACCTTGATGTGTACCACTCCTTTTCAGGGCACAGACCGTATAAGTCTGCCCAGCACTATCCCCGCCTCCCACCACCGTCTCTGGCACAGACCGTATAAGTCTGCCCAGCACCATCCCCGCCTCCCGCCACTGGCTCTGCCACCTAATCTCGGCTAAGCTCCTTAGGATCCATTCCTTCTGAACAGGATTCCTTTATGTTTATCCCACGCATGTTTGAATTCCGTTACCGTTATCATTTCCACCACCTCCCGCGGGAGGGCATTCCAAGCATCCACTACTCTCTCTGTGAAAAAATACTTCCTGACATTTTTCTTGAGTCTGCCACCCTTTAATCTCATTTCATGTCCTCTCGTTCTACCGCCTTCGCATCTCCGGAAAAGGTTTGTTTGTGGATTAATACCTTTCAGATATTTGAACGTCTGTATCTTATCACCCCTGTGTCTCCTTTCCTCCAGAGTATACATGTTCAGGTCAGCAAGTCTCTCCTCATACGTCTTGTAACGCAAATCCCATACCATTCTCGTAGCTTTTCTTTGCACCGCTTCAATTCTTTTTACATTCTTAGCAAGATACGGCTTCCAAAACTGAACACAATACTCTAGGTGGGGACTCACCAACGATTTATACAGGGGCATCAACACCCCTTTTCTTCTGCTGGTCACACCTCTCTCTATACAGCCTAACAACCTTCTAGCTACGGCCACCGCCTTGTTATCTCCACCACTGTTCACAGGGCCACTGATCGAGAGTGGAAGTTTCGTGGTCCATCAACAGATCAGAACTTTGAGCTGTCTGGAAAGCTCTTGGCCTTTGCGCTTCTCCTTTGTGGGAGACTGGTGCGAATCCTCTCGGACAATGTGACAGCAGCATCTTACATCAACAGACAAGGGGGAACGAAGAGTGTGTCCCTAGCCCAGGAGACGCGTCGTCTTTTTAATTGGATCGAATTACATTCCGATAATTTCAGTGTCCCACATTTCAGGTTCACTACACTTGCAAGTGGATTTCCTCAGCAGGGTGTCTCTGGACCTGGGAGAATGCAAAAGACTTCATTTTGCCATTTCCACACAGTGAGGCCTTCCGGTTCTGGACCTCATGGCATCCAGACTCAAAGTGCAGGTCCCACAGTTTCTACGGTCACTTCAAGGAGGACTCCATGGGAATGGAAGCACTGGTACAGCCTTGGCCTCCTTTATGTGTTTCCTCTGTGGTCTCTAGTGGGAAGGACGTTGCACAGGGTGGCTCGTCAGCCTGGGTAGGTCATTCTTTTAGCTACGGACTGGCCCAAACGTCCTTGGTTTGCGGACTTCATCCAATTCAAATTGCTCGTCAGTTAGCCCTTCCTCCACAGACTGGCTTATTGAGCCAAGGTCCAGTACTTATGGAGGATCCCGCCTGCTTTGGTCTTATGGCCTGGCTCTTGAGAGGGCACAATTGAGGAAGAAGGATACACAGATGATGGTATAACTAATTTAATGCAAGCATGAAAGCAGTCCACTTCTTTTTGTTATGCTAGAGTGTGGAGAATCTTTGAGAGCTGCTCTACACAAGGTGTTTTTTTCTCCATTTTGTGCTTCCTTGTTTCAAATTTTATCCTTCAGGAGGGATTCAAAAAAGCTTGGCTCTCAATTCTCTCAAAGTTCTGGTGACAGCATTGGCAAGCTATAGAGGCAAAATAAAGAATGCCTTGGCTGCTCACCCTGATATCGTGCTGTTCCTTAAAGGAGTCACTGCCAGTAATATTTGTCCTCGGTGGAGTCTTCATGTGGTTCTTTAGACTCTTCAGTCGAGCCCCTTTGTTCGGCCTCTATCAAAGATCTCACTTTAAAGGCAATTTTTCTAGTTGTCATTTCTTCGGAACAGAGAGTTTCGGAGCTTCAAGCTCTCTCTTGCAGGGATCCCTTTCTCCTCTTTTCTGACTTGGGGTTTTGATACGGACAGTTCCATCCTTTTTGCCGAAGATTGTATCTCCTTGTCAGTCAGACTGTGTTTCTTCTTTTCCCAGGGACTTCTATTCTGCAGAATATGTTTCCCTGAAGTTGTTGGATGTGAAGTTCATCCTTATGTGCTATCAATGATTTCAGGCATTCTGATCATCTATTTGTCCTCTTTGCAGGATCCCGGAAGGATATGCCGGCCTCCAAAGTGACAGTGGCTCAATGGCTTAAAGAAGCTATTTCTTCTGCTTACATTCTGAAGGGTAAATCTCCTCCCATACATTTTAAGGCTCATTCTACCATGTCTTTGGCGACTTCTTTGGCAGTGACGTGGTCTTCGCTTTCATTTCTTAAGCATTACTGTCTTCTCGAGCGAATGTTGCTTTTGGGGCCACAGTTCTCGCTGCAGGGATATCACAATCCCTCCCCTCTTAAGGATTACTTTTGTACGGATGGGATCTGATCTTTGGGATGTAATGGAAGGAAAATTTAGCTAATTACCTGATAATTGTCTTTCCTTTAGTCCCAAAGAATCAGTCCAGAGCCCTCCCATTTTTTTGATGTTCTATGAAATTTTGTGTTTGTATTCTAGTTTCGTTATTTCCAAGGCATGAGTTTTGCCCTATATTTCATGGTTACTTTTCTATCTGGAGGAGTGGCCTAGTGGTTAGGGTGGTGGACTTTGGTCCTGGGGAACTGAGGAACTGAGTTTGATTCCCACGTCAGGCACCCTTGTGACTCTGGGCAAGTCACTTAACCCTCCATTGCCCCAGGTACAAATAAGTATCTGTATACAATATGTAAGCCGCATTGAGCCTGCCATGAGTGGGAAAGCGCGGGGTACAAATGTAACAAAAATAAAAAAATCTAGAGGCTGGAGTTTTTTCTCTGTAAGTCACTCTTTTTCACTGCTGTATCATCGAATACTGGCTTGGTTGCTTTGCACAGGACCCCATATAAGGCACAGCTCATTAGTGTTCTCTTTCTCCACCTCCTGGCGGATGGTCACAACCAATTTGTCTGTACTGATCCTTTGGGATTAAAGGAAAGAAAATTATCAGGTAATTAACTAATTTTTCCTTCTTAAAAACGAGCAGATCTTCGTCCATGTAGTCTTCAGGGCTTTCCATTGCTAATCACATAGATCAAAGACTCTGTTTTTCATCCAGATCTCAAATCACTAACCCTCACAGCATCAAAATTTAGCAACTTTTCTCTTCCATTCTTTCATTCTTAACACCTAAATAAGATGTATTGGGTACTATAAGGAAACTATCAGGCATTACCTGCACTATTTGTGCCATCTGTCTACTGGGCTTGCAAACATTCTCCATCAGAGTACATCTCGGCTTGCAAACATTCTCCATCAGAGTACATCTCGGTGCTGTATTAAGCATATCATGCCCCTGTTGGTAGGTTCTTGGCTTCATGGTATCCTGTGTCTTGATTTCTGAAAAGGCTTCTTCATGTCAAACTACCACTGTAGTAACCTGTGTTCTCTGTTCTTATCCTTAAGTTCTTACCATAGGTAGTCATGCTTTTTCATATCATTGAGGAAATAGTGTTCTCTGGGTTCTGTCCAAAACCTATTAATGATCCACCACAGAAAGTTCTTAACACTTGCTACCTGAAAAGAACTGAATCCATCAAAGTCTATGCAGTGGTTTGTTTCCTGGGGGACATAAACACAGATAACACTCTTTGGGTGTTACTGGGAATGTGACACTTAGTATAGATTACAGAAAAACATGTCTTCGTTTTTCTTAGTGTAGTGTCTGGAAAGCACTTACATTCCCTTATCTGTAGACCCAAATTCATAATGCCCAAATAATAACAGAACTAACTCCACACCCAAGAGTATTATAAAAATAGATTGCTTATTTATTTACAATAGCAGCAAAAACAGGGAAAGAAATGCAGGGCTAAGGATGGTCTTTTATATAGAAACATTTCAGAGTAAATGCATGTTACTCTAGACAGGCTTATAATTCGGCCACGTATCCCCATAGCACTACACAGATATACATGGCAATTATACAACCTGAGTGTAGATGGTGCAGATGTCCACAGATGACAGTGTTCCTCAGGAGCACCTGGTCAGGTGGCACAGCAGGGGCTGAACTTCAGATGGAATATGAAACAGCAGCCTTTTGCCTATGTGAGCAGCTTTTTTTATGCAGAAATCACTGGCTCCAGTGACTCTTGGCTTTGTTTCTGATGCACAGACCCCAGCTGTTTATCAAAAGAACCTTGTCTGATTCAGATATTATGAGTTGGAAAGTCCCAGTCCTTGTCTTGTGTCATGACGAAGGGGTCACCCCGATCCTGAGCCTTGGTTTCATAAACAATGTGCCGTATTTTCACAGCAACTGCACCTCTCTGGCTGTAGTCCTGTAGTCCTTCGCTGGTCTGGCCATGAAGTCAGTGTTGATAACAATATTGTTGTTGTTATTCTGGTCCATTAGCAACCTTGATAGTGTTCTCTTGTCTGCATGCAAGGCTGAGGCTTATTAGACAGATTCCTCTGCCTGAAAGATGGCATTAGCTAGAGTCTGTATTTAATGTCAGGTTAGTAATGCTGGATAATTGTATTATAATCCAATATACCTTTGTTATGTAGGAATATACAGTATATAGTACTTTATGCAGGGGCCCTCTGCCTCCACACTTCAACCTCAATGCTAGTATCTGTCCTGTTTGGCAAACTAGCTGTCTTCTGCATCTAGTTCTGTCGAGATCAAACCAGTGTCCTCTAGACCAAAGGTTCCGAAACGTTCTCAGTTCATAGAGTCCTTAGTGTCCAGTATTCTTTTTATCAGGGTGCCCTTAAGCCACACATTCCCTCTCAACTCTTCTCCCCCACTACTACCATAGCGTTCAGCCTTTGTTGTCAGGGATGCCAAAGTCCCACCAGTTGAAGAGATCAGTTGCCCAAGCAGCAATGAAGTCGGCAGCATGCTTAAGCCTCTGATGCTGGCACTGCTATACATGCATTGATGGCTGAAGCACGTCACCAACTTCCTCTTCTCAGGCAGCGGGGGAGGGGGGTGGACTTAAGCAGCGAATCTCTTCAAATGGTGGGGCTTGAGCATCCCTTCTAGCCATTTTGGAAGATGTCTTTAAAATATCCCACTGCTCCCGTGTGAGTTCGCCTCGCTGCAGCGCACAGTTTGGGAACCACTGCTCTAGCCAATAAAATGAAACCTTATCAGATCACAGCCACTGCAGCTACTGCTACTTTGGCTTGCTTGAAGTCTGCTTCAATGGACAGCATGAAGGCAATTCTTTTACAGGGTACCTACTAAATGTGATAGCTGTGGCACCTATTTCAAACCTATTTCTGTAAGTCACATGACAAAAACAGACACATATTCCCCCTAACGTACAGGGCCTAAGCAAATACGACTACCTCATTACATAATAATAAGCACTGTGCTCATCTCAAGAATTCTCCTAAGACTATCCATCTTAACTCTCTTAACCACCACAAGAGCCCTAACACAAGAAGACAACAGAAGACCAATATTAGCCGACCTGAGACATCCCGTCTTCCATCACGATAGAATCCAACCAATCAACCGAAGAGACTCATCAAACACAAAAGTCAACAAAAAAGGGAAAAACCATTCCAAAAAAACCTCAAACAAGCATCGATTAGTGAAAATTCCAAAATCCTCACTTGCAGAGGGCAACTACCTACCGATACCAAAACCGAAATAATAAAAGACTGGATACTAGACAAGGATATCGGACTAGTCTTCCTCAATGAAACTTGCATCCATGACAAGACCCGATAATCCTGGACCTGTGCCCTCCAGGCTACAAAATTCTGCACTGGAACAGAAACAGGAAAAAGGGAGGAGGCATCGCTGTAATCTATAGATCCTTTTTTCACCTTGGAAACATTAACGGAATCCATAACACCACAAATGGAGATCTCCTCATTCTGAATTAAGGAGAAATCACTACACAACCACTTGTGCTTTATCCTGTTGTATAGACCCCCAGGAAATTGGAGAATGGTTCCTAAGTATTGCCATACACAGATAGACTGAAGGTCCATCAAGGCCAGCATCCTGTTTCCAACAGTGGCCAATCCAGGTTACAAGTACCTGGCAAAATTCCAAAACAGTACAATACATTTTATGCTGCTTATCCTAGAAATAAGCAGTGGATTTTCCCCAAGTCCATTTTAATAATGGCTTATGGACTTCTTTTAGGAAGCTAGCCAAACCTTTTTTTAAATGCCGCTAAGCTAATGTCAGTCTTGCCGTGAATTGGCGACGTCCAAGGACCAGGTTGGCCTGTGGGAATGAGGAGCTGGCGCTTTTCCAGGCACACATTGAACCATTTTGGGGATTGGATGGGCTGGCATCTGTTTTGGATTATGCCGGACCCGATTTAACCCTGTCAATATTTGAATCAGACGCTGTAGAGTCAAAGCCGCCTCAGCCTTGGTTTGTCGGGTGCTACAGTTTTTGAGACGTGCTGCTTAAGTCTGTGTGAACTTACTTCTTGACCTTACGTCTGTGTGTGTTCACAGCACAGCATGTGATGCTCGTGTCAGTGTGGGTTCGCCTTCAACCCTGTGCTTGTTGAGTATTGCTGCTTGAGTCTGTGTGAGCTTACTTCTTGACCTTGTGTCTGTGTGTGTTCACAGCACAGCGTGTGCTGCTTGTGTCAGTGTGGGTTCACCGTTAACCCTGTGCTTGCTGAGTATTTCTTAGGCAGCGTATTGCTGCTTGAGACTGTGTAAGCTTGCTTTTGACCTTGCGTCTGTCTGTGTTACCAGTGCAGCATGTGCTGTTTGTGTCAGGGTGGGTTTGCCTTTAACCCTGTGCTTGCTGAGTATTTTCTAGGCAGCGTGTCGCTACTTGGTCAGTGCAAGCTTGCTTCTTGACCTTGTGTCTGTGTGTGTTCACAGCACAGCACGTGATGCTCGTCTCAGTGTGGGTTCGCCTTCAACCCTGTGCTTGTTGAGTATTGCTGCTTGAGTCTGTGTGAGCTTACTTCTTGACCTTGCATCTGTGTGTGTTCACAGCGCAGCGTGTGTTGCTTGTGTCAGTTTGGGATCGCCATTACCCTTGTGTTCGCTGAGTATTCCTAGGCAGGTCGCTGCTTATGTTTCTGTGGGTTTGCCCTTGGCATTCTGCTTGTGAGTGAAGACCTTACATAGTGTGTCACTATTTGTGGCTGAGTGGGCTTGCCCTTAGTTTTGTGCCTTGTGAGTGAGCCTATGTAGCGTGTTGCTGCCTTGCTCTGTGTGGGCTTGCCTTTAGCTTAGTGCTTGCTTCTGCCCACTTACCTTCCTTTTTTGCTCATTGATTGAGTTCCAGTTCGGGCTTGCGGCCCGTGTGCCTGGACTCTGTTATGCGTGGCTTTGAGTTCAGCCTTGCGGGCCTGTATGAGTATTCTGCCTTTTCCTCCTGTGTCCTACTTTCTGGTCTCTTTGCTCGTGCTGGGCCTTGCAGCCTTTTAGTTTCCTTTTGCTAGTGTGGGTTCAGTTTGACATAGGAGTATTGTGTTCAGTTCTGGTCGGCTCATCTCAATAAAAGATATAAAGGAATTGGAGAAGGTGCAGAGAAGGGCGACAAAAATGATAAAAGGGTTGGGACCCTATGAGGAGAGGTTAAGACGGCTAGGACTCTTTAGCCTGGAGAAAAGGCGGCTGAGGGGTGATATGATAGAGGTCTACAAAATAATGAGTGGGGTAGAGTGGACTGATGTGAAGCGTTTGTTTACCCTTTCTAACAATAATAGAACCAGGGGACACAAGATGAAATTAGAATGTGGTAGGTTTAAAACGAATCGGAGAAAGATTGCTTTACTCAGCGCGTAGTTAGACTCTGGAACTCATTGCCGGAGAAGGTGGTGACGGCAGCTGGCCTTGCTGAGTTTAAAGGGGGTCTGGATAGATTCCTGAAGGAAAAGTCCATTGATCGTTATTAAATTTGGGTTTTTTGCCAGGTTCTTGGGGCCTGGATTGGCTGCTGTTGGAGACAGAGTGCTGGGCTTGATGGACCTTTGGTCTTTTCCCAGCGTGGCGGTGCTTGTGTGCCTCAGCCTTTGTACAGGGGCTCACTGCCAAACGTAACATCTAACTGCTTTTACTACATTCTCTGGCAGCGAATTCCAGAGTTTAATTACACGTTGAGTGAAGAAATATTTTCTCAGATTCATTTTAATTTACTACTTCGTAGCTTCATTGCGTGCCCCCTAGTCCTAGTATTTTTGGAAAGAGTGAACAAATGATTCATGTCTACCTGTTCCACTCCACTCTTTATTTTATAGAACTCTATCATATCTCCCCTCAGCCGCCTTTTCTCCAAGCTGAAGAGCACTAGACGCTTTAGCCCATCCTCATAGGGAAGTCATCCCATCCCCTTTATCATTTTCGTCACCCTTCTCTGTACCTTTTCTAATTTCACTATATCTTTTTTGAGATAAGCTGACCAGAACTGCACACAAATTCAAGGTGCGGTCGCACCATGGAGTGATACAGAGGCATTATAACATCCTCTTTTTTGTCTTCCATTCCTTTCCTAATAATATCTAACATTCTGTGTGCTTTCTTAGCCGCCACTACACACTGAGCACCAACAATGATACCTAGATCCCTTTCCTGGTCAGTGACTCCTAATCTGGAACCTTTCATTACATAACATACTGCTCACGCCAATTCCAAAAGATACCAAGAAAAACACCAAAGATATTACAAACTGCAAACCAGTATGTTAATCTGTTCGTGAGCCCTTGAGCCTAGGTTGAGGCTTAGGAAGGATCTTGGCCAAGGCCTAGGATAGACCAAACAGGCGCTACGCAGACCCACAGCCACAAGCCCTGCACACTTAGGACACTCAACCAGCACCAGCAGAAAAGGGGGATGGACCACTCAGGTGGACCTCACGGCTGAACGGGAACCCACTTGTACAGAGTCCAAGCGTACTGGCCTCACGGCCATCTGGAATCAAGTCACACACTGGGGAAGGGAAAAGAACCAACGAGGAGTCCCAGGAGGGACCAGAGCACAAGCAACACACAGAGCACTAGCTAGACAGAAGGGAAGGGTGACAGACAAGAAGCTGACAAGTACAGGCTATGACCAGGGGAAGAGAAAGCCAAGGACAGAATGGGACACAGACTCTATAGGAGCAGAGCTCCACAGGAACACTCTAGGCTATACCATACAGCACACAAATACACTAGGCTGTGCTACATAACACCCAAGAGAAAAGGGAAGCCCCCTATAGGAGTACACAAGGCTGTGCAACACGGCACTCAAGGGAAACCACTTATAGGAATACACAGGACTTTGCCACTCAGCACTCAAGGGTCAAGGGAAAACACACACACACAGCTGTGCCACAGAGTGAAATAACGTGCTGACTTTAGTAAAATGGGGGAATACCTGAGGAAGGAGATGATGGGCTGGGAGGAAGTACGAGAAGTGGAAGGACAGTGGTCCAGGTTGAAAGAAGCTATAAATAGGGCCACGAACCTTTATGTAAGGAAAGTAAATAAAAGCAAGAGAAAAAGGAAACCAATATGGTTCTCCAAGCAAGTGGCTGCGAAAATAAAGGCTAAAGAGTTGGCGTTCCAGAAATACACAAAAACTCAAGAAAAGGAACACAGGAAGGAATACCGGATGAAAATGAAAGAAGCCAAGCGAGAGATACGTCTGGCGAAAGCGCAAGCGGAAGAACAAATGGCTAGAAATGTAAGAAGGGGTGACAAAAATTTCTTCAGGTATATTAGTGATAGGAGAATGACTAAAAAGGGAATTGTGAGACTAAAAGATACTGCGAACCGCTATGTGGATAATGATGAAGAAAAAGCCAATTTGCTAAATAGATACTTTTGTTCTGTTTTCACAGAAGAAAATCCTGGAGAAGGACTGCGATGGACTGGAAAAAGTACAAATGAGAATGAAGTGGATAGAGCACTGTTCACGGAAGAGAGTGTGTATGAACAACTTGAAAAGCTAAAGGTGGACAAAGCCATGGGACCTGACGGGATCCACCCCTGGATATTGAGGGAGCTCAGAGAGGTTCTGGCGGGTCCTCTTAAAGATTTGTTTAATATATCCTTGCAGATGGGAGAGGTTCTGAGGGATTGGAGAACGGCAGACGTGGTCCCTCTTCACAAAAGTGGTGATAGGGAAGAAGCTGGAAACTACAGGCCGGTAATCCTCACTTCGGTTATTGGAAAAGTAATGGAAGTGATGCTGAAGGAGAAAGGATAGTGAATTTCCTGGAAGCCAACTTTGCAAGATCCGATACAACATGGTTTTACCAAAGGGAAATCATGCCAAACGAATCTCATTGAATTCTTTGGGTGACAGGAGAATTGAATCAGGGACGAGCTATAGACGTAATCTACTTAGATTTCAGCAAAGCTTTTGACACAGTTCCCCACAGGAGGCTCTTAAATAAACTAGACGGGCTGAAGATAAGACCCGAAGTGGTGAACTGGATTAGGAACTGGTTGACGGACAGACGCCAGAGGGTGGTGGTGAATGGAATTCGCTCAGAGGAGGGAAAGGTGAGTAGTGGAGTGCCTCAGGGATCGGTGCTGGGGCTGATTCTGTTCAGTATATTTGTGAGTGACATTGCCGAAGGGTTAGAAGGTAAAGTTTGCCTATTTGAGGATGATACTAAGATCTGTAACAGAGTGGACACCCGGGAGGGAGTGGAAAACATGAAAAACGATCTGCGGAAGCTAGAAGAATGGTCTAAGGTTTGGCAATTAAACTTCATTGCGAAGAAATGCAAAGTGATGCACTTAGGTTATAGGAATCCACGGGAGACGTATGTGTTAGGCGGGGAGAAGGATCTTGGGGTGATAGTATCTGAGGATTTGAAGGCGACGAAACAGTGTGACAAGGCGGTGGCTGTAGCTAGAAGGTTGTTAGGCTGTATAGAGAGAGGTGTGACCAGCAGAAGGAAGGGGGTGTTGATGCCCCTGTATAAGTCGTTGGTGAGGCCTCACCTGGAGTATTGTGTTCAGTTTTGGAGGCCGTATCTTGCGAAGGATGGAAAAAGAATTGAAGCAGTGCAAAGAAAAGCTACGAGAATGGTATGGGATTTGCGTTACAAGACGTATGAGGAGAGACTTGCTGACCTAAACATGTATACTCTGGAGGAAAGGAGAAACAGGGGTGATATGATACAGACGTTCAAATATTTGAAAGGTATTAATCTGCAAACGAACCTTTTCCGGAGATGCGAAGGCGGTAGAACGAGAGGACATGAAATGAGATTGAAGGGGGGCAGACTCAAGAAAAATGTCAGGAAGTATTTTTTCACAGAGATAGTAGTGGATGCTGGGCAGACTTATACAGTCTGTGCCAGAGCCGGTGGTGGGAGGTGGGGCTGGTGGTTGGGAGGCGGGGATAGTGCTGGGCAGACTTGTACGGTCTGTGCCCTGAAAATGACAGTTACAAATCAAGGTAATATATACACAAAAAGTAGCACATATGAGTTTGTCTTGTTGGGCAGACTGGATGGACCGTGCAGGTCTTTTTCTGTCGTCATCTACTATGTTACTATGAGGCATATTTTCAAAGCACTTAGCCTTCCAAAGTTCCATAGAAACCTATGGAACTTTAGAAGGCTAAGTGCTTTGAAAATATGCCTCTTTGTATCACCTCACAATACCAAATGCTTTGAAACCATCAAAGTTATGGATCTTCCCTCCCAATAGCAAGCAATCTGAACATCCTAGGAATCACCATAGATCGCGATCTATCCCTTGATGACCAGGCGGCAAACACTACAAAGAAAATGGTTCACACAATGTGGAAACTCAAACGTATAAAACGATACTTCCCAAGAGACATATTCTGCACCCTTGTCCAAACCATGGTCCTTGCTCATGCCGGCTACTGCAATGGAATCTATGCAGGATGTAAGGAAAAAATCATAAAGAAGCTACAGACAGCGCAAAATACAGCAGCAAGACTCATATTAAAAAAAAAATGATTAGAAAGCATTAGACCTTTACTTCACAAATTACACTGGCTTCCTATCAAATCACATATCTCTTTCAAGATTTGTTCCTTGGCCTACAGATTAATCTTTGGCCTCTCGCCAGGCTACACGTCCAGCTAATAGACTTACCAGTTCACAATGCAGAAAAAAACTCAAGATCCTACCTTACCCTCCACTTCCCTAGATGCCAAGGTCTAAAATACAAATCTACATACACAACCTGGTTCTCATACATCTGTACCAAACTCTGGAACATACTACCGAAAGACCTTAAATTCATGAACAATTACCTAACATTCCGAAAACATCTGAAATCCCACCTGTTTAGAAAATATTTTTCCACTGACCCCATGTAGCCAAGCGAATCACTGGTAAATAATTTCACAACTCCGACAATGGACAGAACTGAACTAGATTTGCGTCACCCCAAATGACACCTGTTTGCTCAAAGATGTCTGGCTATCCACTTTATAACTGTAATTCACCTGAACCTATATAACCTGTAATCTATTTACTTTTAGATACCGTAAGCCACATTAAACCTTCCAATAGTTTGAAAAATGTGGGGTACAAATGCTCCACTGCACATGTACAAGTGCCTTCCCACCCGCAGCGAGAGCATGGTTAGCACAGTTCTTTTTTTTACCACGGTGAAGAGTGGTTGTGTTTCTGTTCTGCTCCTCCCAGCTCAGTCCAAAAGAGCTTTTTTGCATGCCTTTTTGGCATTTTTCGCTGTGCTTTTGTGTACCCGAGTCCAGGTTACCCCTTTTTACTTTCCCTTTGTGTGTCCCTTTTTTTCTTGCTTTTAATTTTCCTTTTTTTTTCTGTGTCATTCGGCCGTACTTAAGCCTTGATTTCAGTCAGGTTCTCCTGTTCTTATTTTTTTCTGGTGCATTGCCCCTTTTTTGGCACCATCGAGTTGTTTGACTTGGCCACAGAAGTTTTTCCTTCCATGTCAACAAGAGTTCCCAGTGGCTTTTAAGTTCTGTACTCAGTGCAGTAGGCCTCTTTCTGGCACGGACACCCATTTTTGGTGTCTTCAGTGTTTGGGCCCTGATCATAGCCCTTCCAACTGTGTCCTGTGTCTTCGCATGAGGAAAAGGACCCAGTTGGCCAGAGAGGCTCAGCCTGAAAAGAGTTTTGGAGCCCGGTCTGAATCCATTGGTATCGGGAGCATCAGTATGTATGGCTGCTAAACCTATAGACACTGGGAGCAGTTGTGCGTCAAGTGGGTCTCCACCTGCCTCAGTACCGAGTACTGCGCAGGGCCCCTGGGACTAGCCTGTGTCGGACCTGACACTGAGGCAATGTGAGGATTGAGCCTTGATGACTGGCTTCTGGTGAAGGCCAAGAAGCATAGGCATTGATACTCACGGTGCTGGGAGCTCCAGGGCATCGAGGGATTTGGCACCTGAGAAGCATCAGCGCTGGGAGGACTGCTCCCCCTTCATACAGGAGGTGTTGTTTCGGTCTCCCATCCTGACCCCAACATCTCCACAGACTCTCTGAGCTGACGCCCCAACCTTTCCCGGTGTAAACTCTTGATGAGGGCATCTGGGCCTTGCTCCCTGAGCTGCTGGCTGGCATCAGACTGCATCGGTATCAAGGCTGCTTGCGCCTGCCATGCCTCTTGTTGCTGTTGCCCTCAGCCTGCAATGCGGTCTCAAATGCTGGTGGTGTGTGCGGTCCCAGTGTCAACTGCCACTCAAGCCAGCACTCCCTCAATGTTGGTGGAGGAAGCTTTGCAGGAGTCAAGACGGGAGCTGACTCCTCGAAGCCCCTTTCGAGGACATGGCTCCTCCAAGTCGAGGCAGGTACGAGAGGCCAAGCAGAGTTTTTGACTGACACTGATAAGGAGCATTATTCTTTTAAATGGAGGAGTTTTGCTGTCTGGTGTGGTAAGGCCCTAGATCCCCTGTCTTGCTCTACACAGAGCTTGCTTGGATACCTTCTATTTAGTAAGGGTTCACCTCGGTGCGATTAATGCTTATCAACGTGTAGAGGGTAAGCCCATCTCTGGACAGCCTTTGGTTATTCACTTCATGAGCAGTTTGCTGTTGTCAAAGCCCTCTGTCCAATCTCTACCGCTGCAGAAAAAGAGCAGATCACAAAAAATTAATTCCAAAGGTCCAGTTTATTCACCACATAGATCCGTTTTCTTCTGTTCCAGGCTGCATTCTTACTCAGTTTGTAATAGTTTTCATGTTAATCTGTGTTTGACCAGTGGTGGTGGTTTTCAGAGAGCCTGGTTGCTAGGGATACCCCAATTGTGAGAATACATAGGCCTGTTTGTCCTCGAGAAAGCGAAGATACTTGCCTGTATAGCAGGTATTCTCCGATGACAGCAAGCCTCCTGCCTCCCCTTGGAGTTGTCTCCTATTTTTGTTTTTCTTTGCTGTAGTATTGTACTATGTTAACCGCACTCTCACGGTGAGTGGGAAGGCACTTACGTATGCACAGTGGAGCATGTCTCATGCTCCACAAAGCTCTTACTAACTTGTTGTAAGCTCCAGACCAGGAAACCCAGGATCGCGTTATCCATGTGTGAGAACATAAAGCCTGGTGTCCTCGGAGAATACCTGCTACAGGTAAATATTTTCGCTTTTCTATTAGGTTCTGTAAGAGGTCATTTACATTTGTTGTGGCCATAATTCTGCCATTTATGCACCTTTATTGTTGCCTACAACTAGGTAGCTTCTTATAGAATTACCTTGCTTATGCGAAGCAGCTACCTGGTCCTCACTTCTTACAGTGCATTTGGTTGAGCTCTGCTAGTCAACCTGTCCATATTACATCGGCAACACTCATGTTTTCCTTTGAATGGGCTGTTCCTGGACAATGTTCAAATGATAAATTATTGAGCTACATAGATTTTGGAAGATGCCCACTTGCATACCTGACTCAGACATTCTTGTCAGTTGGGATAAAGCAATTTTTCTCATCTGTAGCAGGTGTTTTTTGTAGACAGCAAAATTGACTAGGTATATAATTCCCCCCCCCCCCCCCCCACAAGAGTAAGATCCCCTCTTGAGCTCTACAACTAAGTGAGGAACTGAGACCACTGCTTGCAGGAAGAGCCATGCATGCTCAGAACTTTACGCACAGTTCTGAGCTCTGAAAGAGCTCTTCCATCCTGGAAATGACATTAACCAATTGTGTTCTCAAAGCTAGCAATAAATTACCATTTGTAATATAAGCAATAATATGTGATCAGTGTAAAAGGGAAAATGCCTCAGAACCCAACCTGCCTTAACACTTCTTTTATGTCAGGAATTATAGGGTGGTTCCAGTTATCGGCACAAAAACCCTTTTGCTAATCACATCACTAAATCTGCTATAATAACAGCTGGTTATCATATAAAAATATATGGAAAAAGTGCAAAAACTTAGCTTTTTCAAATGTTGCGCGCTGTTTTACAAAAACTCATGCTGCAAACCACACCAATGGTGGCCAAAGTTTCGTCATAACTGTATCGCACTGTCCTTTCCAGTGTCACCAGCTTTGAGAAGAGTGTTTTTGGAATTGTATACAAGTCTCTCCTCTGTTGAATATTAACCAATTGTGTGCCTGATTAATCCTGCTATCTCTTGAAAACATCTTTCTCCGAGGACAAAGAGGCTGCTTGTTCTCACGAATGGGTGACTTCCACGGCAGCCCCTCCGATCGGAGATCTTCACTAGCAACAGCGTTTGCTAGCCCTCGCATGCGCATGCACCGTGCGCATGTGCGACCGTCTTTCCGCCCGAACGCGAGCATGCTCGTCAGTCTTCTTTTTTCCGCGGCTCAGGACGGCTGTTTTTCGGTCGGTCTGCGCCCCAAGGAGACCCCTCGCGTCTTTTCGCTGCGTTCTTCCGTTCGGAAGTGTCCGGAATCTTCTTTTCCGTCGCGTGCCTCTTAGTAAAAAAAAAAAAAAATTCCCTTATTTCGAGTTTTTTCCAATAAGTTTTCTTTCGTTGTCGGGCGCGACCTTTTTCGCCACCCGTACGGGTTTTTTCTAACTTTTTTTTGTGCCATTAGCCATCATCGCGAATTTTGACTTCACCGGCTTGATTTTTCTGCCCATGTCCTCGAAGCCTGCCAGCGGCTTCAAAAAGTGCACCCAGTGCAGCCGGACTATCTCCCTCACTGATAGGCACGTTTCGTGCTTTCAGTGTATGGGGGCCGGGCATCGCCCCCAGGCCTGTACTCTCTGTCTTCTCTTGAAGAAGCGGCCTCAGGCAGATTGGCCCAGTGAAGCCTTTTGTTCAGGGCCTCGTCCGGTGCGTCAACGTCTGTGGTACCCAGCTCTTCTGCCGGTGATCCAGCGTCTGTGATACCGAGGTCATCGGTGGTATCGATATCGTCGGAGGGTGCTTCGTCTTCCAGAGTGCAGGTGAGGGCTGTCCATTCCCCTGCTGGTAGCGGTGAGCCCTCGAGTAGGTCTCCGCCTGCCTCGAGGGCTCATGTGGTACAGACCCCCCCGGGATCGACCTCTTTCGGACCTGGCGCACAGGAGATGTTTGGATTCGACGTCCTCCTCTTCGGTACCGGGAGGTACCGGTGACGTGCTTCGTGCGAAAGCAAAGAAGCATCGTCATCGGTTGCCTTCCAGACGCAGTACCGAGAGCTCTGGGTCGCCGGTGCCACCGGCACCCAAGCGTCGACATCGGGAGGACCTCTCACTCTCCATACAGGAGGTGTCGATGCGCTTCCCTCTGGACAGCCCGGTACCACCTTCGCGTCCTGGACAGATTCGCAGCTCGTCGCCGGTACCAGACTCCTTGCCTCTCTCGACAGCCGCTCTGAACGAGAGCCTCAGGGCCATCCTTCCAGGGATCTTGGAAGAGCTGTTGCGCCCTTCTCCTCCGGTGCCGGGGGTGCTTGCGCCGCCGGTACCGACGACTGAGGCGACGGCTGGGCCCTCGTCTGTGATGAGGTCTCCGGTACCGGCATCGGCTGCCTCCCAGGTGGACTCCCCGACGATAACGATGGAGGGAGCTCCATTGCCGCCGGTACGGGAGTCTTCCTCTCGACGCACCCACTGTGGTCATGTTCCTACGGAGTCGAGGCAGGCACGGCTTCGGACAGAAGTTCATGAACGTGTCCGACACCGATGGTGAGGCCTCATGGGAGGCAGAGGAAGACATCAGATATTTCTCAGATGAGGAGTCTGACGGTCTTCCTTCTGATCCCACTCCCTCCCCTGAAAGACAGCTTTCTCCTCCTGAGAGTCTATCTTTCGCAGCCTTTGTCCAGGAAATGTCTACGGCCATTCCCTTCCCTGTGGTTACGGAGGATGAGCCAAGGGCTGAAATGTTTGAGCTTTTGGACTATCCTTCGCCACCTAAGGAATCGTTCACAGTACCCATGCATCATGTCCTCAAGAAGACATTGCTGGCGAACTGGGTGAAGCCGCTAACTAATCTCCACATTCCCAAGAAGATCGAATCCCAGTATCGGATCCATGCGGACTCGATGCGGACGACTCTGGTGTGGTGGATCTGGCCCTTAAGAAGGTCAAGAGTTCTAGAGAGTATGCTTCGGCGCCCCCGGGCAAAGACTCTAGAACCTTGGATTCTTTTGGGAGGAAGGCCTACTATTCTTCAATGCTCATTTCCAAAATCCAGTCCTACCAGCTCTACATGAGCATTCATATGCGGAACAATGTGCGGCAGTTGGCGGACTTGGTGGACAAGCTCCCTTCTGAGCAAGCCAAGCCTTTTCAGCAGGTGGTCAGGCAGCTGAAGGCGTGCCGTAAATTCCTGGCCAGGAGTGTTTATGATACTTTTGATGTCGCGTCCAGGGCCGCTGCTCAAGGTGTGGTGATGCACAGACTGTCATGGCTGCACGCCTCAGACCTGGAGAATAGGCTCCAGCAGCGGATAGCGGACTCTCCTTGCCGGGGGGATAATATTTTTGGAGAAAAGGTCAAACAGGTGGTAGAACAGCTACACCAGTGGGACACCGCTTTCGACAAATTCTCCCGCCGGACGCCTCAACTGGTAGACGTTTTTATGGGGGAAGGAGGACTGTTCCCTATTCTTCTAATAAGCGTAGGTACAATCCTTCCTCTCGCCAGCCTGCTGCCCAGGCCAAACCCCAGCACGCTCATTGTCGTCAACAGCGTGCACCTCCACAGGCCCCTGTAGCTCCCCAGCAAAAGCAAGGGATGGGCTTTTGACTGACTCCAGCAGAGCATAGCTGCAATCAAAGTGTCCGTGCTGGACGATCTACCGGTGGGGGGGGGGGGGGGGGGGGGGGGGGGGGGGGAGGTTAAAATTTTTTCACCAAAGGTGGCCTCTCATAACCTCCGACCAGTGGGTTCTTCAAATAGTCCGGCTAGGATATTCCCTCAATTTTGTTTCAAAGCCTCCAAATTGCCCACCGGGAGCTCAGTCCTTCATCTTCCAGCACAAGCAGGTACTTGCAGAGGAACTCTCCGCCCTCAGCGCCAATGCGGTCGAGCCTGTGCCACTGGGGCAAGAGGGGCTGGGATTCTATTCCAGGTACTTCCTTGTGGAAAAGAAAACAGGGGGGATGCGTCCCATCCTAGACCTAAGTGCCCTGAACAAATATCAGGTCCGAGAAAAGTTCAGGATGCTTTCCCTGGGCACCCTTCTTCCCATGATTCAGGCAAACGATTGGCTATGCTCTCTGGACTTAAAGGATGCTTACACTCATATCTCGATACTGCCAGCTCACAGACAGTATCTTCGATTCTGTCTGGGAACACGGCACTTTCAGTATTGTGTGCTACCCTTTTGTCTCGCCTCCACGCCCAGGGTGTTCACAAAATGCCTGGTTGTCGTAGCGGCGTCTCTATGCAGATTGGGAGTGCCTGTGTTCCCTTACCTTGATGATTGGCTGGTGAAGAACACCTCCGAGGCAGGAGCTCTACTGTCCATGCAGATGACTATTCGACTCCTGGAGCTACTAGGGTTTGTGAAAAATTATCCAAAGTCCCATCGTCTTCCAGTTCAGAAGCTAGAATTCATAGGAACTCTGCTGGACTCTCAGACGGCTCGTGCCTACCTTCCGGAAGCGAGGGCCAACAATCTTCTGTCCCTCGTTTCCTGGGTGCAGGCGTCTCAGCAGATCACAGCTCGGCAGATGTTGAGATTGCTCGGACACATGGCCTCCACAGTTCATGTGACTCCAATGGCCCGCCTTCACATGAGATCAGCGCAGTGGACCCTAGCTTCCCAGTGGTACCAAGCTGCTGGGGGTCTAGAGGATGTAGTCCAGCTGTCCACCAGTTTTCTTCAATCCCTGCAGTGGTGGACAATTCGGTCCAATTTGATTCTGGGGCGTCCCTTCCAAATTCCTCAGCCGCAAAAAGTGCTGACGACGGATGCGTCTCTCCTGGGATGGGGAGCTCATGTCGATGGGCTTCACACCCAAGGGAGTTGGTCCAGGAACAAGGTCTACAGATCAATCTCCTGGAGTTACGAGTGGTCTGGAACGCTCTGAGGGCTTTCAGGGATCGGCTGTCCCAACAAATTATTCAAATTCAGACAGACAACCAGGTTGCCATGTATTACATCAACAAGCAGGGGGGCACCGGATCTCGCCCTCTGTGTCAGGAGGCCGTCAGGATGTGGCTTTAGGCTCGCCGATACAGCATGAATCTTCAGGCCACATATCTGGCAGGCGTAAACAACCGTCTGACCGACAGATTGAGCAGGATCATGCAACCGCACGAGTGGTCGCTCAATTCCAAAGTGGTACACGAGATCTTCCAAGCGTGGGGCACCCCCTTGGTGGATCTCTTTGCTACCCGAGCCAACCACAAGGTCCCCCAGTTCTGTTCCAGACTTCAGGCCCACGGCAGACTAGCGTCGGATGCCTTTCTCCTGGATTGGGGGGAAGGCGTCCTGTATGCTTATCCTCCCATACCTTTGGTGGGGAAGACTGAGGCACGATGATTCTGATCGCTCCTTTCTGGCCGCGTCAGATCTGGTTTCCTCTTCTTCTGGAGTTGTCCTCCGAAGAACCGTGGAGATTGGAGTGTTTTCCGACCCTCATTACTCAGAACGAGGGGGCGCTCTGCATCCCAACCTCCGGTCTCTGGCTCTCATGGCCTGGATGTTGAGAGCGTAGATTTTGCCTCCTTGGGTCTCTCCGAGGGTGTCTCCCGGGTCTTGCTTGATTCCAGGAAAGATTCCACTAAAAAGGTGTGACAGCAAGGCCGTAGATCCTTGCTCTTGTCCTACACAGACCCTGCTTGAATACCTTCTGCACTTGTCTGAGTCTGGTCTTGAGACCAACTCTGTAAGAGTTCATCTTAGTGCGATTAGTGTATACCATTACCATGTGGAAGGTAAGCCGATCTCGGGACAGCCTTTAGTTGTTCGCTTCATGAGAGGTTTGCTGTTGTCAAAGCCCCTCATCAAACCTCCTACAGTGTCATGGGATCTCAATGTCGTTCTCACCCAGCTGATGAAACCTCCTTTTGAGCCACTGAATTCATGCCATCTGAAGTACTTGACCTGGAAGGTCATTTTCTTCGTGGCAGTTACTTCAGCTCACAGAGTCAGTGAGCTTCAAGCCTTGGTAGCTCATGCTCCTTATACCAAATTTCATCATAACAGAGTAGTCCTCCGTACTCACCCTAGGTTCTTGCCGAAGGTGGTGTCGGAGTTCCATCTGAACCAGTCAATTGTCTTGCCAACATTCTTTCCCCGTCCTCATACCCGCCCTGCTGAATGCCAGCTGCACACATTGGACTGCAAATGAGCATTGGCCTTCTATCTGGAGTGGACACAGCCCCACAGACGGTCCGTCCAATTGTTTGTTTCTTTTGATCCCAACAGAAGGGAAGTGGCTGTCGGGAAACGCACCATCTAAAATTGGCTAGCAGAGTGCATTTCCTTTACTTACATCCAAGCTGGGCTGACTCTTGAGGGTCATGTAACGGCTCATAGTGTTAGAGCCATGGCAGCTTCAGTGGCCCACTTGAAGTCAGCCACTATTGAAGAGATTTGTAAGGCTGCGACGTGGTTTTCAGTCCACACATTCATATCTCATTATTGCCTACAGCAGGATACCCGATGCTATAGTCGGTTCGGGCAGTCGGTGCTACAGAATCTGTTCGGGGTTTAGAATCGAACTCCACCCCCCTAGGCCCATTTTTATTCTGTTCCAGGCTGCACTCTCAGTTAGTTGGTTAAGTTTAGTTCAATCTTAGTTATGTCCTCTCCGTTGCGAGGCCCAATTGACCAATGTTTGTTGTTTTGAGTGAGCCTGGGGGCTAGGGATACCCCATTCATGAGAACAAGCAGCCTGCTTGTCCTTGGAGAAAGCGAAAGCTACATACCTGTAGAAGGTATTCTCCGAGGACAGCAGGCTGATTGTTCTCACCTACCCGCCCGCCTCCCCTTTGGAGTTGTGTCTTCCCTTGTCTTTGTCTTTGCTATTTACTGGACTGACGAGCACGCTCGTGTTCAGGCAGGAAGACGGTCGCACATGCGCACGGTGCATGCGCATGGTGCATGCGCATGCGAGGGCTAGCAAATGCTGTTGCTAGTGAAGATCTCCGATCGGAGGGGCTGCCGTGGAAGTCACCCATTCGTGAGAACAATCAGCCTGCTGTCCTCGGAGAATACCTTCTACAGGTATGTAGCTTTCGCTGTTACAGGTGTAAAACAATGCTTTATTTTATGGGGCTTACTGCAGATGTCTTGGTATTGGGGTCACCTATAATAACTACTATCCTTTCAATCTTAGAATCAGCTGGCCCAGTGCACAAATGCCTTAAAATGTTCTGAAGAGCTGCTGGATTTTGCCTCCCGGTCATTGGACATTAAGGAGCCTGAGGAATTTTCAAAGGTAGAAATGTAGCTTGAAATGAAGGCAGGAAATTGGAGACATTCCTGTACTCCTTTCCAGTCCTTTGTTTTTCCTCTTTGAGCTGTCTTATTTTTCACAAGAGATTTGCATGAGCTGGGATGTCTTGATATGATACTTCTACTTAAATCTTTTGCAGAGGAAATGAAAAATAACCTGTATTCTATGTAATAATGTTCCAGCTAGGTGTTTGGTTCCAACAAACCGTAGAAGCTGAGAGAATACCGCTGAGGGTAGAATTAGCCCCAGATATTTAATGCCAGGCCATGTCCGGGCACCGGCATTGAATATCCAGGGATAATTAAAGTTGTACTGGCCACCAGATCTTATGCGGGTCTTGGACGATATTCAGCTGGCATCCACATAAGACACTTTGCAGGCCCTGGCTGAATGTCAGCCGGAACCTCCATAAGGGATGCAAGTCGGTGACTCTGCTCCTCCGCTTCTTCTCTCCTTCCCCTGCGATTCCTTTCCCCATCCTGTTAACTCCTAAAGTGCAAAAGGGCTCACCAAGCCCCTGCCACCTGCCTCCCCAGGCCTATATCGTAGATGCCCAGTAGTCTGGTGGGATCCAAAGGGCAGGAGTCATGCCCACTTCCCTTGCCCATGGTGCCTGCTGTAACAAAATCGCAGCTACGACCTCAAGTGGCATTCTCGAGGTACTAGCTAGTACCTTCTTGCTGTCCTAACTTTAGCCACTTAACCAAATTTTGCTAATGTTATAGAGGAAGAAGCGACAAGTCTTGGCTATCTGCTGGATATGCGCACAGAAGGAGAGGGAGGAGTCGAAGATGACTCCAAGGTTGCGGGCAGATGAGACGGAGAGGATGAGGGTGTTATCAACTGAGATAGAGAGTGGAGGGAGAGGAGAAGTGGGTTTGGGTGGGAAGACAATAAGCTCTGTCTTGGCCATGTTCAGTTTCAGGTGGCGGTTGGATATCCAGGCAGCAATGTCGGATAAGCAGGCCGAATCTTTGGCCTGGGTTTCCGCAGTGATGTCTGGTGTGGAGAGATAAAGCTGTGTGTCGTCGGCATAATAATGATATTGGAAACCATGAGATGAGCTCAGGGAGCCCAGGGAGGAGGTGTAGATTGAAAAAAGAAGGGGTCCGAGGACACATAAACATCATTTTACTCTTTCTTAGACCACCAAAAAAAGAAATGGGGGGGGGGGGGGGGGGGGGGGGGGTGGGGGTCCATACAGATTTAAGGAGAATTATCAATAAAGAAAAATCTTGCTTCAAATTGGCATAGTCCTGTTCTTACATTCTCATTAATTCAAATTTATCGCTGATTCAGTTATTCCTCCTATGGATTTTTAGCGTCGAGGAAAGTCTTTAGTTGAACTGGCTCGAAAAATACGTATTTAATTTCCGATATGCGAATTATACATTTACACGGATATGCCAATGTAAAAGTTGCACCCAATGTTCTCACTTCATCTCTCAATGCCAGAAATTGTTTTCATCTCTGCTGAGTCATCTTAGTAACGTCGGATAAACCCATATTTTCTGACCACAAAATAGGGCTGAAGAATATTTAAAATACAGCTTCATGATCATATTCAAATCTTGTTCAAATACCACAGATACTATCAGAGTCCCTCTAGATGATGTGTCTGTCATTGAGTCCTCTAGTATTGATGTTAAATTCTGTATATCAATAGCAGGGGATTCAGAGATTTCTCCACGCTTTTGTGTATTAGGCAGTAATAAACTTTATTAGAAGGAGGAATATCTGACGGAGATAATTTCAGAATCTCCTGTAAATATTTCTTAAGAAAATCTCGAGGTGTCAAAGCTGGTGAAATAGGAAAGTTCAACATTCTGAGAGTGAGACGTCGGTTATAATTCTCTATTTGCTCTATTTTACGTGTAGTAAAAATTTTATCTTTCACTAAGGAATCCTCAGTTGTTTTAACAATATTAACTTCTTCTTTTATAGTGGTAAACTGATTTGCAGATTCTCTTTTAGCTTCATCAAAAGATTCAGACATCATTGTCAACTTACTTGCAATTGTAGACATTTCTCTCGTGGATTTAGCCACCTCAATAGTCAGTCTCTGAAGCACAGTCCAAATAGCTTCCATAGTCACCTCCTGGGACTTTTTTTGCACCAGTGTGTTTTCAACTGTTGCTCCAGGGGAGAAACTGCCAGATAGGGACAAATCAACGACCTCTTCGGATCCAGTTTGAACCCTTGACTCCACTCTGACACCAGCGGGACAAGGAGGGGGATTCAGCGCCGGTGACGATAGTGTAGTATCTAGGACCTGGATTGGCGTCGCTCCTTCGTCATCAATCAATGCGGGACTCTCTGAACCGGAATCAAATGGTAAGCTTCTCACGAAGCGGTCCAATGTTTGCTGGATTGGAGATGACGTTAATGCAGTTGGCGGTTGCACTTTTCTCGTCCCCTTTCTCCGAGGACAAGCAGGCTGCTTGATCTCACGACTGGGTTGACGTCCACGGCAGCCCCCACCAACCGGAACAAAACTTCACGGGCGGTCCCGCACGCAGGTCACGCCCACCGCGCATGCGCGGCCGTCTTCCCGCCTGTGCACGACCGTTCCCGCTCAGTCTTTTCTTTTCCGCGCTGGAGAGAGCCGTGTTCGTCTCTCTCTCTGTCAGCCCTGGAAACCGGACCGCGCCTTAGACGCGAGTTTTCTTCGTTTGTTTCTTCGTTTGTTTTTTCTTTTGTTCTGTTTTCTTTTCAAAAAAAAAAAAGAAAAAACTTTGTTTTACTTCCCTCGTACTTTTAGTGGGGGGCGCCTCGTTGCGGCCTTATGGCCGCGCGGTCAATTTATTTTTCGGGTGTGCTTTTTACCGCCACCATCGACGACTTTGACTTCGCCGACGCGATTTTTCCGTCGATGTCCTCGAAGGTCCCGAGTGGATTTAAGAAGTGTGGTCGCAGACCGACACTCACGCTTGGTGCCTCCAGTGCCTCGGGCTGGAGCACGATACCAAGACGTGCACCTTGTGTCTCGGTTTACGGAAACGGACACAGGTGGCGAGGCGAGTTCTTCGGGACCGTCTTTTTGGAACTTGCGCCGGCCCCTCGACGTCGACTTCGACGGCATCGGTGTCGACGGCCGGATCTTCGGTACCGATACCGATGTCCATGAAATCTGCAGCGACGGCACTGACCCCAGGAGCACAGGTTCCGTTGGCCTGCCGGTCTTCCGGAGATGGCAGGGGTGAGCGGCCGCGCGGGCAATCGGCCCCGGTCACTCCCTCTACCCAGGGCCATCGGGATCGAACCCTGTCGGACCCGATCCCTCGAGGCCAAGGGGGATCTACCTCCTCCTCTTCGGTACCGCCGAGCGCCGATGACGGGCACCGGAAGAAGGCTAAAAAGCACCGTCATCGGTCGCCCATGGCGCATGTGGCTACCAGCTCCGGCTCCAGAGATGACTCAATGCCGAGGAAGCGGCAGCGCCGGGAGGAGCGTTCCCACTCGGTGGTAGAGGTATCGCTACGTCAGGGCATGAGCACTTCGGTGCCGTCTCCTGGACCCGAGCAGATTCTGGCACCGGCACCTCCACCGGCCCCCTCGCCTTTCCCGACAGCGGGCCTTGACGACTGCCTCCGAGCCATCCTTCCGGGGATCCTGGAAGGGCTGATGCGCCAGACTGTGCCGGTGCCGGGGGTGCTTGCGCCCCCTGCGCCGTTGATGGAGGCGCCGGCGTGCTCTAGCCCGGTGCCGAGGCCTTCGATGCCGCTTGCGGCACCGGTCTCGACCGCCACGCAGGTGGAGTCCCCGTCGACGTCGATGGAGGGAGCTTCATCCCCGCCGGCGCGGGAGTCCACCGCTCGACTCCGCCACCGAGGACTCGGTGCCTCGAAGTCGAGCCGGGCCCTGTTGAGGTCTGAGCTGCAGGAGCTCATGTCCGACACCGAGGAAGAGGCCTTGTGGGGGGAGGAGGAGGACCCCAGATATTTTTCCTCAGAGGAGTCTGTGGGCCTTCCCTCCGACCCCACTCCTTCACCGGAGAGGAAGCTCTCGCCACCTGAGAGCCTCTCCTTTGCCTCTTTCATCAGGGATATGTCTATCTGCATTCCCTTTCCCGTGGTCTCTGTGGATGAGCCGAGAGCCAAGATGCTCGAGGTCCTCGACTATCCATCACCACCTAGAGAGTCCTCCACGGTACCGTTGCACAATGTCCTCAAAGAGACACTGCTTCGGAACTGGTTGAGACCTTTATCTAATCCCACCATCCCCAAGAAAGCGGAGTCCCAATACAGGATCCACTCAGACCCAGAGTTAATGCGGCCTCAATTGCCTCATGACTCGGCGGTCGTGGACTCTGCTCTCAAGAGGGCACGGAGTTCGAGGGATACCGCTTCAGCGCCCCCGGGGCGGGAGTCTCGCACTCTGGACCCGCATCCAATCCTACCAGCTCTACACGAGCATACACATGCGGAATAATGTGAAGCAACTGGCGGACCTGGTCGACAAGCTCCCCCCGGAGCAGTCCAGGCCTTTTCAGGAGGTGGTCAGGCAGCTGAAGGCGTGCAGAAAGTTCCTGTCCAGGGGTATTTATGACACCTGTGATGTGGCATCTCGAGCTGCGGCCCAAGGTATAGTGATGCGCAGACTCTCATGGCTGCGTGCCTCTGACCTGGACAACCGCACCCAGCAGTGGCTGGCTGATGTCCCTTGCCGGGGGGATAATATTTTTGGCGAGAAGGTCGAGAAGTTGGAGGACCAACTACATCAGCGGGAAACCGCCCTCGACAAGCTCTCCCACCGGGCGCCTTCAGCATCCACCTCTGCAGGTGGACGTTTTTCCTGGGCCCGGCAGGCTGCGCCCTACGCCTACAACAAGCGTAGGTACACCCAGCCGACCCGAAGGCCTCATCAGGCACAGGGACAGTCCCAGCTCGCTCGTTCCCGTCAACAGCGTGCGCCTAAGCAGCCCCCTGCGCTTCCACAGCAAAAACCGGGGACGGGTTTTTGACTGGATCCATGGGAACATAGCCGCCATCAAAGTGTCCGTACCGGACGATCTGCCAGTCGGGGGGAGGTTGAAAGTTTTTCACCAAAGGTGGCCTCTAATAACCTCCGACCAGTGGGTTCTCCAAATAGTGCGGTGCGGATACGCCCTGAATTTGGCCTCCACTCCACCAAATTGTCCTCCGGGAGCCCAATCCTTCAGCTCCCATCACAAGCAGGTACTTGCAGAGGAACTCTCCACCCTTCTCAGCACCAATGCGGTCGAGCCCTTGCCACCCGGGCAGGAAGGGCAGGGATTCTATTCCAGGTACTTCCTTGTGGAAAAGAAAACAGGGGAGATGCGCCCCATCCTAGACCTGAGAGGCCTGAACAAATACCTGGTCAAAGAGAAGTTCAGGATGCTTTCCTTGGGCACCCTTCTATCAATGATTCAGAAAGACGATTGGCTATGTTCCCTGGATTTAAAGGACGCATACACTCACATCCCGATACTGCCAGCTCACAGACAGTATCTCAGATTCCGTTTGGGAACACGGCACTTTCAGTACTGTGTGCTGCCCTTTGGGCTCGCCTCTGCGCCTCGAGTGTTCACAAAGTGCCTCGTGGTGGTGGCGGCGTACTTGCGCAAGCTGGGAGTGCACGTGTTCCCGTACCTCGACGATTGGCTGGTCAAGAACACCTCAGAGGCAGGAGCCCTTCGGTCCATGCAGTGCACTATCCACCTTCTGGAGCTGCTGGGGTTTGTGCTAAATTACCCAAAGTCCCATCTCCAGCCGGTCCAATCTCTGGAATTCATAGGAGCGCTGCTGAATTCTCAGACGGCTCAGGCCTTTCTTCCCGAAGCAAGGGCGCAGAACCTTCTGTCCCTTGCTTCCCAGACCAGAGCGTCTCAGCAGGTCACGGCTCGGCACATGTTGAGACTCCTGGGTCACATGGCCTCCACAGTTCATGTGACTCCCATGGCTCGCCTTCACATGAGACCTGCTCAATGGACCCTAGCTTCCCAGTGGTGTCAAGCCACCGGGAATCTAGAGGATGTCGTCCGCCTCTCCATCAGTTGCCGCAATTCACTGCACTGGTGGACCATTCGGACCAATTTGACCCTCGGACGTCCATTCCAAATTCCGCAGCCCGCGAAAGTGCTGACGACGGACGCATCTCGCCTGCGGTGGGGAGCTCATGTCGATGGGCTCCACACCCAGGGACTGTGGTCCCTCCAGGAACAGGATCTTCAGATCAACCTCCTGGAGCTCCGAGCGGTCTGGAACGCACTAAAGGCCTTCAGAGATCGGCTGTCCTGTCAAATTATCCAAATTCGGACAGACAATCAGGTTGCAATGTATTACATCAACAAGCAGGGAGGCACCGGATCCCGCCCCCTGTGTCAGGAAGCCGTCAGGATGTGGCGTTGGGCCTGCCAGTTCAGCATGCTTCTCCAAGCCACATACCTGGCAGGCGTAAACAATAGTCTGGCCGACAGACTGAGCAGAGTCATGCAACCGCACGAGTGGTCGCTCCATTCCAGAGTGGTACGCAACATCTTCCGAGAGTGGGGCACTCCCTCGGTGAACCTTTTCGCCTCTCAGACCAACCACAAGCTGCCTCTGTTCTGTTCCAGACTACAGGCACACGGCAGACTATCGTCGGATGCCTTTCTCCTCCATTGGGGGACCGGCCTCCTGTATGCTTATCCTCCCATACCTTTGGTGGGGAAGACCTTACTGAAGCTCAAGCAAGACCATAGCACCATGATTCTGATAGCGCCTTTTTGGCCCCGTTAGATCTGGTTCCCTCTACTTCTGGAGTTGTCCTCCGAAGAACCGTGGAGATTGGAGTGTTTTCCGACTCTCATTTCGCAGAACGACGGAGCGCTTCTGTACCCCAACCTTCAGTCTCTGGCGCTCACGGCCTGGATGTTGAGGGCGTAGACTTTGCTTCGTTGGGTCTGTCTGAGGGTATCTCCCGTGTCTTGCTTGCCTCTAGGAAGGATTCCACTAAAAAGAGTTACTTTTTCAAGTGGAGGAGGTTTGTCGTTTGGTGTGAGAGCAAGGCCCTAGAACCTCGTTCTTGTCCTACACAGAACCTGCTTGAATACCTTCTGCACTTATCAGAGTCTGGCCTCAAGACCAACTCAGTAAGGAATCACCTTAGTGCGATTAGTGCTTACCATCATCGTGTAGAGGGTAAAGCCATCTCTGGAGAACCTTTAGTCGTCCGATTTATGAGAGGCTTGCTCTTGTCAAGGTCCCCTGTCAAGCCTCCTGCAGTGTCATGGGATCTCAACGTAGTCCTCACCTAGCTGATGAAGCCTCCTTTTGAGCCACTGAATTCCTGCCATCTGAAGTACTTGACCTGGAAGGTCATTTTCTTGGTGGCAGTTACTTCAGCTCGTAGAGTCAGTGAGCTTCAAGCCCTGGTAGCTCATGCTCCTTATACAAAATTTCATCATAATAGGGTAGTACTCCGCACTCACCCCAAGTTTCTGCCAAAGGTGGTGTCGGAGTTCCATCTTAACCAGTCAGTTGTCTTGCCAACATTCTTTCCCAGACCGCATACCCGCCCTGCTGAACGTCAGTTGCACACATTGGACTGCAAGCGAGCTTTGGCCTTCTATCTGGAGCGGACACAGCCCCACAGACAGTCCGCCCAATTGTTTATTTCCTTCGACCCCAATAGGAAAGGGGTCGCTGTCGGGAAACGCACCATATCCAATTGGCTAGCAGATTGCATTTCCTTCACTTACGCCCAGGCTGGGCTGACTCTTGAGGGTCATGTCACGGCTCATAGTGTCAGAGCCATGGCAGCGTCGGTGGCCCACTTGAAGTCAGCCACTATTGAAGAGATTTGCAAAGCTGCGACGTGGTCATCTGTCCACACATTCACATCTCATTACTGCCTGCAGCAGGATACCCGGCGCGACAGTCGGTTCGGGCAGTCGGTGCTGCAGAATCTGTTTGGGGTTTAAATCCAACTCCACCCTCCAGGACCCAAATTTATTATGGTCAGGCTGCACTCTCAGTTAGTTGTTCTTCGTAGGTCAATTTCTGTTATACCCTCGCCATTGCGAGGTTCAATTGACCTGGGTTCTTGTTTTGAGTGAGCCTGAGAGCTAGGGATACCCCAGTCGTGAGAACAAGCAGCCTGCTTGTCCTCGGAGAAAGTGAATGATACATACCTGTAGCAGGTGTTCTCCGAGGACAGCAGGCTGATTGTTCTCACCTACCCTCCCTCCTCCCCTTGGAGTTGCGTTTACTCATTAATTTGCTTGTCATTCAACTGAGCGGGAACGGTCGCGCACGGGCGGGAAGACGGCCGCGCATGCGCGGTGGGCGTGCCCTGCGAGCGGGACCGCCCGCGAAGTTTTGTTCCGGTTGGTGGGGGCTGCTGTGGACGTCAACCCAGTCGTGAGAACAATCAGCCTGCTGTCTTCGGAGAACACCTGCTACAGGCATGTATCATTTGCTTTCTCTTCGTATGGGGCATATCGAATTGGAAGAAAAATCTTAGGTATTACCAGCAAGCAGTTAGAGAGCATCCGTGAATTCAGCTAGGACGCCATCTTGCCACGCCCCCCCTTCTTCCAACCGTGAGTCCCGTTCTCCTTTTTTTCATACGCGGAATATATTTGGCATAGGCTTCCAGGATGGCGTTTTTGAACAGCATCCATGCCTGATGTAAATTTTTGACCCTCACAGCTTATCCTCCTAGTTTTTTTTTTTTTTTCACGGTTGTTCTCATTTTATCATAGTCTCCTTTTTTAAAGTTAAACGCTAATGTATTTGATTTCCTATGTATACTTCAAAGTTAATTTCAAATCTGAACATATTATGGTCATTGTTATCAAGCAGTGCTTGCTAGATGCTATCTGTTAATGCTGTGGTACAAAGTTCGTTTTAAAACTTAGGGTAAAAAGACTATGGAGATTAGTTGATAAAATTTGCTTTTTTTGTATTTTTATTCTGCCTATCACTAACCTACAACTCCTCCTTTAAACCCCAATCTTTAAGTTTCTAAAGCACAAAGCAAAATAGTGTTCACTTATCAGAGAAATGTCCTCTTCTCTCAGAACTTCTCAGAAAGAAAGTTCAGTGGAACCTTTCTTCTTTATATAGTTTTGAATCTAAGGGGCCTTTTTTTAAACAGGCTGTCTTACAAGCTAATTCAGCAACCTGTGCAAATATTCTACTTCACCACACCTTAATTAACACCTGATTGAGGTCACAGCACGTGCTACTTCTCCAGCAGCTCTGAGACTGGCATTGGCCTCCCCTTTGTGTAAGACTGTACCTTACATACTGTGTGCAGCTCTGGTTGTATCACTTTGCACTTGTCCACATGAAGTTTCATCTGCGGTTTCACAAGATCCTTCTGCAAATCCTCACAATCCTCTGCTGTTTTAGCGATTTTGAATATTTCTGTGTCAGCTGCAGGTTTGATCTCTCTATCGCTCCTATTTTCGTATCATATATGAATATTGGCGCCCCCTAGGGTGAACCTGCATATAGGTCCTGTGGGTGCAGCAAGATGGAAGAAATCTGCTGGTGCAGGGCTGCCTTTCTTTCTGTAAGGGCAGCAGTCAGCAGCACATTTCCAACTGCCGACACCTGCACTGCACCGAGCATACTCAGTTCAGCACGTATGCGCGAGAGTGACAACTGAACTGCGTGAGAGTGACAACTGAACCTGAGCGTGCACGGGGGGCGGGGGGAGTGCTGGCATTGGCAGCTAGAAACGTGCTGCTGACTGCATCAGGGATGAGACTGCTGGTGGGGGGTCGGGGACTCCAGAGAGAACTCTTCAGCTGGTGGGGCCTGGGGACTAATGATGTGCACCGCTGCTAGATAACCCTTGCCCACCTGGATCCACCCGTGGCTATGCCACTGTGGCGTACACTGGGATATTCCCTCTGACCTTCCACATAAACAGTCTCCATCTGCTGATTGGGGAAGGTAAACATGTCTGAATTGGTCTGTAGGGACTCAAGGAAAGAAAATTAGCAGGTAAAATCTAATTTCTCTAATGTGGTATTTCATTTGCTGCTGTTTTCTCCAATGTGGTATTTCATTTGCTGCTGATATAAACAATGTAAATTTGTGGTATTAGGGAAATTGTTTAAAAACATTTTTCTGCTTTCTTCTGACTGAATATGTTTATGGGGTAATTCTATAAGGAATCACCTCATTTTAGGCAGTAGGAATGTGCATAAATGGCCTCTTATAGAATACCAAAGTTTGATGGCACTTACTTTGCCAGTGGGGTGTGTGCATGGGTGAAGCACTCAAATATATGTGTAAATTATTGAATACAATTGTTTACACATGTTCTGGCTAACACCTAGGTGTGGGCATTTATATGAGTTGTAGGGTTGGTGTAAGTGATTAAATATAAGCATGTTTTCTGCCACTTGCGTTAGTATTCTGTAATAAAAAGTAGGCATCTACTTTTCTTTATAGAATATGCTTAAAATAAGCACCTATTTACCCTCTTATCCTAGGTACCCTATTACAGAATTGTCAATGGGATTTTTATGGAACCAGATTTTAAACTGGTGAAAGGCAGTAGAAGGGGCAATAGGGGGTATTTGCTGAATTGCTGGATGAAAGTCCAGTTGAAATTATTTCTAGTAATGTTATACTGCTTTATCGGTATAAATATCCAGACATCCCAATTTCAATAGCTGCACAAACAATGTGTGGGATTTTTTGTTTGTTTGTTTT
The DNA here is from genome assembly GCF_901765095.1 of Microcaecilia unicolor. Classification (NCBI taxonomy): domain Eukaryota; kingdom Metazoa; phylum Chordata; class Amphibia; order Gymnophiona; family Siphonopidae; genus Microcaecilia; species Microcaecilia unicolor. The sequence goes on along the minus strand of NC_044032.1, from coordinate 316,485,447 downwards.
TTTTAATAGCAATGTTAGAAAAAAGCCACACTAAAACTAGATCCTAGCTTTCTGCATATTCGGCTTCTGCACCTGCAGAGGTCCACCTTCAAAACAGATTAATAATTTTGATGCCAAATTGGCCTGCAGAGCAAAATGTGCAACTACGCATTAGCGCCGATCAAACACAAGCTAATGGCAAAAATTTATGAAAGGTACAGTTCTCAAGCTAGAAATTCAAGGACCTTGATTGTCCTAAGAGATCTTTCAGGAGTGTTTTATTAGTAGGAGAGTCATAGAACAGATCACTGGCACTGGATTTGCCCGGTTGGGTCAGTGCTGATGTTAGCTGCTGATTTTTTTTTTGTTAAATTTGTACCCCGCGCTTTCCCACTCATGGCAGGCTCAATGCGGCTTACATGGGGCAATGGAGGGTTAAGCGACTTGCCTGTGCCTGAAGTGGGAATCAAACTCAGTTCCCCAGGACCAAAGTCCACCACCCTATCCACTAGGCCACTCCTCCACACAGGATAAACCAGTCTGGTCCTGTTGTATGTGGCATGTGTTTCCTACACTCTCAGCTGTGACTGATCTGGGGCTTCAAGGCAATAGCAGGGGAGCCATTAACCCTTTGGTGCCAGATGTCTTACCGAGGCCTCTAAAGGTTAAAAGAAAATGTCTTAAAGAGTAAGTTTATCAAATGATATAAGAGAATACAGTGTCCTGTTATGTATAGATTGTTTATAAATATTTATGGCCTTGTAGTGACATTGCTGTTGCTTGTGACCTGGATTGGCCACTGTTGGAAACAGGATACAGAGTTTGATGGACCTTTGGCAATGTTTATGTTCTTATGTTATAGTCGAGACTAGAAATTATATATTGAAAAGCAGCAGTCTGGGTATTTGGCTGTAAATAGGATTCATTGGATCCCATTTGTAGATCATAGTAATTGGACCTCAGGAAGCTGGGGAGGAAGTGGGAAAGAAGGGGCAAAAGAAAAGCACCCTGTAGCAGAAGAAAGTCACATTTGAGATGCTAGAAACAAACATGTTTAAGAGAGGCTCTGGGTCTCCATTGTGATGACTATGGTTGGCCTCCAGCTCAACCAGTGCTGCAAATTTATGGGCAGCTTAAGAGACAACTCTTAAGTTGTGTGGCGGCTGAGGGACAAAGTTGATGATTAATGTTTGAAAGAGAGAGTGGAAGATGGTTCTCGTTGCTCTGGAATCAGTTTTGTGTGGCTTTTGACTTTTTTATTTATGGTTTTTGTTTTGACGTAATGACAAATGAAATATTTATCATTGATCCAGAATCCAAGGAATCACCGCATTTCTAATCACTAACTCCAGCTTGGGGTGGAAAAGTGAGCATCTCCATAAAATTGACTGGTTTGCATTGCAGTGTGTAGTGAAGCATCGGGGAGTGGTGTGTGCATCTGGGAATGTGCAGTACATTCTAATTTCTCTCTGCATGAGATTACTGCCTCGGAGACTTGCATGAAAGCACTAACTCTACCTTCTTTCTTCTCCCTGACTTGCACCAAGGCTGCCAGACAGATCAAAGATAGGTACAGTACAAAAAAAACTTTTCCTCCTGTTAAAAATGTGTTTTGTTTTCTCTCTCATCTGTTCTTTGATTGCTTTAAATTTCATTTCTGTCCAAGACTCTCAGCTTTTGTTCATCGTTCAGTAGGGTGTGGAGTAGAGCTGTTTGAATCTCCCCCCTCCCCCCACATCTGTTTTTTCCCCCCTCAAAACAATAAACACCTCTGTTTTTTAGGATAACTACAGTATTCAGGTTTTGACCAAGTTTATCCCAGTGTAACTGATGATCTTTTTACAGTCACCATTTATAGTCCTCAAGAACCAGCACTAGCAACCCCTTATTTAGGGCTCCTTTTACAAAGTGGCGCTACAGATTAGTGTGCACTGAATGAGTAGAAGCCCATTCAATTCCCATGGGCTTCTTTGTATTCAGTGCACTCTAGTTGATAGTGCCACTTTGAAAAGGAGCCCTTAGGTTATTAATGCTGTTTACATACCTTGAGCAACATTGAGGTGAGACTGAAAGACCAAGTGGCATCAAAGAATAAGCCACCGATTCCCAATTGTTTTGCAGTCTGTGACTACTAAGCCAGAATAATATCCTTTGTTTAAAGTGTGAGAATTTTGATGGTTCTAATCTTACAAATTTATCCCCCTGTTTACTGAGCTGTGCTAGTGGCTGTGATGCGCTAATGCCAACACAGTGCGACTTAGTAAACGGTAGTAGGGGGAGGGGATTTTTTTTTTTTTTTTTTATTTCTCTTTCCACTGTTAAGTTCCCTTACTGCCACAAAGTTCAGCAATTCGTCATCTGAATGGGGAAGAAGCCAAGCTCAAGTTTTATAACTTGACTTGATTTGGGAGCATTTATTTTAAGTTTGTATGACTGAGGCTGATTTTTAAATTGCCTTTTGGTAGGTTTAATTACCAAGTACTGGACATCACAGGCACAAATGATCAGAGTGGAGGGAAGAGCTGTTGTCTCTGCAGCTGAAAAGATTTAATCATTTATTTTATTTAAAAACATTTTACTTCTGCTAAAAACAATTACAAAAAAAATACTGTAAACAATTAATATTTAAAACAGTGGAAGAGGGTGGTGAGTGCTGCTGGTCTTCACTGAGGTAGGGGAAAGTGAGTGTAATTTTACTCATGAGAACCCGAATGGGAGATGTGGTACTTTTGTAGGACAGGTCTTGAAACTAGAAGTTAATAAAGTAGACTCTAAAATATATTTGAAGGTTGAAACAGCAATATTTCAGTTGTTATTCCTGAGCAATTGTTGTTTAAAGAGTTTTAAAGCTGTCCCTACTAGCCTCTGCACTGCTATGAGTATAAATACACCTGGATGCTACCCTGTCCTCAGAACACAGTGAAGACAGACAGAAATGAGTAAAAAAAAAAAAAATTTGCCAAAGAAGAGGCACAGAAAAAGAAGAGTTATTTTTTTCCCAAAAGAAACAGACTGGCCCACAATAGATGCCGCATACTTTTGCCCCCACTCTTTTCCTCAAAACAGAAAGTATCAAGATGCAAGTAGTACTAAAATATTTCAAAAGGAGAGCTAGAAATAAGACTGGACAGGTAGAGCTGAGGGAGAAATAAGAGCACATTTTGCAGAATCCTTTTGATATGGCTGTTATGAACTGAAGTTAGCACTGAATGTGGCTCTTGAAATTTAAATCCTTGCTGAAGTGGCTTAATAATTAGGAAATGGTTGGCATCACTAAGTGAAATAACTAAATAAGGTGATCAAACACCAGAGCCAATTCCATGGGGTTTTTTTTTTAAACAACTTGGAAACCAATTTGCTGGTCTTCAGAAGTGATGGGAATTCAGTTTGCTTGTCTAAGTACATAAGTATTGACATACTGGTACAGACCAAAGGTCCATCAAGCCCAGCATCCTGTTTCCAATAGTGGCCAATCCAGGTCGCAAATACCTGGCAAAATCCCAAAAAAGTTCAATACGTTTTATGCTGCTTATCCCAGAAATAGCACTGGATTTTCCCAAGTCAATTTAATAATAGTCTATAGACTTTTCCTTTAGGAAGCTGTCCAGACCTTTTTTAAACCCCGCTAAGCTAAACGTTGAGTGAAGAAAAATTTCTCAGATTCATATTAAATTTACTGCTTTGTAGCTTCATCGCATACCCCCTAGTCCTAGTATTTTTAGAAAGAGTAAACAAATGATTCATGTCTACCCGTTCCACTCCACTCATTATGTTATAGAACTCTTATCATATATACCCTCAGCCATCTTTTCTCCAAGCTGAAGAGCCCTAGATGCTTCAGCCTTTCCTCATAGGGAAATCATCCCATTCCCTTTATCATTTTCGTCACCCTTCTCTGTACCTTTTCTAATTCCACTATATCTTTTTGAGATGCGGCGACCAGAATTGAACACAATATTTGAGGTGCGGTCACACCATGGACTGATACAAGGGTATTATAACGTCCTCACTTTTGTTTTCCATTCCTTTCCTAATAATACCTAACATTCTATTTGCTTTCTTAGCCGCCGCAACAGCACACTGAGCAGAGAGTTTCAGCGTATCATCAACAACGATGCCGAGATCCCTCTCTTGGTCGGTGGCTCCTAACATGGAACCTTGCATTACATAGCTATAATTCGGGTTTCTCTTTCCCACATGCATCACTTTGCACTTGTTCACATTAAACATCATGTGCCATTTAGATGACCAGTCTCCCAGTCTCATAAGGTCCTCTTGTAATTTTTCACAATCCTCTCACAATTTAACAACTTTGAATAACTTTCTGTCGTCAGCAAATTTAATTACTGTCTACCCTTCTACATTGAGAATACCGACCATTTAACCCTACTCTCTGTTTTCTATCCTCCACGATAGGACACTACCTCCTATCCCATGACTCTCCAATTTCTTCTGGAGTCTTTCATGAGGTGCTTTGTCAAACGTCTTTTGAAAATCCAGATACACAATATCAACTGGCTCACCTTTATCCACATGTTTGTTCACCCCTTCAAAGAAATATAATAGATTGGTGAGGCAAGATTTCCCTTCACTAAATCCATGTTGGCTTTGTCTCATTAATCTGTGCTTCTCTCTGGAACATTTTTAAAATATCGGTATTACATGGGCTTCCCTACAATCTTTCGGTACCACACTCGATTTTAAAGATAAATTACATATTTCTAACTAAAGTTCCGCCAGTTCATTTTTCAATTCTATCAGTACTCTAGGATGAATACCATCCGGTCCAGGAGATTTTCTACTCTTCAATTTGTCAAATTGCCCCATTACATCCTCTAGGTTTACAGAGATTTCATTCAGTTTTTCTGACTCATCAGCTTTGAATACCATGTCTGGCACTGGTATCTCTCCCAAATTTTCCTCGTTGAAGACGGAAGCAAAGAATTCATTGAATCTCTCTGCTGTGGCTTTGTCTTCCCTGATTGCTCCTTTTACCCCTTGGTCATCTAGTGGTCCAACCAATTCTTTTGCCGGCTTCTTGCTTTTAATATACCTAAAAAAAACAAAACAAAAAAAAACATTTTTACTATGTGTTTTTGCCTCCAACGCAATCTTTTTTTTCAAAGTCCCTCTTTGCCTTCCTTATCAGCGTTTTGCATTTGACTTGACATTCCTTATGCTTCTTATTATTATTTTCAGTCTGTTCCTTCTTCCATTTTCTGAAGGATTTTCTTTTAGCTCTAATAGCTTCCTTCACCTCACTTTTTAACCATGCCTGTTGTCGCTTGGTCTTCCTCCCTCCTTTTTTATACACGGAATATATTTGTCTTGGGCTTCCAGCATGGTATTTTTAAACAGCATCCATTCCTGGTAAACTTTTGACCCTTGCAGCCATTCCTCTAAGTTTTTTTTCACTGTTCTTCTCATTTTATCATAGTTTCCTTTTTGAAAGTTAAACGCTAATGTATTGGATTTCCTGTTTATAACTTACTCCAAAGCTAATATCAAATCTGATCATATTATGATCACTGTAATCAAGCGGCCCCATCACCATTACATCCCATGCCAGATCATGCGCTCCACCAAGGACTAGGTCTAGAATTTTCCCTTCTCTTGTCGGCTCCTGTCCCAGCTGCTCCTTAAAGCAGTCCTTGATTTCGTCAAGGAATTTTACCTCCCTAGCATGCCCTGATGTTACATTTACCCAGTCAATATCGGGGTAATTGAAATCACCCATTATATCATGTTGCCCAGTTTGTTAGCCTCCCTAATTTCCGAGATCATTTCTACTTCCGTCTGTTCTTCCTGGCCGGGTGGTCCTTTTTCCCTTTACACATGGAATTTCAATCCATAGAGATTCCAAGATGTGTTTTGTTTCCTGCAGAATTTTCAATCTATTTGATTCAAGGCCCTCCTTAACATACAATTCTACCCCTCTACCATTTCGATCCACCCTATCACTACGATATAATTTGTACCCCGATATGGCAGTGTCCCACTGGTTATCCTCCTTCCACCAGGTCTCAGAGATGCTTATTATATCTAATTTTTCATTTAGTGCAATATATTTTAACTCTCCCATCTTATTTCTTAGGCTGTTCTTATTTTCATCATTATTTATTTATTTTATTTATTTGTTGCATTTGTATCCCACATTCTCCCACCAGTTTGCAGGCTCAATGTGGCTTACATTATACTGTAATGGCGATCACCATTTCCGGAATGAAATTACAAGTAGCATTAAAGGGAAGACACATACATAGTGGTGTTATATTGAAGTTCCTGAATTGTATAGTGAATAATAACAATAGGTTAATTAGCTGTGTCAAGTTTGTATCCTGTATTAGAGATGAGGTAGTAGAGCAAGGATTGTGTGCTTTCGTTCGTAGCATTGGGAACAGTTAATTGTGAGTGTTCAGATTTGTTTAGTTCATGTAGAGTTTTAAGTGTTTGGGATGTATCCTTATGGTATGCCTTCTTGAACAGGTTGGTTTTCAGTAATTTACGGAAAATTGTCAGGTCGTGCATTGTTTTTATGGCCTTTGGTAGTGCATTCCACAATTTCGCACTAGTGTAGGAGAAATTTGATGCATATGTGGATTTATATTTAAGTCCTTTGTAATTGGGGTAATGATGATTCATGAATGTGCGTGCTGATTTTTTTTTTGCGTTCCTGGTTAGCAGGTTTATGAGATCTGACATATAGGTCGGGGCTTCACCATGAACGATTTTGTGAATCATGGTGCAAACTTTGACGGAAGCCAGTGTAGTTTTTCTCTTAGAGGTTTGGCACTTTCATATTTCGTTTTTCCAAATATAAGTCTGGCTGCTGTGTTTTGGGCGGTCTGGAGTTCTTGATGATGTGTTCTTTGCATCCGGCATAGATGGAATTACAGTAGTCTAGGTGGCTTAGTACTAGTGATTGTACTAGGCTGTGAAATATTTCCCTTGGGAAGAAAGGTTTTATTCTTTTAAGTTTCCAAATTGAGTAGAACATTTTCTTTGGTGTATTTTTTGCGTGATTTTTAAGTGTGATATTTCGGCCAATTGTAACTCCAAGGATTTTCAGACTGTCTGATACAGGGAGAATATAATCTGGAGTGGTTATGTTAGTGGGTTTGTACATATTGTATTGTGATGAGAGAATAAGACACTGTGTCTTTTCTGCGTTGAGCTTTAGTTGGAACGCGTCCGCCCATGAATTCATTATATGGAGGCTTTGTTTGATTTCGTTTCTGATTTCAGTTAGATCGTTTTTGAACGGGATGTAGATCGTGACATCATCTGCGTATATGTACGGGTTCAGTCAGTCCTTGGTTGGCTAGGGTTTTGGCTAGAGGTGTCATCATTAAGTTGAAGAGGGTTGGTGAAAGCGGTGATCCTTGTGGTACACCGCAATCAGGTTTCCATGGTGGTGGTGATCTTGAATTTGAAATCACTTGGTATGTTCTTGTGGATAAGAAGCCATTGATCCAACTAAGTACGTTTCCTCCTATTCCGAAGTACTCTAGGATGTTTGTGAGTATTTGGTGGCTGACCACGTCGAACGCGCTAGACATGTCAAATTGTAGGAGGAGTACATTGTTGCCAGTTGCAATTGTTTATTTGAATTTGGTTAGGAGAGTAATTAGTACTGTTTCTGTGCTGTGGTTGGATCGGAATCCTGATTGTGATTCGTGTAGTATTGAAAATTTATTTAAGTATTTGGTAAGTTGTTTGGTTACCATGCTTTCCATTAATTTAACTGCTAGAGGGATGGATGCTACTTGGGCGGTAGTTGGTTGTGTCACTTGTTTTTTTTCTTTAAGTCTTTGGGTATGGGGGTAAGTAGTATGTTTCCTTTGTCCTTGGGGAAGAGTCCATGTTGTAGCATGTAATTTAGATGTGATGTGAGGTCTGTTATGTAGCGTTGGGGGGCGGATTTTATTAGGTTGTTAGGACAGTATCCAGTTTACAATGGGATTTGGCGAGCTTGTGGATTGCTTGGGTGATGGTTTCTTCGGTTAGGAGGTCGAAGTTTGTCCAGATGCAGTCTGCTGGATATTCATCAGGAGTGGGGTCCAGACAGTCAATGAATATTTCATGATCAGTGGTGTTGAGTGATATTGTGGATCGTAGTTTTATAATTTTCTCGTTGAAGTATTTGGCGAGGTTGTCTGCTGATGGAGTGTCTGTATTGGTTGTGGTAACCGGTGTGGTGTCTATTAGTTTGTTCATGAGTTGATAGAGTTTATGTGCATCTTTGTAGTCTGGACCTATTTTGGTTTTGTAGTATGCTCGTTTGGTTTGTCTTGTTGTATATTTGTATTTTCTTTGCGTTTGTTTCCAAGCATTGAGTGTGTGTTCATTTTTCATTTTTTGCCATGCGCGTTCAAGTCTCCTGACTTGTGTTTTTAGTTTTTTCAGTTCTTCGTTGAACCAAGGTATCGAGCTGTGTCTTTGTGTGGTTCTTGTTTGTAGTGGTGCGATTTTGTCTAATATGCTCCTGCATCTGTCGTCCCAATTTTGGAGATAGTGTTTGGAGTCTGTCTGTGCTAACCATTCATTTTTGTAGATTTGTTGCCAGAATGTTGTAGGGTCGATTTGGCCTCTCGTGGTGTAGGTTGTACATTCTTGTTTGGGTTGCATGTCTTTTTTCCGCCATTGTAGGGCTAGGTTTAATTTATGGTGGACTGACCATGGTGTGTCTGTCCATTTTGTATCTGTTATTATAAGGTTTGAATCTGAGTGTAGTTTGTATGTGATGAGGTCAATTGTGTGTCCTTTATCATGTGTAGCTTGCATATTAGGCATATTGAGGTCCCATAGTTGTAGGAAGTCTTTGCACTCACGTGCATTGGTTGCGTTAGGGTCTTCCAGGTGTAGGTTTATATCCCCTATTATAAGCAAGTTGGAGTTCGATACACATGTATTCGATATAAAATCCATGAAGTTTGATTGGCATTCTTGCCAGTTTCCTGGTGGTCTATAAAACAGGACTACATTTAGGTGATCGAGCAGGGTAGTACGGTGAATTCTGACTGAAGCAATTTCAAGTTTTGGAGTTATGGACTCATCTATTGGTGTTACAGTGTAGTACGGTGAATTCTGACTGAAGCAATTTCAAGTTTTGGAGTTATGGACTCATCTATTGGTGTTACAGTGAAGTGGGATCTATAGATTACTGTTATACCATAAGTACATAAGTAATGCCACACTGGGAAAAGACCAAGGGTCCATCGAGCCCAGCATCCTGTCCACGACAGCGGCCAATCCAGGCCAAGGGCACCTGGCAAGCTTCCCAAACATACAAACATTCTATACATGTTATTCCCGGAATTGTGGATTTTTGCCAAGTCCATTTAGTAGCAGTTTATGGACTTTAGGAAACCGTCTAACCCTTTTTAAAACTCTGCCAAGCCATTCGCCTTCACCACGTTCTCCGGCAACGAATTCCAGAGTTTAATTACGCATTGGGTGAAGAAACATTTTCTCCAATTTGTTTTAAATTTACTACACTGTAGTTTCATTGCATGCCCCCTAGTCCTAGTATTTTTGGAAAGCGTGAACAGACGCTTCATATCCACCTGTTCCACTCCACTCATTATTTTATATACCTCTATCATGTCTCCCCTCATCCATCTCTTCTCCAAGCTGAAAAACCCTAGCCTCCTTAGTCTTTCTTCATAGGGAAGTCGTCCCATCCCCGCTATCATTTTAGTCGCCCTTTGCTGCACCTTTTCCAATTCCACTATATCTTTCTTGAGATGCGGCGACCAGAATTGAACACAATACTCAAGGTGCGGTCGCACCATGGAGCGATATAACCACATTATAACATCCTCACACCTGTTTTCCATACCTTTCCTAATAATACCCAACATTCTATTCGCTTTCCGAGCCACAGCAGCACACTGAGCAGAAGGTTTCAGTGTATTATCGACGACACCCAGATCCCTTTCTTGGTCCGTAACACCTAACGTGAAACCTTGCATGACGTAGCTATAATTCGGGTTCAGTTTTTCCACATGCATCACCCTGCACTTGCTCACATTAAACGTCATCTGCCATTTAGCCTCCCAGTCTCGTAAGGTCCTTATGTAATTTTTCGCAATCCTGTCGCGAGTTAACGATTTCGAATAACTTTGTGTCATCAGCAAATTTAATTACCTCGCTAGTTACTCCTATCTCTAAATCATTTATAAATATATTAAAAAGCAGCGGCCCTACCACAGACCCCTGAGGAACCCCACTAACTACCCTTCTCCATTGTGAATACTGCCCATTTAACCCCACTCTCTGTTTCCTATCCTTCAACCACCTCCTCTCTTTTCTCTCCTTGTCCAGTGTGTAATTTTGTAGCCTGGGGGGCAAAGTTCTAAGATTATGGGGTCCTTTTGATCGTGGATCCAGGTTTCGCTAATGAGTGCTAGGTCAAGATTGTCTGCCGTGATCCAGTCATTTATTGTTGTTGCTTTATTAACTACTGATCTGGCGTTTATGTATCCCACCCGGATTGTTTGGTAGGGGTCCGTTATGTTCGTAGTTGTATTGATTTTCTTAATGTCACGTCTATGGCCGTGACCACCCTCAGCCTTAACTTCTTTCTGGGGGTCAGCAGCTCTGCTGGCTTCTGTCTGTGTTTCTGTTAGTCTTGTCTCTAGTCTCTGCGCTGATTATCTCACTAGACCTCACCTGTGTGGGCTATGCTTCCCTGCCTGGCCAGTTTCCAAGATGGCTTCCATCTGTTCTGTTCCAGCTTCCAAGATGGCTCCTGCTTGTCTTTCCTGTGGGCTCACTTCCTATGTGTGTCAAGCCTCTCTTTGGGGTCAGTGTACTTCCTGCTTCTGTCCTGCTGCTGGTGACTCATCAGTGAGAGCCTTCATAAGGAAGTGCTGTGCTTGCAGTCGGGGCATTTGCATAAATGTTATGCTCTTGGGCCAGGTCAGGTTAGTAAGTGTCTGCTGCACTACTGCTTAGCCTCTCTCTGGGTTCCTGCCCAGCTTCTTTCTGTGTCTGTTGTCCTTCCGTGGGGGTGTCTTCCCTGCCACTGTCTGTCTGTGGACTGCGGGTCCTTCCGGGCTTACCCTGAGTTGGGGTGAAGCCTCTGTCTGTAGACTGCGGGTCCTTCCTGGCTTACCCTGTGTTTGGGATGAAGCCTCTGTCCCTGGCTTACCCTGGGTTGGGGTGAAGCCTTTGTCCGGGTTTGTTCTCTGTCTGTATGTGAAGCCTCAGCCTTTGTGAGTTCTCCAGTCAGTGTGTGGAACGGCTGTGGCTTCAGACCTTTGGCCTGTATTCCTGGTTCACTCTGTTTGCTCTACTGCCTGCCCAAGACCCTTGGCCTGTTATTCCTGGTTTGCTCTCTTTACCCTAAGTCCTGCCTTGGCTAGCCTGTGTGCCTACCCTGCTTGTATATCCTGAATCCTGTATCTGTCTAGCTAGTGTGTATTTCCTGGGTGATTATTCCTGTATCCTGTCTCCACCTAGCTAGAGGGTTTACCCTGTGGGTATTCCCGGATCCCCGTTCTGCCTAGTGTGTATGCTGCCCTAGTCCTTGCTCCTGCTAAGCTTCTGTATGCCTTGTGTTCCTTGGTCTGTCTTCTGGGTCTTGCTAGTGGCTGCGCAGCAGCACGCTGTCTGTTTTAGTTCCTAGTCTAGTCTTCCTCGTGTTTCCTAGACCCAGGGTGGGCCCTCTGGTTCTCCAGTTCCGGCCCTGTCCTACAAGTCCTGCCGGCCACCTGCACGCTAGAGCTCAACTCTAGCGGAACGGTGGCCAAGCGCAGGTGAAGCGGATCCTGTCCTGACGGTTCCAGTTGCCTACTTCCAATCCAGAGTTCCAGTCCGGTCCTTCCGTATGCCCAGCTCCAGGGTGGTCTTGCCTGCCGCTCCTTGGCAGTGGCCCAAGGGCTCACGAACTTCAGTTCCGCCTCGAGAACCTGATAGAATGCTAAGGCCCTCGAGAACGCGACACTTAAGTTGTCTGTTCTCTTGTTGTGTTGGTTTGTTATGTCCTTTCTTTCCTTTGTATTGGGATTGTCCCCGTGGGGTTGTTCTTCCATTGTTTTGGTTATTGTTATGCTGGTGAGGTGTAGTGTATCTAGTTAATCTGAGGGGGTTAAGTATTGTGGGTATGCTGTTGGTGTTTGAGAGGGGAGAGGTGAGTATATGGTGAATTAAGGATAGTGTGTAAGTTATTAGGAGTAGTGTAGTGATATTCATTTTGTTTTTCTTTGGGGTTCTCTATGAGGTTCTCTATAAAGTTGGGGTGGTGTTTTTTTTTTTGTTTTGAGGATTTTTCTAGGGTCGGTAAAGGGTGAGCTTGGGATTATTATTTTTAACTCATGGTTGTCGTCTGTTTCAGTAGCCTTGCTGGCCTGTCTCCTTATCTCCTGAGGATCGGTGGGTTGACGAGTGGGGAGGTGAGCCTGTTGCGTGGCCTCGGTATCACTGAATTCGCTGTCCCGCCCTTAAGGTTGTGTTGGTTGGTCTTTGTTGTCCGTTGCCGGTTGCAGTCTTTCTCCTCCCGTCACCTCGTTTCGGCGCTCTAAGTAGTTATAGGGTCGGTACTTAGAGTGTGGAGTTCCATTTTCAGAGTTGTCAGCTGATTGCGTCTCCTTCAGCCGTCACTGGTCTGCTGGCTGTAGCTTCTTGGGTGAATTTCTTCAAAAAGACGGTAAATGAATCACTAGGATGCTGCAGTATTGAAAATGCTGGTTCTATTATGCTTGGAAATCTCTTAGCTATTCAACAGGTCCAGGAAGTAAAGTATTGTTTAATGAGTAGATTGCTGGAGCTCACAGGTTCAGACAAGCTACAAGTATCAACGCATTGGTGGTCCATTTATTTCAAGAATCTATCAGGAAGAACCTGATTCCATATCATCATGCTGATCAATCCATAGACTGGTGGGTTGTGTCCATCTACCAGCAGGTGGCGATAGCAATCCTTTTGCCTCCCTATATGTGGTCATGTGCTGCCAGAAACTCCTCAATATGTTCTCTATCTCAGCAGGTGGTGGTCACACACAGCAGCAGCTCTGGCTAGGTCTCCAAGCCTAATCTTTAGGTTTTGTTGAGTACCTGGGGTTGAGGGCTCTTCTTGAGCAAGTGCAAACCTGGTGGTGCCAGGTCCCTCCTTTTCTCCCCCCTCCCGCTGGCTCCATTTTAAAAAAAAAAAAAATTTTGGACGTCCTTTAAGGGCGTTTATTTCAACATCAATTGCAGCTGCTCACTGGGACACCAGTTCGTTACAGCTCGGAGCGAGAAGCAGGTAATTTTTACCTTTTTATAGCGGGCAGGGGGTTCCCCATGCGGTCTCCACGTGGCTTATGGCGTCGGAGGGCGAGGGCGCGAGGATTCGCTCCCCGGACCGCGTGTGTGCGTCTAGCGGGGATGCAGGGGTTTCAAAGCCTGAATCGCCTTTGTTGAGCATCAGTTTGGACGCTCAATGTTTCGGTTCTTCCTCCGGTGCGGTGGTTTTTCCCGCCAGAAGCGCCCATCCCCCGCTGCTCGCCCACTCCATGTTGACCGGCCACTCTGCTTGGACGGCTTCTTCTTGGGCCGCCCTCGAGCTGGGAGACGTTAATACTATGGTCGCCCTTGATTCGGGCGACGGTAAGAAAGTGGCCAAAGTTAAGCGCCGTTCTTCCCGCGTGGCTCATCGGAGTTTCACGCAGGACGCCATTTTGGATGCGCAGCATGTTTCTCCCCCGCTCTTGCGAGCGCCGGTTGAGGGTGCATCTAGGGCCGTGGCCCAAGCTGCAGAAGTGCACAGTTCGGGGGGTTTCTCCCCTGAGTTCATTTTGCTGCTGCATCAGGCTTTTCTTATGCAAAACGCTGCCCCTGCCCCCCTGTCTGATAAAGGGGTTGAGGCCTCTGGAAGCAAACGCCCTCGGGTGGATTTCCAGGCCCTAGAGGACTCTGTCTCCTCTGATGTACATGAGGGCAGCGTATCGGAGTTCTCCCAACGGTCCTTTGGGGTTTCCTTGGAGAAGACGGATTCCCACTCGGATCTTTCGCTCAGAGGATTTGCCCAACCTCTTAGTGCAGGCCATGAGCATTTTGAAGATTTCCTCTCCGGAGGACGTCTCTCCCTCAGCCTCTGTTGGCTCCGCCATTATGCTGGGGACGAAGCACCCGCCTAGAACCTTCCACGTGCATAAGGCCATGCGCACCTTGATTTCGTTTCAATGGGATGTCCCAGAAGCGAGCCTCAAAGTGGCTAGGGCTATGTCCCGCCTCTATCCTCTGCCTGAAGGTGAATGGGAGGCCTTTCTTTGGCCTACCGTGGATTCTTTAATCACTGCGGTGACTAAGAAAATGGCGTTGCCGGTGGAAGGTGGCACGGCCCTAAAGGACGCCCAAGACAGAAGATTGGAGGCGGCCTTAAGTTCTTCCTTCGAGGCGGCTGCTTTAAGTTTGCAGGCCTCAATTTGCGGCTCCTATGTGGCCAGGGCGTGCCTGACGATTGTGCAGCGGGCTTCCTCCTTGGATCCTTCCTTGAGGGCTGATTGGCCGGCCCTGGAATCGGGCTTGGCTTATTTGGCAGACTTGCTGTATGATGTCTTGAGAGCCTCAGCTAAAGGTATGGCTCAGACTGTCTCTGCGCGGCGTTGGCTTTGGCTGAAGCATTGGTCTGCTGACCACGCCTCTAAGTCTCGCCTGGCTAAGTTGCCTTTTAAAGGCAAGCTGCTCTTTGGGGTCGAGCTGGACAAAATTGTGACCGATCTCGGCACGTCTAAGGGCAAGAGGTTACCAGAGGTCAGGGCTCGGGCCAGTGGTGCTCGCCCCGGTTCCTCCAAAGGACGGTTTCAGGAAGCCCGTCGGTATCGCCCGGGCAAGTTGGGCTCCTCTGCCCCCTCTTCCTTCAAGAGGAACTTCTCCCCCAAGCAGCATTCCTTTCGCAGAGACCGCAGTCCCGGAGGTGCATCCTTCGATCCTCCCCCAGGGTCTCGTACCCAATGATGGGGCCCTTGTCCATGGCCCAGTGCGGATTGGAGGACGCCTGTCCTCGTTTCTGGGCGAGTGGACCAGGGTAACTTCAGACGCTTGGGTGCTGGAAGTCATCAGAGACGGCTACAAGCTAGAGTTCTGCCGACCCTTAAGAGACGGGTTTGTGCACTCTCCCTGCAAGTCTCCGGTCAAAGCTGTGGCAGTGCAGCAGACTTTGGACAATCTGATCTGCCTGGGTGCGGTCGTTCTGGTGCCAGAAGATCAGCTCGGCAAGTGACGTTACTCCATTTACTTTGAGGTTCTGTGCGGCCTATCCTCGACCTCAAAGGGGTCAGTCGGGCCTTGAAAGTTCGGCACTTCCGAATGGAGACTCTTCGCTCTGTTATAGCGGCAGTGAATGCAGGGGAGTCCCTGGCATCCTTGGACATCAAGGAAGCTTACTTGCATATTCCCATCTGGCCTCCTCATCAACGCTTTCTGCGTTTTGCAGTCCTGGGCCGACACTTCCAGTTCAGAGCCCTCCCGTTCGGGTTGGCTACTGCTCCACGGACCTTCTCCAAAGTAATGGTGGTCATTGCGGCCTTCCTAAGAAAGGAAGGAGTACAAGTCCATCCTTATCTGGACGACTGCTTGATCCGAGCCCCCTCTTATGCAGAGTGCGGCAGAGCTGTAGACCGGGTGATTGCTCTTTTGAGCTCCCTGGGGTGGATCATCAACTTGGAGAAAAGCCAGCTGCGCCCGACTCAGTCCCTGGAATATCTGGGAGTTCATTTCGACACCCAAGTGGGCAGAGTGTTCCTGCCGGACAATCGGATTGTCAAGCTGCAGGCTCAGGTGGACCAGTTCCTAGTAGCCTCTCCTCTTCGGGCTTGGGACTATGTGCAGCTGTTGGGCTCTATGACGGCCACGATGGAAGTAGTGCCCTGGGCCAGGGCTCATATGAGACCACTACAACTCTCTCTGCTGCAGCGCTGGACTCCAGTGTCGGAAGATTACGCTGTGCGCCTTCCCTTGGACCTAGCGGTGCGCAAGGCGCTGAGCTGGTGGCTGAGGACAGACAAGTTATCCGCAGGGATGCCTCTTTTGACCCCGGAGTGGGTTGTCGTCATGACGGACGCCTCTTTGACGGGCTGGGGAGCCCACTGCTTGGGAAGGACAGCGCAGGGGCTCTGGTCTCCTGCAGAGGCAAAGTGGTCTATCAACCTCCTGGAACTCAGAGCCATTCGGTGGCGCTTTTGGAGTTTCTCCTGGTACTGGCGTTGAAGCCAGTACGGGTCCTGTCGGACAATGCCACGGCTGTGGCCTATGTCAATCGCCAAGGAGGTACCAAGAGCGCCCCTCTAGCCAAGGAGGCCATGAATCTATGCCAGTGGGCGAAAGCGAACCTGGAACAGCTGTCGGCGGCCCACATTGCCGGAGTCATGAATGTCAAGGCGGACTTTCTCAGTAGCCATATCTTGGATCCCGGAGAGTGGCAGCTATCGGCTCAGGCGTTCTTGGACATCACGAAGCGCTGGGGCCAGCTGAGCCTAGATCTGATGGCGTCATCGGCCAATTGCCAAGTGCCGCGCTTTTTCAGCAGAGGACGGGACCCTCGATCTCTGGGAGTAGATGCTCTTCTCCAACAGTGGCCGACACAGGAGCTTCTCTATGTGTTCCCGCCCTGGCCCATATTGGGCAGGGTGCTAGACCGGGTGGCAAAGCATCCGGGCAGGATAATCCTGGTGGGTCCGGACTGGCCCAGACGTCCCTGGTATGCGGACTTGATCAGGCTCTCAGTGGACGGCCCTCTGCGGCTGCCAGCGTGGCCGGGCCTGTTGCATCAGGGTCCCGTGGTGATGGAGGATCCCTCCCCCTTTGGTCTTACGGCCTGGCTATTGAGCGGCAGCGTCTGAGGAAGAAGGGCTTCTCAGACAAGGTCATCGCCACTATGCTGAGAGCGAGGAAGCGCTCTCCTTCTACTGCTTACGCCAGGGTTTGGCGTACCTTTGCATCTTGGTGTGAGGCAGGCTCCCTTTCTCCCTTCACTGCTCCAATTTCTTCAGTGTTGGCGTTCCTGCAAGAGGGTCTGGAGAAAGGCCTGTCGCTCAGTTCCCTTAAAGTCCAGGTAGCGGCGGAAAGCCCAACACGGTCTTACCGCTCATTATAAAGGAACTACCGCCAGGCAGCCCGGTGGTAGTTCCCACCCCTAGTGCGCCGTCATATCTGTCGCTACAATAATATATATATTTTTTTTGTAGCGCTGGTGTGTTCCGGCAGTGCCGTGTGCTGCCGAGTTACCGCCAGGTTAGCACAGGAGCCCTTACCACCACCTCAATGGGTGGCGGTAAGGACTCCCCCTCAAAATGGCCGTGCGGCAAGTGCTTCACTTGCCACGTGGCCATTGCTTTATGAAAGAAAGCCTTCCTTTTTACCCGCTGCAGTAAAAGGTTGCCTCGGCACGCATCATAAACACGTGCCAACACCAGCGCAGGCCCCCTTTTGGCCGCAGCTTGGTACATAAGTACATAACTACATAAGTATTACCATACTGGGACAGACCAAAGGTCCATCAAGCCCAGTATTCTGTTTCCAACAGTGGCCAATCCAGGCCACAAGGGTGCTTCCCTGGCTTCACAGCCAGATGTGGTGCGCTTTCTCAAGGGAGTTAATCACCTGCGCCCTCCTCTGCACTCAGTGGTACCTGCGTGGAATCTCAATCTGGTGCTAAGAGCCTTGCAGAAGCCGCCTTTTGAACCCTTGTCGAGGGCATCTCTGAAAGACCTGATGTTGAAAGCAGTCTTTTTGGTGGCTATCACTTCAGCCAGAAGAGTTTCCGAGCTCCAGGCGCTATCATGTCGAGAGCCCTTTCTGCAGTTCACTGAGGCAGGAGTGTCTTTTCGCACAGTGCCTTCCTTCCTGGCCAAGATTGTTTCTCGCTTCCATGTGAATCAGCAGCTCTGTCTCCCATCCTTTCATAGGGAGGACTACCCAGAGGAGTACTCTGCTCTCAAATATCTAGATGTGAGACGAGTCATCATCAGATACTTGGAAGTGACCAATGATTTCCGGAAGTCGGATCATCTGTTTCTCCTGTTTGCAGATCCTCGTAAGGGTCTGCAGGCTGCTAAGCCTACAGTGGCAAGATGGGTCAAGGAAGCCATTGCAGCGGCTTATGTGGCCGCGGGGAAGGTGCCGCCTATCCGGCTGATGTCTCACTCCACTAGAGCTCAGGCAGCCTCGATGGCAGAGGCCGGGTCCGTCTCCTTGGAAGAGATTTGCAAGGCGGCAACTTGAGCATCGGCTCATACCTTCTCCAGGCATTACCGCTTGACTGTGGCTGCTCGGGCGGAGGCCCGGTTTGGAGCTTCAGTGTTGCGGTCAGGGATTTCTATGTCCCGCCCTGGGTGAGTACTGCTTCGGTACATCCCACCAGTCTATGGATTTATCAGCATGATGATATGGAAGGTAAAACTATGTATCATACCTGATAATTTTCTTTCCATTAATCATAGCTGATCAATCCATAGCCCCGCCCAGATATCTATACTGTTTTTATTCTGGTTGCATTTCAGGTTCAAGTTTAGTTTTCAGTTCCTGTTCAGGAGGACTTCGTGTTCAAGTTTTTTCAGTTGGATTCTTCAAGAGTTGAGACGAGTTTGTGTTACAGTGAGCTGCTGCATTCCTCTCCCCTCCGTTTTACGGGGCTGGATTGAGACCTAAATTCTGCCGGCGCTCCCTCCCGCTTCGTGCGGCTGTAGGGCAGCTTTGAACCTCTCCCGCTTCGGCGGTGTTAGGGTCAGTCAGCTCCTCCCGCGGTTGCGGTTGCAGGATAAGCCAGATCCCCCCCGCATCGGCGGGGTGGTGTCCCTCCCCCGCTCCGCGGGGATGAGCTGGACGGATTCCCCTCCCCCACTTATGTGGGGATGAGCTGGGTTAATTCCCCTCCCCCGTTTCAGCGGTGGTGAGCTGGGCAGAGTGTCCCTTTGTGGGTGTAATTTTCTAAGTGCTGAGTCCTGCGGATGGAGCTTGATATCGACATACTGAGGAGTTTCCGGCAGCACATGACCACATATAGGGAGGCAAAAGGATTGCTCTCTATCTCCACCTGCTGGTAGATGGACACAACCCACCAGTCTATGGATTGATCAGCTATGATTAATGGAAAGAAAATTATCAGGTATGATACATAATTTTACCTTCTCAGCAAGACTTTGAACTTGCTTCACCAACTAACATGAGTATTTGGCAGTATTAATTTGCAATCTTTTGTCTGATTTTTATTTTTATTTAAGGACACCTGATCTAATGTGGTCTCTTTTTCAACCTCACTATCGGGATACCCTATCTTTCCTGTTTGGCGATACCTTTAATACCTTATTCCAAACCATTCGCTTTTGAGCGACTGTCGGCCTTCCCCCAGTCTCTAGTTGAAAAGCTGCTGTATCTCCTTTTTAAATGCCAATGCCATCAGCCTGTTCCCATGCTAGTTAAGGTGGAGCCTATCCTTTTGGGATAGGCTCCCTCTTCCCCAGAATGTTGCCCAGTTTCTAACAAATCTAAAACCCTCCTCCCTGCACCATTGTCTCATCCATGCTTTTAGACTTCAGAGCTCTGCCTGTCTCTTGGGCCTTTCATGTGGAACATGTAGCACTTCAGAAAATGCTACCCTAGGGTTCTGGATTTGAGCTTTCTACCTAAGAGCCTAAATTTGTCTTCCAGAACCTCTCTCTCAACCTTTTTCCTATGTCATTGGTACCCACATGTACCAAGACAGTCGGCTCCTCCCCAGCGCTATCTAAAATCCTATCTAGGTGGCGCGTGAGGTCCGCCACCTTCGCACGAGGCAGGCAAGTGACCCTCACAACCACCAGCCACCCAGCTATCTACATGCCTAATAATTGAATCACCAACTACAACAGCCGTCCTAACCCTTCCCACCTGGGCACTAGCCCCTGGAGATACATCCTTGGTGCGAGAGGATATTGCTTTCCAGTTGCTGCCAGTGTCCCTGTAGGCCTCCTGTATGTACCTCTCTGTGTCCCTCAGCTCCTCCAAGTCTACTACTCTAGCCTCAAGAGAACGGACTCGTTCTCTGAAAGCTAGGAGCTTTTTGCATCGAGCACACACATGACATCTCACTAACTGGGAGGTAATCATATATGTGACACTCAATGTAAAAGACTGGATAGCACCCCTCTCACTGCTGGACTACTGACTGCATCTTAGTATTATAGAGTTGTTTAATTAAACTTCTTAAGGAACTAGGGTATCAGATGAATATATTCCTTTTGACTGTTGTAATTTGTCATTTATTTAGTGTTTGCTTCTTGGAAACCAATTAAATGTAATTGAAACTCAGATGAAAATTGAAAATTCCCCTCTTGGTGTCCTAATTAGAATAATTGATTATAAATGAAGAGTTGAGCTAGGGGTCTCACCTCTATATGTCCAGGAAGCCATGAAAAAAACAGTCTATAGCCACTAGTAACGCATTAAGTTACAGAATACCTAGCACCATTTACGGGCACAGCAAATGTTAGTTCTGATTTTCAGCCCTTACAGACTACATCCACCGCTAAGAACATATCTCTTACCTTATCCGTGGAAAAATTGGGCTACCTTTATTCATTCCTTTCTCCAGGCTTCTTAATAGGTAACACTAGGGGTTTTGTTTTTTCCCCCCCCCCTCCCCCTAATTTTTATTCCTTTATCTTTGACCTACCCCAGACAGCATGCCCCAATGAATTACGACAACTCGCTAGCCTCAGCATGGCACGGAGGGCATCTTCTCAGTGCTGTTAAGTGAAAAAGAACAAAATCTCATAGAGGACTACAGCTTTTACTTTCTTTTCTTTTTGATTGTGCTAGTTCCCTATGTTGATCGATTATTTTCCTATAGGCTATGCTGTACAAGAGTCTCTCTTGATTTGTAAATGTTGAAACTTATAAATTAAAAAAAAAATGTAAAAGAACAATCTCATTTTCCCACAATTCTCCCCACTCCTTTTGCTGGCTGAGTTTGCTACTCCTAGGTGGTACTCAGACCCAACTGAGCTATGATGAAAAACAGAGCTGGAGGTCTGTACTCGTTGAATACTGTGTACCACAGCATATAGCACCATGGCCTGTCGGGAGCTGACTCACCTTTGTCATTGTTGTACAGCTTGTAGTATTATGCTATTTGGACAAATTTATTAAGAAATTTTAACCACAAGCAGTTAAGCTTATTTTGAAATACTTATATCATCAGGGTAGCCAGTGTCATAGTCAGACAGCCAGTTTTGGGTGGGCCTGAGCCCAAAGTGGGTGGACACAAAATTTTCTCTGCCCTGCCCTTCCCTACCCCCACCTCAAAATATAAATACTTTAGCTAACAAGGATCCCCATGCTCTGTCAGCTGAAAACTTTCTCTGAACATGGCCAGAACTCTCTTTTACGAAGCTTGGCAGGCAGCAGCAATGACCCTGAGCCACTGATGCTGGCACCCCAAACATGCTTAGTTATCGATGGTTCAAGGATGCTGTTGCCAACTGCAGAGCTTGGTAGAAGGGAGTTCTGGCTGTTTTTTGGAGGTGGTCCTTAGCTGGGGATGCTTTGGAATCCATACCAACTATACAGCAACTGGTGTTAGACCTACTTTGGCCCAGGTCAGAAAATAAAGGAGGGCCCCCTCCCCAATTCCCTCTCCTTTCTGCCTGCTCTCTGATTTCCCACCTGCCATTATTATCACACCAACACACCCTCACCAAATACAGAACAAGGGATCACAAATTAGAAATAAAAATATTTAGATAAAAATTGAATGGGAACTCCAAGAAGTTAAACTTAGCATTACTGCAACACTGGAGACATAAAACAGTACAAAGACATTTGCTATGCACATTTCTAAAAGCTAATATATTCCATTTAAAACATTCAAAATAAAATGCTTTGCTTCTACCTTTGTTGTCTGGACATTTTATTTTTCCATCTTGCTGGTTCCAATTTCTCTTTTCTGCTAATAATTCTTCAAGCGGCTGCAGTCCAATTGTCTTTTCTCCTCTCTCCTGCCTCTGACATATTATATTGATCTTTTCTGCCTCTCTCACTCTACTTCTCCTTTTCACTTTTCAACTACTTATCAAATTTCCATCTTCTTATTTCACCCACTATGTCTCCCATTCCCCATCTCACTCCATCCCTAGCCCTACATTCTCTTTCATCTTTAATCTACTCCCCATTACCATATTTCTACCCTCTCTAATCACTATCCTTTCATTCATTTCCTTGCCACCCCTCCTGGCCTCTCCACAGAGTTCCACCATTCACATCGTCTTTCTCTCTCCACCCTTCTAGCCAGCATCTGATCCCACTTCTTCCCCTCCCACTCCACTCTCGTTGCCTGACATTTACTTGTCTTTTCTGTTTTCCCTCCTGCCCTCTCCCCCATGGTCCAGCATTTCTTTCTTTCTCCCCTCACCACCTCCTGTGTACCTCTCTCATCCACCCCCATGTCCACCATCTCCCCTCTCATTCCCAGTCCACCATCTCTCTCTCCCCCTCCCTTGTGTTTTTGGTCCAACATCTCTCTCTCCTTCCCATGCAGCATCTCTCCCATCAGGTCCAACATTTCTGTCTCCCCTCCACCCTATGTCTAACATTTCTCCCTTCCCTTCACCCCTGTGTCCAAAATTTCTCCCTCCTCTCCACCCCTATGTTCAACATTTCTCCATCTCTTGCCACTTGTCCCCTCTCTATGCAGCATGTCTCCCCCCCCTCCACCTCATATGTAAGATTTCTCCCTTCTCCCCCCTTTCACCATCTTCTCCCCCCATGCAGCATCTTTCCCCCAAGTTCCCTCCCCTTTGCAGAATCTTTTCCCCATGTTCCCTCCCCCCATGCAACATCTATCCCCTGTCTTCCCTCCCTCCATGCAGCATCTTTTCCCCATTTTCACTCCCCCCATGCAGCTTCTTTCACCCCCTTCCCATCTCTTTCCTATCCCATCCCACCCACAGTAGTCCTCGTGCTTCTGCAGTGGCAGTGATTTCTACATGCTGCTTGCCGCTCAACGACCTCCTTGCAACCACTAAGCGCTAACCCACATCTTGACTGGGCAGAAGCCGTTGTGGCAGAGGAGCTGCAAGGAGGATGTTAAGCCCCAGGCAGCATGTGGGAATCGCAGCAAGCCTGTTGCCAGTGGATCCAGAAACTACTTTAGGGACACTGCTGCTGGGTGGGCCCAGGCCCACCCATGGCTACGCCCCTGAGGGTAACTCACTTTTTCGAGGACAAGCAGGCTAAATATTCCTCACTGATGGGTCATGCGATGGCCCAGGAGACCGGAAGAACGTGCAAAGCAAAAAGAAGAACTTTCCAGAATGCGCCGTTGCACGGGCTGAACGCACAGCGCATGCGTGAATGGCTTCCCGCCTGAGACGTGAGCGTGCCCTCCTTGGTTCTTTTCTTTCCGCGGTCTGAGAGACACGATTTTTCGCTCTGCTCTTGCGTGCCTAGGAGACTTCGTTAGCGTTTGTTGCTTATCTTTTTGTTTTTTCTTTTTCTGTTTCTAGTTCGAATATTTAAAAAAAAAAAAAAGCTCGTTTTTTCCTTTATAATTCTTATTTTTGGTCACTTGTCTAAGTTTTCTTTCTTTTTTGTCACGGCCGCCTTTAGGCCGCTCGGTCGGGTCTTTTTCCCTTTTTTTTGTGCCTTTTTATTTGGCAGCCGCTGGTTTCCCGTCCATGTCATCGAGGACTCCCAGCGGCTTCAAGCATTGTACTCACTGCAACTGGACCATTTCTGGTACCAACCCCCACGCATGATGTCTTCAGTACCTTGGGCTCGACCAGCTGCCTGTAAGCTGTGCTTGTTGATGAAGAAACGGACCCAAGTGACTCGGGAGGCTCAACGTGAGAAACGTTTTGCAGATCGGTCCAGTCCTTCGACGTCGGCGTCGTCGAGGGAAGCAGCGACATCGAGAGCGCAGATAATGGCTGCCGAATGACCACATCGCGCTGAGAGCAGTGAGGCATCGAGTGGGTCTCCACCTGTCTCGAGGCCTACTGCTATGCAGGCCCCCTGGGACTGACATTCGTCGGACCCGGCCACGAGGAGGCATGAGGATTCCACGTCCTCCTCTTCAGTACCGAGGAGTCTCGATGACGGGCGTCGAGCGAAGGCTAAGAAGCACCGTCATCGATCTCCTTCCATGCATGGTACCGAGAGCTCTGGGGAGCCGAGGGAGATGGCACCCAAGAAGCGTCGGCGCCGGGAGGACCGCTCACCCTCCATACAAGAAGTGCCAATGCGTCGGTCATCTGGCAGCCTGGTACCGGCTCTCGAGCCCCCTCAGATTCTGGCACCGACTCCTGCGCCGGCCCACCAGTCTTTTCCAATGGAAGCACTCGAAGAGCGCATCAGGGCCCTTCTTCCAGAGCTTCTGGAGGGATTGCTGCGCCAATCTGTGTCTGCGTCTTCTCTACCGACTGCGGAAGCGGCATCTGGGCCCATCGCCTGTGGTGAGGTCTCCGTCCTCGGTGCCGCTTGCGGTACCAGCGTCGGCTGCCACCCGGGTCAATTCCCCCTCGACGTCCGGGGAGGAAGCTTCGCCAGAGTCCAGGCAGGGGTCGACTTCTCGACAGCCCCCACGAGGTCGTCGATCCTCAACGTTGAGACAGGCTCGGGTTTGGGCTGCTCTTAGGGAGCTTTTGTCCGATACTGATGAGGAGCGCTCGTGGGAAAAGGAGGAGGACCCCAGATACTTTTCGGAGGAAGAGTAGTGTGGGGTTCCCTCTGATCTTACTCCGCCAATTGAAAGTAGAATGTGTCCACCTGAGAGTCTCTCTTTCTCATTTTTTGTTCGGGAAATGTCTAAGGACATTCCATTCCCTATGGAGGTTGTGGATGAGCCCAGGGCCGAGATGCTCGAGGTCTTGGATTATCCTTCTCTGTCTGCTGAGGTTGCAATGGCCCCCTTGCATGATACACGGAGGGAAGTGCTTATGTGAAATTGGTCGTTCCCTCTTTCTTCAGTGGTCCCCCAAAAATCTGAGTCCCAGTACAGAGTCCATGGAGAGCCTGTAATGGTGAAGGCCCAACTTCCTCACAACTCCATGGTGGTGGACTTTGCTCTCAGAAGAGCCAAGAGTAGTAGAGACTATGCCTTGGCGCCCCCAGGCAGAGAGTCTAGGACATTGAATTCTTTTGGGAGGAGAACGTATCAGGCCGCCAAGATCCAAACTTACCAAACTACACGAGCATCCACTTGCGGAACTCGGTGAGGCAACAGTCTAGTTTAGTTGAAGCACTTCCTCCGGAGCTTGCCGAACCTTTTCACCAGGTGGTCAGGCAGCAGAAGGCGTGTTGCAAATTCCTGGCCAGGGGGACTTACAACACTTTTGATGTAGCATCCCGAGTAGCTGCTCAGGGTATAGTGATGTGCAGACTCTCATGGCTGCGTGTCTCTGACCTGGATCATAAGACCCAGCAGCGAATGGCAGATGTTCCTTGCTGGGGCGATAATCTTTTTGGAGAGAAAGTAGAGGACATGGTCGATCAGATTAAAAAGCACTATGATGCTATGGATTCTCTCTCCCGCCGGATGTCTTCTGCTACCACCTCCTCATCCAGGAGGTTTTTTGGAGTGAGGAGGAGTGCTCCCTATTCCTATAATAGGCGTAGGTACACTTCTTCTCGGCAGCTAGTTCAGGCTCAGCCTCAGCATGCGCGTTCCCGTCAATGCCATGCGCCTAGGGCTCCCCAGCAAAAGCAAGGGATGGGCTATTGACTGGCTCCAGTGCAGCATAGCCTTGGAACAAGTGTCCATGCCGGACGTCTTTCCGGTCGGGGGGAGGTTGATATTTTTTCACCAAAGGTGGCCTGTTATAACCTCCGGTGGGTTCTTCAAATAGTTTGGTTAGGATACACTCTCAATTTGCTATCCAAGCCTCCAAATTGCCCACCGGGAGCTCAGTCCTTCAGATCCCAGCACAAGCAGAGGAACTCTCCGCCCTTCTGAAGGCCAATGCGGTTGAGCCCGTTCCACCAGGGGAAGAAGGGCTGGGATTCTATTCCAGGTACAAAAGAAAACAGGGGGGATGCGTCCCATCCTAGACCTAAGGGCCCTGAACAACTTCCTAGTCCGGGAAAAGTTCAGGATGGTTTCCCTGGGTACCCTTCTTCCCATGATTCAGGAAAACGATTGGCTAGGCTCTCTGGACTTAAAGGATGCCTATACTCACATCTTGATACTTCCAGCTCACACGAAGTATCTTCGATTTCGTTTGGGAACTCGGCACTTTCAGTACTGTGTACTGCCCTTTGGCCTCGCATCTGCGCCCAGGGTCTTCACAAAGTGCTTGGCAGTTGTCGCAGCATCGCTTCGCAGACTGGGGAGTGCATGTGTTCCCTTATCTCGATGATTGGCTGGTGAAGTGCATCTCGGAGGCAGGGGCTCTACAGTCCATGCAGATGACTATTCGACTGCTGGAGCTACTGGGGTTTGTAATCAGTTATTCCAAGTCCCAACTTGTCCTGGTACAGAAATTGGAGTTCATTGGAACTCTGTTGGACACACGGACGTCTCAAGCTTATCTTCCCCAGACAAGGGCAGACAATCTCCTGGCCCTAGTGTTGGCTTGAGCGTTTCAACAGATCACAGCTTGGCAGATGTTGAGACTTTTAGGGCACGTGGCTTCCAGAGTTCATGTGACTCCCATGGCACGCCTACATATGAGATCAGCTCAATGGACCCTAGCTTCCCAGTAATGCCAGGCCACAGGGGATCTAGAGGATGTAATCCATCTCTCTACCGAATTTCGCATCTCCCTTTAGTGGTGGACCATTCGATCCAATCTGACCCTGGGACGCCCATTCCAAATTCCTCAGCCGCAGAAAGTGCTGACGACTGATGCATCCCTCCTGGGGTGGGGAGCTCATGTAGATGGACTTCACACTCAAGGAGCTTGGTACTTTCAGGAAAGAGATCTTCAGATCAACCTCCTGTAATTACGAGCGATCTGGAACGCTCTCAAGGCTTTCAGAGATCGGCTGTCCAATCAAATCATTTTTATTCAGACAGACAAGCAGGGGGGCATCGGATCTCGCCCTCTGTGTCAGGAGGCCGTCCAGATGTGGCTTTGGGCGCACCATCATGGCATGTTTCTCCAGGCCACGTATCTAGCAGGCGTAAACAACAGTCTGGCCGACAGGGTGAGCAGGATCATGCAACCTCACAAATGGTCACTCAACATGGACGTTGTCAGCAAGATCTTTCAAGCGTGGGGCACCCCCTCGGTGGATCTTTTTGCCACTCAGACAAATCACAAAATCCCTCAATTCTGTTCCAGACTTCAGGCCCATGATAGACTAGCGTCAGATGCTTTTCTCCTTGATTGGGGGACAGGCCTTCTGTATGTGTATCCTCCCATACCTCTAGTAGGGAAGACTTTGCTAAAACTCAAGCAAGACTGCGGAACCATGATTCTGATTGCACCCTTTTGGCCCCGTCAGATCTGGTTCCCTCTTCTTCTGGAGTTGTCCTCCGAAGAACCGTGGAGATTGGAGTGTTTTCCGACCCTCATCACCCAGAACGAGGGGGTCGCTTCTACATCCCAGCCTCCAGTCTCTGGCTGTCACGGCCTGGATTCTGAGAACATAGAGGTTGCCTCCTTAGGTCTTTCGGAGGGTGTTTCCCGAGTCTTGCTTGCTTCCAGGAAAGATTCCACGAAAAAGTGTTATTCTTTCAAATGGAGGAGGTTTGCTGTCTGGTGTGACAGCAAGGCCCTAGATCCTTTTTCTTGTCCTACACGGGCCCTGCTTGAATACCTTCTACACTTGTCAGAATCTGGTCTCAAGACCAACTCCATAAGAGTTCACCTTAGTTGCAATTAGTTCTTATCATCAATGTGTAGAGGGTAAGGCTATCTCTGGACAGCCTTTAGTTTGCTTCATGAGAGGTTTGCTTTTGTCAAAGCCCCCTGTCAAACCTCCACCAGTGTCATGGGATCTCACCCAGCTGATGAAAGCTCCTTTTTGAGCCACTGTATTCCTGCCATCTGAAGTACTTGACCTGGAAGGTCATTTTCTTGGTACCTGTTACTTCAGCTCGTAGAGTCAGTGAGCTCCAAGGGCTGGTAGTGCACGCACCTTATATAAAATTTCATCATAAGAGAGTAGTCCTCCGCACTCACCCTAAGTTCTTGCCAGAGGTGGTGTCGGAGTTCCATCTGAACCAGTCAATTGTCTTGCCAACATTTTTTCCCCGTCCTCATAGCCGCCCTGGTGAAGACAAGTTGCACACCTTGGACTGTAAGAGAGCATTGGCCTTTTACGTGGAGCGGACAAAGCCCGATAGACAGTCCGCCCAATTGTTTATTTCTTTTGATCCCAACAGGAGGGGAGTCGCCATCGGAAAACGCACCATCTCTAATTGGCTGGCGGATTGCATTTCCTTCACTTATGCCCAAGCTGGGCTGACTTTAGAGGGCCATGTGACGGCTCATAATGTCAGAGCCATTTCAGCGTCAGTGGCTCACTTGAAGTCATCCTCCATTGAAGAGATTTGCAATGCTGCAACGTGGTCATCTGTCCACACATTCACATCTCACTACTGCCTTCAGCAGGATACCCGACGCGATCGTCGGTTTGGGCAGTCGGTGCTGCAGAATCTGTTCTGGGTTTAGAATCCAACTCCACCCTCTTAGGCCCATTTCTGTTCTGTTCCAGGCTGCACTCTCAGTTATGTTTCTTTTTAGGTGAATCTATGTTATGTCCTCGCCGTTGCGAGGTCCAATTGACCAATGTTCATTGTTTTGAGTGAGCCTGGGGGCTAGGGATACCCCATCAGTGAGAATATTCAGCCTGCTTGTCCTCGGAGAAAATGTAGATACATACCTGTAGCAGGTATTCTCCGAAGACAGCAGGCTGATTATTCTCACAAACCCACCCTCTTCCCCTTTGGAGTTGTTTTAGTTCTCTGTTTTTGCTTTTTTTATTAAACTAAGGAAGGCACGCTCGCGTCGCAGGTGGGAAGCTGTTCACGCATGCGCTGTGCGTTCGGCCTGTGCGACAGCACGTTCTGGAAAGTTCTTCTTTTTGTTTTGCAAGTTCTTCCGGTCTCCTGGGCCGTGGCAGACGACGACCCATCAGTGAGAATAATCAGCCTGCTGTCCTCGGAGAATACCTGCTACAGGTATATATCTACATTTGTTGCTAGAACTGTGGGAGGAGGAAGTTTTTGCTGCTGAACTACAAAAATGTAGCAGAAACGGATCTTTTTATTTGGTATTTTAAAATTTAGAATGATCATTCCTGACGTTTTGGTCATTATCTTTAAGAAACTGTGTGATGATTTTCTAAGAATATGTAAACTCTTCAAAGCAGAACTTACACCTGGCACATTTTAGTCCGGTTCAAGTTAAACAAAATATGTATTTCCCCAAGATCAGATGAGAAGAATCTGTTAACAAGATTTTCCCAAAATCCTCAACAGATCTATGGAACTCTGATGTAGTTCTGCTTGATCCTCTGAAATTGGTACTGGATTTTTCAGATTGGCATTTAGTTTCCACAAGTGTGTTGTCGATTTTTCCTTGCAGTGGGTTCCTCTCTGACATGTTCATGGGAGCAGATCCAGAAAACTTCAGTGTTTTCAAAATATATCTTGTTACGTGTTTTTTTTTAAAAAGGAGTACCCACAACCTTCGTGTTGATTCTCAGTAGGCCACCTTTGGTATGGTCACTGAGTTAGAGGAGCAGTAGATCAGGCCTGATACATAAGTCTAACCATATGCCTCTCAAATTTTGGCTGTAGGGTCACCATGGCTGCTGCCTTTCGCCTCTCTTTGAAACCCAAAGTCAGTGACAACATGAACCATTTGATGGTGGATTTCTCCCAGGAAAGACAGATGATTCAGACTTTGAAGTTCTTGTCAGGTAAAAAAAAAAATGAAACCCCCAAAAAGCTTTATGAAAACTTCTATATTATGAGACGTTGTCACGGTTGTGGCCGTGCCCTTATGTTCAGACCTACTGTTTCTCTGTATCTAGCTCTGTGACCTCTCCAGTCTGCCTTTTACCCTATTGTTATTCTTCCTGTAAGCCAAGCCTCGCTTTGGTCTTCTTGGTTCTGCTTCAGTTTGAAAAGATCCCTCTCGAGGGTAGGGAGTCATCTGTGTAGCCAAACATTCTGTCCATCCCGCTATGTTATCAACCAGGGATCTACAAAATAATCTGAATGCTCTCCCTGAATAACAATCTGCTTAGGGGTGCTCACTTGCGCCTGTGTCACAAATATCCTAGCCACTGCATTCTGAAGTCTATTTACTATATGAACATCTGGCTGATCATACTCTCGATGGGGATTTTGAGGAACATCCTCATCATCCTCCCAGTCACTGTTGTCAATAGGAATGGGGCTAAGCTGGTCCAGTTCTAATAATGTTTGAAAATACCCACAAGGATTAGGTAAATCCACACTCTGTACTGGACCAGAAACATAAATCCACTTAGTCTGGGGAGTTAAATCTAATTGTCCATCAGACCTCTGTGGAACAGATGGCTCTGGACAGGGGCTGAGGCTTCAACAGAAGGCAGGGGGTCTGGGGTGTCTGGAGGGATAGGAACAAATACCTCTGCCATCTGAGCTGCAGTCTCAGATGGCAGCACTGGATACAGTCCCTTCTGGGCACTAGAATATGGAGGGGGTTTACTAACAACATTCTTATCATGCTCTTTTTTCCACAGATCATAATATTTCAAATGTTCAACCAAACTGCTTCCCTTTTTATATTTGGCCAATTAATAAAAGGATCTTTCTTTGACAGCTCCACCTATTTCTCATTATATTTTACAGTTTCCTTTTCCAATAAAGGATTACTGGTACAAACAATCTTCAATGCACTATCCATTTTAAGCACCACTAAGTCTAAGCAAATAGCAAATGCCAACGCTGCCACAAAAATACAATGAGAGCCAGAATATAACTAGCAATGAAAAAAACAAGCTAGAAGCGTATATATGCAAAAGCTGTTTTCCCCCATAAACAGCAAAAAAAATAAAGAAACAATACTCACACCAGGCGTCTTCCAAAATTCCAAACTTGCACCAATTATGCATTTACATAACATAGTAACATAGTAGATGACGGCAGAAAAAGACCTGCATGGTCTATCTAGTCTGCCCAACAAGATAAACTCATATGTGCTACGTCTTGTATATACCTTACCTTGATTTGTATCTGCCATTTTCAGGACACAGACCGTAGAAGTCTTGCCCAGAACTAGCCCCATTTTCAGGACACAGACCGTAGAAGTCTTGCCCAGAACTAGCTCCACCACCCAAACACCAGCCCCGCCTCCCAATCTCGGCTAAGCTTCTGAGGATCCATTCCTTCTGCACAGGATTGCTTTATGTTTATCCCACGCATGCTTGAATTCCGCTACCGTTTTCATCTCCACCACCTCCCGCAGGAGGGCATTCCAAGTATCTACCACTCTCTCCATGAAAAAATACTTCCTGACATTTTTCTTGAGTCTGCCCCCCTTCACTCTCATATCATGTCCTCTCGTTCTACCGCCCTCCCATCTCCGGAAAATGTTCGTTTGCGGATTAATACCTTTCAAATATTTGAACGTCTGTATCATATCACTCCTGTGTCTCCTTTCCTCCAGGGTATACATGTTCAGGTCCGCAAGTCTCTCCTCATACGTCTTGTAACGCAAATCCCATACCATTCTCGTAGCTTTTCTTTGCACCGCTTTCATTTTTTTTACATCCTTAGCAAGGTACGGCCTCCAGAACTAAACACAATACTCCAGGTGGGGCATCAACAACTCTTTTCTTCTGCTGGTCACACCTCTCTCTATACAGCCTAGCAACCTTCTGGCTGTGGCCACCGCCTTGTCACACTGTTCGACGCCTTCAGATCCTCA
Source organism: Microcaecilia unicolor (assembly GCF_901765095.1). NCBI lineage: Eukaryota > Metazoa > Chordata > Amphibia > Gymnophiona > Siphonopidae > Microcaecilia > Microcaecilia unicolor. The sequence goes on along the minus strand of NC_044032.1, from coordinate 316,453,643 downwards.
GATACTATCACCCCAAGATTCCTCTCCCCAACCGTAACTATCAGACTCTCCCCGCCTAACACATACTTCTCCTGTGGATTTCTACTCCCTAAGTGCATCACTTTGCATTACTTCGCATTGAATTTTAATTGCCAAACCTTAGACCATTCTTCTAGTTTCCGCAGATCCTTTTTCATGTTTTCCACTCCCTCTGGGGTGTCCACTCTGTTACAAATCTTAGAATCGTCCGCAAAAAGGCAAACTTTACCTTCTAACCCTTCGGCAATGTCACTCACAAATATATTGAACAGAATCGGTCCCAGCAGCGATCCCTGAGGCACTCCACTACTCACCTTCCCCTCCTCCGAGCGAATTCCATTCACCACCACCCTCTGGTTTCTGTCCGTCAACCAGTTCCTAATCCAGTTCACCACTTCAGGTCCTATCTTCAGCCTGTCCAGTTTATTCAAGAGCTTCCTGTGGGGAACCGTGTCAAAAGCTTTGCTGAAATCTAAGTAGATTACGTCCATAGCACGTCCTTGATTCAATTCTCCAGTCACCCAGTCAAAGAATTCAATGAGATTCGTTTGACACGATTTCCCTTTCGTAAAACCATGTTGTTTTGGATCTTGCAACTTATTGGCTTCCAGGAAATTCACTATCCTGTCCTTTAGCATCGCTTCCATTACTTTTCCAATAACCGAAGTGAGGCTTACCGGCCTGTAGTTTCCAGCTTCTTCCCTATCACCACTTTTGTGAAGAGGGACCACCTCCGTCATTCTCCAATCGCACGGAACCTCTCCCGTCTCCAAGGATTTATTAAACAAATCTCTAAGAGGACTAGCCAGAACCTCTCTGAGCTCCCTCAATATCCTAGGGTGGATCCCGTCCGGTCCCATGGCTTTGTCCACCTTTAGGTTTCCTAGTTGTTCATACACACTCTCTTCCGTGAACGGTGCCAAATCCACTCCACTCTCACATGTACTTTTGTCAGTCCATCTCGGTCCTTCTCCTTTGACGCGTCAACTCAGGTCACCACACTTGTGCACCCTGTGTGCCTTTTTTGCAGTGAAATACAGCGCACCCTGCAGGGGCTTTCCACACTCACAGCTCCGGAGAAATCACTTTATTTTCTTCTCTTTTTTTCTGTGCTATCAAAAAAAAAAAAAATTGTCCGCAGACCAGCTGCAGGGATAGCTCAGACTTCTTTGAAAAGTTTAGTGGGGCAATCAAAGGGCAATTAAGGGAAAATCATGCCCCTGTTCAAAGAGCGCCAAGATGTGTTTTCCAAATCACCTTGCCCTCTACAGGGAGAGGAAAACACTTCAGCCTTGTAAGCTGAAGAATAAGAGGTACAATCAGACTTAGCTGTAGGCGCACCACAAGCAAAGGTTTATTGGTATAATCACTAAGCCAAAAATATACAAGGTAATTGTTCCCTCTGGAGCACACCACAAAACAAGACACAAATCCTGAATAGCAGACAGTGCTCAGCTCACACTGTCCCATCCCACCACATATATATCATTTGTAAGTTTCGGTTTGCCCAAATCATGTGATTTTCCATCAACCAGAACCATATATGGATTGTTCCTGTATTCTATCAGTCTCTCCTGATGGGAGTTCAACTGCAAAGTCTGTAACCATTGGCTAATTACTTATCAGTTCTGCGTGCTGTTAATCAGAGAGCAAAAAATACATAGAACAATACCCTTGTGTCCCCTCACCCAAAAACTGAAAACATTCTAAGCTCACTGTGTCCCAAGGTTACATCATTATATCCAGTTTATATGAAAAGCCTAGTCTCAGCTCCAGCAAAGTCAGCAAAATGTGTATCCCTGAAGTGTCTGTTCTCAGCTCCTGAGAAAGCAGTACTGTATGTTACAGGTGAGAACCAAACTGAGCAAAGTACAGGCCTAGCCCTTAGGAACAGGCCTAACAGAGGTAAGAATATAACACTGTGTACAAGCATAGTGAGCTTAGTCAAGATCGGGAGGCGGGGCTGGTGGTTGGGAGGCAGGGATCGTGCTGGGCAGACTTATACGATCTGTGAAAGGTGGCATAATAAGAAAAATTTCTCATGGTGCTGGCTCATTTCAGTTATAATAATAATAAGTGACCCCGATTGTTGCACGGCCCAAAAGGAACCGTTCGGCCGCCTGGACAGCCCCTGCACATGCTGTGAAGCTCGAGGGGAGCGCTTAGAGGACAGCCACCCACCACAACTGCTCAGAGTGGAGGAGAAGAGGAGCACCGTGCACGTGGCTGTACGCCGGGAGGCTGCCTTGAGGTACATTCCCTGATGGCGATACTTTGACCAACCCAACCCCGTAGCCGTCACCACGGACCCACGCCAATCACGACAGCCGCGGAGAGAGAGGCCCGCATCCATCCCGAATGATGCCGATGCCTATGCTCCTACCTGATTCAACCATCTTCTTACCCTACACTATAGCCAACTCACCAGAGATCCCAACCCGACCACTGATACAGTTCTCAGAATTAAGGACTTCCAGTGCCCTGGGCAACACTTCCGAACATTGACTGTGAGTAACCCACCTGTATGTATTAAAAAATAACTTCAGAAAAGAAAGCAACCCAGGATTGTACTGGTGAGCGAAGAATATTCCTTTTTTTAATTTTAAAATTTTATTTATTAAATTTACAATATATTTCAAGTAGAGATTCTTGAACCAGAACCAGAAAAGATTACTATAAGTCATTATGTGATAAAGGAAAATAGTTATACATATATAATTAAATCATGATCTTTTGCTCATCTACAGTCCACAATTTGGAGGCAAAACACAGTACATATCAGGAAAAATTAAATTTCTATTTAAACCTAGAAAAAGGTGGCAGAGAGGAGCATCAAGTAATTCTTAAACCTTACAGCGTAGAAGTTATTATGGTCCTTGGATTCAAAAAATGAGTTCAATTGTTTAGAATCAAAGAATATATATTTAACAGAATTTAACTTTATAACACATTTGCAAGGAAAATTTAACCAAAATAACGCGCCCAATTGTAGAGCTTTCGGGCGAAGTTTGAGAAATTCTTGTCTTTTCTGTAACCTTGGAGACATCAGGATACATTCTTATTTTACAGTCCAGGAAACTGTGTTCTCTATGAAGAAAAAATTGCTTGAGTATCCAGTCTCTATCAGGTTGTAAAATAAATGTCACTATTAAAGTTGCTTTTGTCACACCCACCAAATCGTCTTCAATTATTTGGGTTAGATTCATGTCTAGAGTTTCCGCTGGGGGCTCTACTCTTTCTCTACAGGGAGAGGAAAACACTTCAGCCTTGTAAGCTGAAGAATAAGAGGTACAATCAGACTTAGCTGTAGGCGCACCACAAGCAAAGGTTTATTGGTATAATCACTAAGCCAAAAATATACAAGGTAATTGTTCCCTCTGAATAGCAGACAGTGCTCAGCTCACACTGTCCCATCCCACCACATATATATCATTTGTAAGTTTCGGTTTGCCCAAATCATGTGATTTTCCATCAACCAGAACCATATATGGATTGTTCCTGTATTCTATCAGTCTCTCCTGATGGGAGTTCACGTGCAAAGTCTGTAACCATTGGCTAATTACTTATCAGTTCTGCGTGCTGTTAGTCAGAGAGCAAAAAAATACATAGAACAATACCCTTGTGTCCCCTCACCCAAAAACTGAAACATTCTAGGCTCACTGTGTCCCAAGGTTACATCATTATATCCAGTTTATATGAAAAGCCTAGTCTCAGCTCCAGCAAAGTCAGCAAAATGTGTATCCCTGAAGTGTCTGTTCTCAGCTCCTGAGAAAGCAGTACTGTATGTTACAGGTGAGAACCAAACTGAGCAAAGTACAGGCCTTAGGCCTAGCCCTTAGGAACAGGCCTAACAGAGGTAAGAATATAAAACTATGTACAAGCATAGTGAGCTTAGTCAAGATCGGGAGGTGGGGCTGGTGGTTGGGAGGTGGGGATCGTGCTGGGCAGACTTATACGGTCTGTGCGAGAGCCGGTGGTTGGGAGGCGGGGCTGGTGGTTGGGAGGCGGGGATAGTGCTGGGCAGACTTATACGGTCTGTGCCCTGAAGAGCACAGGTACAAATCAAAGTAGGGTATACACAAAAAGTAGCAAATATGAGTTATCTTGTTGGGCAGACTGGATGGACCATGCAGGTCTTTTTCTGCCGTCATCTACTATGTTACTATGTTCTCCTTGATCAAAGTTCTTCTGGAAAGGTGTTATATAGTATGTCTTTGAAATCGGAGGGTGAGATTGCTCAGGAATTTACAAGACCTCTGTTAAATACTTTTTAAATGTAATAAGAGGTGAGATTGACAATTGTTTTGGAAAATTTATACGTCTAAGAGTATTTGAACATTGGTAATTTTCCAGCATGTCAATCTTATTCTGTAAATAAAGATTCTCTTTAATCAAATTAATTTGAATCTGCTGGCAGTTTTGTATAGAATTAGAATGATTTTCAATTTCTTTGCCCAAATTTGCCATCTTTTGATCCAATATAAGTATTTTCTCCGACAAAGAATTTATCTGTTGGTTGACAAATGTGAACTTCAGGGAAAAGGAAGCCTCTAGGCACACTAGAGCTTCCCATATTGACTCTAAAGTTATAACTCTTGGTTTCTGAGGCAATACAGACTTACTTGGTAAGCCAAGTTCAACGGAGTCCTTCGGTGGCTGGCTGTCATGTATCGTTAGATTTCCCCCATGGACACTCTCTCCTGTTTCACCCGCAATTACCGATGCGGGGAAAGTCAGCGTCTAAATGGGAGACCCCATCGACGTCGAAATATCCGGGATTTCCTGGGTTGCTCCTGGCATCAGGGGAGGATTGCGCACTTCGGGACTTAATGTTGTTTCAGCTTCAAGCCGCAAGGATGGGAGACCCCTCTCCAAACTCTGCGGCAGTGTAGAAAAATTTCCCGACATTATACTCAACATCAGGAAGCGATCCAGAGTCCCCATCATTGGCAAGGGTAGCGCCGCTGGGCTAGCGCGTTGCCTGCCTCACCTTTTGGGCATCAGGTAAATTGTTTTTCAAATAAGCGGGGAAATAGATCTGGAGCTGCTTCTCTTGCTTCCTACTCGGCCGCCATCTTGCCCCCTCGATCGAGCCAAGAATATTCCAATGATACTGAGTCCTACAGGAGAAATTAATTATCTACTAAGAGACAAACCAAAGCAGAACCTTATCCTAAAACGATTCCCCCCTCTCATCTCCTCAGCATACTAACATAATACAGGATCTGGAGCCACCATTGATCTCAATAGCTCAAAAACAATCCGTAAATCAGTTACTTCTGAGGCAGCTGCATAACACTTCATTATACTGAGCTGTAATCTGACTGCATACTCCTAGCAATTACTTCTGCTCTTACTGTATTATACTGCACCATACTAAACTCACTACTGACCATAAACTCCCATCATATACTACTGCTATCCACAACTAACTCGGTCTTTCCTCAGCGCCTACTGTATTTTTCAAAACCAACGCTAAAATGAATACTACCAAATTACTCTTAATAATCTACTCTATATCCCTCATTTATCATGCACTGACCACCCCCTCACTGACAACAGCATACCCACACTACATAAACCCTGCAGACCACCCAATCACATCACCCCCCACCATAAGAATAACAACCAACTAAAAGAAAAACCTACTACATACGGTCACAGCCAACATAATAGAAAGAAAGGAAACAACAAACCCAGAATCAAAGAGGACAGACAACTTATAAAAATGAATACATCCCCGACTCTAAATGAATCCTATCAGTCAATCCAAATGGGATACATAAATGCCAGATCGGTAGTCAACAAAACAACAACAATAACAGACTGGATCACAACAGAGAAGCTTGATCTTTTATTCGTTAGTGAGACTTGGATTCATGATCTCAAAGACCCCATAATCTTAAATCTATGCCCCCCAGGATATAAAATTACCCCCTGGACAAGGTATGGAAAAAAAGGAGGAGGTATAGCTATTATTCATAAATCCCATTTCATTGTTACAACAATAGCTGAATCCATAGTTCCCCAACTTGAAATTGCCTCAGTTAGAATCAATCATATAAATTTAATTGACCATCTCAAAGTAGTACTGTTTTATAGACCACCAGGCAACTGGCAGGAATGCCAAACACACTTTATGGACTTCATATTGAACACATGTGTTTCTAACTCCAACCTTGTTATAATAGGGGATATTAATCTTCACCTCGAAGATCCTAACTCAATTAACGTGAGTGATTGCAAGGATTTCTTCCAACTATGGGATCTCCAATGGCCAAATTCGCAACCAACCCATATTAAAGGACACACATTAGACATCATTACATACAAATTCTCCCCAGATCTTAACCTTTGATTAACACTTACTACATGGACAGCTACACCATGGTCTGACCATTTCAAATTAAACTTTTCCCTACAATGGAGGAAAAAAGAAATACACCATTAGCAACAACGCAAAACCTATACCACGAGAAGCCAGATTGACCCGTCTACATTCTGGCAACAATTCTATAATAACAAATGGACAGCACAAACAGACTCAAACCAATTTCTTCTAGAATGGGACAATAGATGCTTAAACATATTAGACAATATAGCACCTTTGCAAACCAGAACCTCATGCAGAAAGAACTCAGTACCTTGGTTTAATGAAGAATTGAAGAAACTAAAAACACAAGTTAGAAGGTTAGAACGAACATGGAACAAAAAAAAAAAAGACGACTCCACACTCAATGCTTGGAAACAACTACAAAGAAAATACAAATACACCATCAGACAAACCGAAAGATCATATTACAAAACTAATATTGGACCAGACTACAAGGACACACATAAACCTTTCCAACTTGTGAGTAAATTATTAGATACCACTCCGGTTACTTCAAACAGCATAGACATCCCATCAGCAGATAATCTTGCGAAATATTTTAAAGAGAAAATAGTGAAGTTACGACTCACGATAACCAGATACTACTAACGACTACTTAAAATTCCTCAACTGTCTAGACCCAATACCCTGTGAACATCCAGCTGATTGAACCTGGACTAATTTTGACATACTCTTGGACGATACCATTTCTCAGTTGATCAAAAGGCTCACCAAATCTCAATGCAAACTAGACATATGCCCTAATAACCTTATAAAACTTGCACCTCAACAATTTACACAAGACCTCACGAAGCATTTGAACTATATGCTACAAAATGGACTCTTCCCAGAAGATAAAGGGAACATTCTACTCACTCCTATACCTAAGGACCCAAAGAAAAATACAAGTGACTTAACCAACTACCGCCCAGTAGCATCTATCCCTCTGATAACCAAATTAAAGGAAAGTATGGTGACCAAGCAACTCACCAATTACCTAAATAAATTCTCAATTCTTCATGAATCACAATCAGGATTTCGGGCTAATCACAGCACTGAAACAGTTCTAACTACCCTTCTCACCAAATTTAAACAAACAATTGCAACAGGAAACAACATACTTCTACTACAATTCGACATGTGCAGTGCATTCGACATGGTTAGCCATAAAATATTATTAAACATCCTAGAATACTTCGGAGTTAGAGGTAACGTGCTTAACTGGTTCAGAGGATTTTTAACCACAAGAGCATACCAGGTGAAATCTAATTCGAGTATGTCAACTTCATGGACACCTGAATGCGGTGTGCCCCAAGGATCTCCACTCTCACCGCCCCTCTTTAACCTAATGATGACACCCCTGGCTAAATCGCTATCCAGTCAAGGCCTTAACCCTTACATATACGCAGATGATGTCACGATTTACATTCCGTTCAAACATGACCTAAAGGAAATCACTAATGTCATCAACCACAGCTTCCAAATCATGAACTCATGGGCAGATGCATTTCAATTAAAACTTAATGAAGAAAAAACACAATGTCTCATACTCACCCGTCAATACAACACAAGTAAATTCACCACTATATCCACACCAAACTTCTCACTTCCCGTGTTAGACACCCTGAAAATTCTGGAGTTACCTTTGACCGGAATCTCACAATGGAAAACCATGTGAAAAACACAACAAGGAAGATGTTCCACTCTATGTAGAAACTAAAAAGAGTAAAACCTTTCTTCCCAAGAAACATCTAGACTACTGCAATGCACTATATGTTGGCAGTAAAGAACAACTCATCAAGAAACTACAAACAGCCCAAATCACAGCTGCCAGACTCATATTCGGTAAACAAATATGAAAGCCCCAAACCCCTAAGAGAAAAGCTACACTGGCTTCCACTTAAAGAATGTATTACGTTTAAGGTCTGTATTCTGGTTCACAAAATCATCCTCGGAGATTCTCCGGCCTATATGACTGACCTTATTGACTTGCCATCTAGAAATGCTAAAAGATCAGCACACACATTCCTAAATCTTCACTTCCCCAGTTGTAGAGGACTAAAATGCAAACTAACACATCTAGCTTCTATATGAGCACGCAGCTGTGGAATGCATTGCCAATGGACTTGAAAATAATTCACAACCTAATCAACTTTTGCAAATCACTAAAGACCTATCTCTTCAACAAGGCATACCACAATGACCCATTGTCACGTCTGTGGCCGTGACCACCCTCAGCCTTACCTTCTTTCTGGGGTTAGCAGCGCTGCTGGCTTCTGTCTGTGTTTGTGTTAGTCTTGTCTCTAGTCTCTGCACTGATTATCTCACTAGACCTCACCTGTGTGGGCTATGCCTCCCTGCCTGGCCAGTTTCCAAGATGGCTTCCATCTGTTCTGTTCCAGTTTCCAAGATGGCCCCCTCTGTCTTTCTTGTGGGCTCACTTCCTATGTGTGTCAAGCCTCTCTTTGGGGTCAGTGTATTTTTGGTTTCTGTCCTGCTGCTGGTGACTCATCAGTGAGAGCCTTCATAAGGAAGTGCTGTGCTTGCAGTCGGGGCCTTTGCATAGTGTTATTCTCTTAGGCCAAGTCAGGTTAGTAAGTGTCTGCTGCACTACTGCTTAGCCTCTCTCTGGGTTCCTGCCCAGCTTCTTTCTGTGTGTGTGTGTGTCTGTTGTCCTTCCATGGGGGGGGGGGGGGGGGGGGGGGGGGGGTCTTCCCTGCCACTGTCTGTGGACTGCGGGTCCTTCCGGTTTTACCCTTTGTTTGGGGTGAAGCCTCTGCTCCAGGCTTACCCTGTGTTGGGGTGAAGCCTCTGTCCCTGGCTTACCCTGGGTTGGGGTGAAGCCTTTGTCTGGGTTGGTTCTCTGTCTGTATGCGAAGCCTCAGCCTTTGTGAGTTCCCCAGTCAGTGTGTGGAACGGCTGTGGCTTCAGACCCTTGGCCTGTATTCCTGGTTTGCTCTCTTTACCCTGAGTCCTGCCTTGCCTAGCCTGTGTGCCTACCCTGCTTGTATATCCTGAGTCCTGTGTCTAGCTAGTGTGTATTTCCTGGGTGATTATTCCTGTAGCCTGTCTCCACCTAGCTAGAGGGTTTACCCTGTGGGTATTCCCGGATCCCCATTCTGCCTAGTGTGTATGCTGCCCTAGTCCTTGCTCCTGCTAAGCTTCTGTACGCCTTGTGTTCCTTGGTCTGTCTTCTGGGTCTTGCTAGTGGCTGTGCAGCAAGACACTGTCTGTGTATAGTTCCTAGTCTAGTCTCCCTAGTGTTTCCTAGACCCAGGGTGGGTCCTCTGGTTCTCCAGTTCCGGCCCTGTCCTGCAAGTCCTGCCGGCCACCTGCACGCTGGAGCTCAACTCTAGCGGAACTGTGGCCAAGCGCAGGTGAAGCGGATCCTGTCCTGCCGGTTCCAGTTGCCTACTTCCAATCCAGAGTTCCAGTCCGGTCCTTCCGTATGCCCAGCTCCAGGGTAGTCTTGCCTGCCGCTGCCGCTCCTCGGCAGTGGCCCAAGGGCTCACGAACTTCAGTTCCGCCTCGAGAACCTGATAGAATGCCAAGGCCCTCGAGAACGCGACGGGATGCAAAGGCCATGAGTCCGGCAAGATCATCGGTCCAGTTGGGCTTCCTACCCCTGACTTCATTCCTTATGGACAATCTGGATGCAGTTTCTGATTTTGACTTTGATCCTTATGTCAGCCCAGTTTCTTTTTTGGGTCCTTTTATGACGCTTCGGGAGTACCGAGATAAACTTTTGTCTGATCCTGCCCTGAAGGATACTCCTGAAGCAGCAGCTGAAAGAAAGCGTCTCTGGTGGCGTCTGGTCCGCCATAGCCCAGTTGCTGACATGAATCCTGCTATCTCGCTCTGTGACTTCTGGAGGAGCCAGCTCTGCGGGATACTCCTGAAGCTGAGGCCGAAAGAGGACGCCGGGGACTTCCTCCGCTCAGGCCTCCTCAGCAGAGCAGCCTGCGGTACCATAGCGGGTTAGTTCCTATTCGGGATTCCAGTCCACCGGCGCTGAGTCCAGTCCAAGGAGGGTTTCAAGCGGAGCCTTCAAATCCTGTTCGAGTGAAGCCTCCAGCTAAGCCTCTGAGTTCAGCCCGAGGGACAGTCCTACTCAGTTCCCTGAGGTCCGGCCGAGTGAGATGTCGTACCAAGCCTCTGATTCCAGTCCAAGGAGGGCAGACACCTATGCCCCTGAGTCCAATCCAGGGGGTGCTTCATACTGAGCCTCCGATTCCAGTGCAAGTGGCACGTCCAGTGAAGCCACTGAATCTAGTCCAAGGGGTGTTTCAAGCTGAACCTCCGATTCCTGTCCGAGTGGTACGCCTAGCTGAGCCCCTGCAGAGTTCCAGTCCCAGTCGAGATGCGGAGTGTGCCTTGAGATTCAGTTCCAGGCTAGAGGTTGATCCCAGTCTGGAGTCCGGCCCAAGTTCAGCTCCCATTCAGCCTCCTAGTTCTACTCAAGATGTTGAGTCCAGTCCGGGTCCCGTTCCAGCTCCTGATTCCAGTTCAGATCCCAGCTCCAACCCAATTTTTACTCTTGATGCCTTTATGACGCTCCAGGAGTACCGTGCAGAACTTTTGTTTGACCCCGCTTTGAAGAATTCTCCTGAAGCTGCAGCTGCAGCGGAGAGAAGGCGTGTCAGGGAGCTTGGGTCCCAGACAAACCCAGTCTCTGCTATGGTTCTTTCCACCACACTCTTTGAGTATCACCGCAACTTCTCTCGGATCCAGTCCTGCGGACTTCTCCTGAAGCCAACGCCGAAAGAAGGCGTCTTCGGGATCTCCAGCTCTGGCCTTATCAGCAGGATTTGCGGAACAGTCCGGGTGCCAGTTCCGGCCCGGAGCTTGGTTCCCCGCCAAGTTCCAATTCCCGTCAAGCTCTGCGTCCTGTCCAAATGACGCTCCCAGCCAAACCTCCGGTTCTTGTTCAAGTGGCGCTGCTGACCGAGCCTCCAATTCCAGTTCAAGTAGCGCCTCCAGTCAAGCTGAGTCCAGCACGAGGGACGTCTTTAAGGGAGCCTCCGATTCCTGCTCAAGTGGCGCTTCTGGCCGCGCCTCCGGTTCCACTTCAAGTGGCACGTCCAGCCAAGCCTCTGAGTCCAGTCCAAGGGGTGCTTCAAACCGAGCCTCTGACTCCAGTCCGAGGGGTGCTTCAAACTTAGCCTACTACTACTACTATTTAGCATTTCTATAGCGCTACAAGGCGTACGCAGCGCTGCACAAACATAGAAGAAAGACAGTCCCTGCTCAAAGAGCTTACAATCTAATAGACAAAAAATAAATAAAGTAAGCAAATCAATCAATTAATGTGAACGGGAAGGAAGAGAGGAGGGTAGGTGGAGCCTCTTTTGACAGTCCAGGTGGCGCCTCCAGTCCAGCCTCTGAGTCCAGTTCGAGGGGTGCTTCTAACCGAGCCCCTGATTCCAGTTCAAGTGGCACCTCTAGCCAAGCCTCTGACTGCGGTCCGAGTAGCCCCTCTCACTAAGCTTCAGCCAAGTTCCAGTTCCAGTCCAGCTGTTGAGTTCATTCAGTGTTCTAGCACCAGCCAAGATGCTGAGTCCGTTCCAAGTTTCAGTTCCAGCCAAGATGCTGAGTCCGCTCTGAGTTCCATGCTAGCCAAGATGCTGAGTCCGTTCCGAGTTCCAGGATCAGCCAAGAGGCTGAGTCCGTTTCCAGTTCGAGTACCAGCCAAGATGCTGAGTCCGTTCCAAGTCCCAGTTACAGCCAAGATGCTGAGCCCGCTCAGAGTTCCAGTTCCAGCCAAGATGCTGAGTTTACCCCAAGTTCTACTGCCAGTCAGGAGGCTGACCTCTTGCTGAGTTCCAGTTCCAGTCAAGCTCCTGAATCCAGTTACAGTGGCAGTCAAGTTTCTGATGCCAGTTCGGGTTCCAATCCCGGCCGAGCTTTGGATGCCAACCCAGATTCCAGTTCCGAATTGGTTTCTGTTCAGACTTCTAGTTCCTATCAAGACTGGGATGCCACTTTGGGCGCCAGTCCAGCTTTTGATGTCATCTGGGGTAGTGGCTCCAACCTTGTTCCTGTCACTACATGGAAGTGCCAAGAGGCCCAGGAAGTTGTGGGTTTCCTCAGAGAAGGGTTCCTTTTGAACTTTGCTCCTCTTGCTGCATCCAAGTTCCTGAGTTGGCCCAGCGGTGATTCGAAGGAGCCTCCGGTTTACAAACTCTGCTCCTGTCTGCCAGTTTTGAACTTCCTTGGGACTTCCAGTCCAGTGATCCATGTCTGGGTTTTGAAACCCATCAGGAGGTTTCACCACAGTTACCCCTGGGCACCTGAAAACCCCATGGGACCGGGAGGGAGGGGTCTTGAGGAGGGAGGTACTGTCACGTCGGTGGCCGTGACCACCCTCAGCCTTACCTTCTTTCTGGGGGTCAGGAGCTCTGCTGGCTTCTGTCTGTGTTTGTGTTAGTCTTGTCTCTAGTCTCTGCGCTGATTATCTCACTAGACCTCACCTGTGTGGGCTATGCCTCCCTGCCTGGCCAGTTTCCAAGATGGCTTCCATCTGTTCGGTTCCAGTTTCCAAGATGGCCCCTCTCTGTCTTTCCTGTGGGCTCACTTCCTATGTGTGTCAAGCCTCTCTTTGGGGTCAGTGTACTTCCTGCTCCTGTCCTGCTGCTGGTGACTCATCAGTGAGAGCCTTCATAAGGAAGTGCTGTGCTTGCAGTCGGGGCCTTTGCATAGTGTTATGCTCTTAGGCCAGGTCAGGTTAGTAAGTGTCTGCTGCACTACTGCTTAGCCTCTCTCTGGGTTGCTGCCCAGCTTCTTTCTGTGTCTGTGTGTCTTTGTCTGTTGTCCTTCCTTGGGGGGGTCTTCCGGTCTTACCCTTTGTTTGGGGTGAAGCCTCTGCTCCAGGCTTACCCTGTGTTGGGGTGAAGCCTCTGTCCCTGGCTTACCCTGCGTTGGGGTGAAGCCTTTGTCTGGGTTGGTTCTCTGTCTGTATGCGAAGCCTCAGCCTTTGTGAGTTCCCCAGTCAGTGTGTGGAATGGCTGTGGCTTCAGACCCTTGGCCTGTATTCCTGGTTTACTCTGTTTGCTCTGCTGCCTGCCCAAGACCCTTGGGCTGATATTCCTGGTTACTCTGTTTGCTCTGCGGCCTGCCAAAGAGCCTTGGCCTGATATTCCTGGTTTCCCTGTTTGCTCTGCTGCCTGCCCAAGACCCTTGGCCTGTTCTTCCTGGTTACTCTGTTTGCTGTGCTGCCTGCCCAAGACCCTTGGCCTGTTCTTCCTGGTTTGCTCTCTTTACCCTGAGTCCTGCCTTGCCTAGCCTGTGTGCCTACCCTGCTTGTATATCCTGAGTCCTGTATCTGTCTAGCTAGTGTGTATTTCCTGGGTGATTATTCCTGTAGCCTGTCTCCACCTAGCTAGAGGGTTTACCCTGTGGGTATTCCCGGATCCCCATTCTGCCTAGTGTGTATGCTGCCCTAGTCCTTGCTCCTGCTAAGCTTCTGTACGCCTTGTGTTCCTTGGTCTGTCTTCTGGGTCTTGCTAGTGGCTGTGCAGCAGCACACTGTCTGTGTTTAGTTCCTAGTCTAGTCTCCCTTGTGTTTCCTAGACCCAGAGTGGGTCCTCTGGTTCTCCAGTTCCGGCCCTGTCCTGCAAGTCCTGCCGGCCACCTGCACGCTGGAGCTCAACTCTAGCGGAACTGTGGCCAAGCGCAGGTGAAGCAGATCCTGTCCTGCCGGTTCCAGTTGCCTACTTCCAATCCAGAGTTCCAGTCCGGTCCTTCCGTATGCCCAGCTCCAGGGTAGTCTTGCCTGCCGCTGCCGCTCCTCAGCAGTGGCCCAAGGGCTCACGAACTTCAGTTCCGCCTCGAGAACCTGATAGAATGCCCTCGAGAATGCGACACCCATAATAGGAACTGTAATACATCACCTATTACTTGATATCCAAAATGTTTTCTCCCTATGATTATAATCTCTGTAGTATACAAATTGCATCCGTACTCTGAAATGACGTTATATTAATCTATCTGTTTAATCTACCAGGTCATTAGTATTCTTTAGGTAATATCAATTGTCTCTTTTACTCTGTAATGACAATCCATTATGTTATTCACATAATCTATTATGTCATCCTTGTTCTATATTTAATATCAACTGTACCTTTCTACTCTGGAGTGGCAAATGCCATGAAGGAACATAGTAACATAGTAGATGACGGCAGAAAGAGACCTGCACGGTTCATCCAGTCTGCCCAACAAGATAACTCATATGTGCTACTTTTTGTGTATACCTTACCTTGATTTGTATCTGTCTTTTTCAGGGCACAGACTGTATAAGTCTGCCCAGCACTAGCCCCGCCTCCCAACCACCAGCCCCTTGATTTGTATCTGTGTTTTTTCAGGGTACAGACCGTATAAGTCTGCCCAGCACTAACCCCGCCTCCCAACCACCAGCCCCGCCTCTGCCATCCAACCTCCACAAAGCTCCTGAGGATCCCTTCCGAACAGGATTCCTTTATGTTTATCCCACACAGGTTTGAATTCTGTTACCGTTTTCATCTCCACCACCTCCCGCGGGAGGGCATTCCAAGCATCCACCACTCTCTCCGTGAAAAAACACTTCCTGACATTTTTCTTGAGTCTGCCCCCTTCAATCTCATTTCATGTCCTCTAGTTCTACCACCTTTCCATCTCCGGAAAAGGTCCGTTTGCGGATTAATACCTTTCAAATATTTGAATGTCTATATCATATCACCCCTGTTTCTCCTTTCCTCCAGGGTATACATGTTCAGGTCAGCAAGTCTCTCCTCATACGTCTTGTAACGCAAATCCCAGACCATTCTCGTAGCTTTTCTTTGCACCGCTTCAATTCTTTTTACATCCTTAGCAAGATACGGCCTCCAAAACTGAACACAATACTCCAGGTGGGGTCTCACCAACGACTTATACAGGGGCATTAAAACCTCTTTTCTTCTGCTGGTCACACCTCTCTCTATACAGCCTAGCAACCTTCTAGTTACGGCCCTTGTCACACTGTTTCGTCGCCTTCAGGTCCTCAGATACTATCACCCCAAGAACCCTCTCCCCGTCTGTACCTATCAGACTCTCACCGCCTAACACATACGTCTCCCTTGGATTTCTACTCCCTAAGTGCATCTCTTTGCCTTTCTTCGCATTGAATTTTAATTGCCAAACCTTAGACCATTCTTCTAGCTTCCTCAGATGCTTTTTCATGTTTTCCACTCCCTCCCGGGTGTCCACTCTGTTACAAATCTTAGTGTCTTCTGCAAAAAGGCAAACTTTACCTTCTAACCCTTCAGCAATGTCACTCACAAATATATTGGACAGAATCGATCCCAACAGCGATCCCTGAGGCACTCCACTACTCACCTTTCCCTCCTCCGAGCGAATTCCATTTACTACCACCCTCTGGTGTCTGTCCGTCAACCAGCTCCTAATCCAGTTCACCACTTCGGGTCCTATCTTCAGCCCGTCCAGTTTGTTCAAGAGCCTCCTGTGGGGAACTATGTCAAAAGCTTTGCTGAAATCTAGGTAGATTACGTCTTGTGAGAGTGCAGGTGAAAGGGGATCTGGGAAGGCACGAAGAAAGGGGGTACAGGGAGCTGGGGAATCCCAACGGGGCAGATTTCATGTGCACAACACCCACGTTCAGAAAGCTGGGCTACCGGAGGCTGAGAGATTGGCTGGGTTAAGGAAGAAAGGGAGGAACTACCAGCCCCAGAATCCTTCTCTTCCCCACCCGGCTGTGCAAGAGTTAGGGGAGGAGATAGAAGATTGGGAAATGGTCTCTGAGGAAGGTGATGAGGGCCAGCTGGAGAGATTGGGGGCGGGGGAAGTTGAAGAGGAGGATAAAATGGAGATTACTGAAGGACTAGGGGAGGAACAGATGGAGATTGGAGCCCTGGCTCAAACCCAAAAAGCTGCTGTAAGAGGGTGGCTAGCTGTACCTTGGAGAGACTGGTGGAAGACCAGAGGAGAGAGGCTGAGGCACTGGGGGAAATCTCTACTAAAGAGGAAACAGGTGCAGCCTGTGGGAGAGAAAGAGAGCTGGGCACAATTGAAACCCCAGCCTGAACCAGGTGGGAATAAAGTTGTGTAACTGTGCTGTAAGAAGGTGCAAGAAAGACTGTGTAAACTGTTTCATACTAAAAAGGTCTGGGCTGCAACCTACCAAGCTATTTGGTTTTTCCCTCTGATAATGTACTGGTCCCTAAGTGAAGTAATCTGAGCTAAAGTGAAGGGAAGTTATATGGACTGTTTTTGAACCTGAGTTTGAAGTTATATGGACTGTTTTTGAACCTGAATTTGACTGTGTTGAACCTGAATTGTGCTCTGGGCTGCTAGCCTAAACAACCTGGAGTGAAGGGTGTTTTGTTGATTTGAAGCAAGAAAATAAAAGCTCTTACTTATAAACATTGGGCTTTGAATGTGCTTCTGTGAAAGGAACGGAGGGAGGAGGAAGTCCTGGGAGTTCACAGGGCCTGGAGCCAAGGCTCAGAGGAGCCAGATTGCTGTGGAGTGAAGGCAACAGTCGTGTGGAGGAAGAGGCAGCTAAGCAGGGTCGAGCCTGGTAGGGTCCTGGATGGGCGACCCAGCTACAAAGTGGTGGCAGTGGTGGGATTAATTGAAGACCCGCCAAGGAAGGCTTATATTTACCTTTATTCTTGTAAGCAGACTCAGAATTGGGGCAAGGATTGTGAAACGGGTGGGAGGAATCATTTACTCTCGAGTGGGGGTATTGTGTGAAGAGCAGCACTTGGGTCTTGTATTCTGTGTTTTCCAGGGACCAGTGTGCATCTGAGATCATGGATCCGAAGGAGCTGATGGCGTTCATGGCACACCAGTTCCAGAAGCAGCAAGAACTGGCACAGAAATTCATGGAGGACTCCCTGGCAGCGTCGAGAGCCCAGCAACAACCCTTGTTGGACCTAGTACAAGAGATGGTGCGGTCTGGGAGTGCATCAAAGAGAGTGGGTCTGAGTGGAGAAGAGACTGGAGTAGTGGGAGGACGAGCCTATGGGGAACCGGGCCATGTGAACTGGCTACCCTGGGGCAAGTTGGCACCCGGGGATGATATTGAGGACTACCTAGGGACGTTTGAACGGGTAGCCGTGGCCGCTGCATGGACCCAGGACCAGTGGACCATTCGTTTGGCCCCAGCATTATCCAGAGAGGCTTTGGCGGCATTTCGGGGGCTGGCTCCATCAGAGGTAATCAACTATGATTGCCTTAAACAGGCCATTCTGGACTGGTTTGGTGTAAGTAAACAGACCTATCGCCGGCGGTTCCGGAGTTGGAGGTGTTCGGAGGGGGAAACTCCAAGCGCCCTAGCCCAGAGACTAATGGTCCTCGCCACGAGGTGGCTAGAGTCTGAGAAAAGGTCAGTGATGCAAATGTTACAGGAACTGGTATTGGAACAATTCTTAGAGTCTTTACCAGAAGTGGTATGGGCGTATTTGGTGAGGAGGGGGTGTGAAACCTTAGAAACTGCTGTAAAAGGGATGGAATGTTATCTCGAGTCTCAATGCCTGGGGGGATCGAAGGGGTCTCCTTGCCAGCCTAAAGGCATGTTAGGGAAAGGTTCCCCGGGATATAAGGAAAAGGGCATGGGGGAAGACAGGCAGTGTTATCGGTGTGGGAAGGCTGGACATGTGAGACGGGATTGTGGGGTCCAACTGGGGTTAACCTCTCATGTGCCGGTCTCAGCCGGGCGCCAATTCACTCAGTGGGTGGAGTTCATAGGGATTGAGGTAGACGGGCTCCTGGATTCGGGGGCTGACCAGACAATATGTTCCCAGAGGTTGTGGGACCAGGTGAAAGAAGGGAAAAAGGGAGAGGGCAGAAGGAGTAGGCTAATAAACATTCAGTGCATCCATGGGGCTACCTCACGATACCCCGTTCATCGGGTGCAGATTAAGAGCTCGACAGGGACCCATGAGGTGGAGGTGGTGGTACTACCCCGGCTGCCCCAAAATTTGATTTTATGGCGGGATTGGGCTCCTTTTGGCCAGTACCTGGGGATTCGGACAGGGCTGGTGACGACACGGGCCCAGAGTAAGCAGGGGGAGGGGGATAGGCCCACAGTTTCTCAGGTATTCCCGTTCCAGATGGACATTTTTGGAGCCCCGGGCAGGGAGAAGCCTAGCTCTAGCCAGAAGAAGCGAGCCCAGCAGCGTAGGAGAGCTGATTTGAATAAGCATGGGGAATTTCCCCAAGACCCGGCGGGGGTGCGGGAGAAGTTTCCTTACTTCCATAAGGAGCAGGAAACGGATGCTAGCTTACGGTACGCCTGGGAGCGGGCGGGACAGGAGGGAGAGCAGGTTTTTTCCGCGATTCAGTGTGGACCAGGGGCTACTATTCTGTATAGCTCGGGCTCCGGGTGAAGAGGGTACCAGAAAGCAGTTAGTGGTGCCCCAGGGTTTCAGGGAGTTGGTTATGCGGCTAGCTCATGATCACTCTTTGGGGGGGCATAAGGGGGTCCAAGGGACACTTACGCAGGTGCTTCTCCGTTTCTATTGGCCTGGGTTGTACAGGGGTATTGAGCAGTTCTGCGCTACATGTGCCCAGTGCCAAAAGGTGTCGGAGAAGGTGCCTGCCCGGGCACCCCTATGTCCTCTGCCCCAGATAGCTATCCCGATGGCCCGGGTGGCCATGGATATGATTGGCCCCATCACCAAGAGCAAACGGGGTTTCTCATATATATTGGTGGTTGTGGATATAGCTACTAGGTATCCTTGGGCAATTCCGCTCCGTAACACCTCAGCAAAAGTCATAGCCTCCCATCTCATATGGATTTTCTGTGAGGTGGGGTTCCCCAGAGAGGTATTAACAGACAGGGGTACCAATTTTTTGTCATGTACTCTGAAACAGGTATGGGAGGCATTTGGGATCCAGCACATACGTACAGCGGCCTACCACCCCCAGACCAATTGGTTGGTGGAGCGCTTCAATAAGACCCTGAAAATGCTGTTAAGAAAGGGACTGCCATGAGTGGGAAAGCGCGGGGTACAAATGTAACAAAAAATAAAAGGTGGTAGAACTAGAGGACATGAAATGAGGTTGAAGGGGGCAGACTCAAGAAAACTGTCAGGAAGTATTTTTCACGGAGAGAGTGGTGGATACTTGGAATGCCCTCCCGCGGGAGGTGGTGGATATGAAAACGGTAATGGAATTCAAAAATGCGTGGGATAAACATAAAGGAATCCTGTTCAGAAGGAATGGATCCTCAGAAGCTTAGTGGGGATTGGGTGGCAGCACCGGTGATTGGGAGGTGGGGCTTCTACGGTCTGTGCCCTGAAAATGGTAGATACAAATCAAGGTCAGGTATACATATAAAGTAGCGCATATGAGTTTATCTTGTTGGGCAGACTGGATGGACCGTACAGGTCTTTTTCTGCCATCACCTTACTATGCTTACTATGCTGACTTGGAATCCATCATGAACAGTGGGATTTGTTACTTCCTTTTGTGTTGTATGTGTGTCGGGAAAGTGTGCAAGCCTCCCTAAAGGTCTCTCCGTTTGAGATGATGTATGGGAGAGTACCCAGGGGAGTGCTGGACATTCTAAAAGAGCAGTGGGTGCCACCCGAGGAGCAGGATAAGGAAGTTAATAGGTATTTGATTGATCTAAAGGAGCGCTTGAGGAGGGTACAGGAGGGGGCGCAGCAGCAGCTAGCCTGAAGCCAGGTCACCCAAAAGACCTATTATGATAGGAAGAGTGCTAATCGTACATTTCAGGTGGGGCAAAAAGTGCTGGTATTGATATCTGACTCACCACATAAATTCACAAGCCAGTGGAAAGGGCCTGTAACGATAGAGAAACAGTTAGGTCCCACCACCTATGCCGTGAGACATGAGCAAGGCCGGATACAAACGTATCATGTGAACGTTCTGAAGCCCTGGCGGGAGAGAAAGGGGTTATGGAGTCAGGGGATACAGGAAGGGGAAGAAGACCTGGGGCCCCAGATTACAGAGTTCTCACAGAGGGGGGAACTCCAGATAGATCCAGGCCTTAGTGAACCCCAGCAGCGGGATCTGCGGGCACTCCTAGATGAGTTTCGGGATGTGTTGACCGCTCGTCCCGGGGAGACCACTCTCATAAATCATGATATTATATCAGAACCAGGGAGAGTAGTGAGGCAGCGGCCCTATCGTCTCTCACCTCCCAAGCGGCAAGAGGTGGTCCGGCAGGTTAAGGAGATGGTATCCTTTGGGGTAATCGAGGAGTTATTCAGTCCCTGGTCAAGCCCAGTGGTGCTCGTGCCAAAAGCTGATGGTACCTGGCGGTTCTGCATTGACTTCCGCCAAGTCAATGCCCTGTCCACCCCGGATGCTTACCCAGTGCCCCGCATTGAGGAATTACTGGATCGTCTGGGAACCGCCAGGTATCTGTCTACCCTGGACTTGACCAAGGGCTATTGGCAGATACCCCTGACGGACGGAGCACGGCCAAAAACTGCTTTTGCTACCCCAGTAGGACTTTATCAGTTTAAAAGAATGCCATTCCGGTTGCACTCAGCAGCTGCGTCCTGCCAACGGTTGTTGGATTGAATATTACGTCCGCATCAGGAGTATGCGGCAGTATACTTGGATGATGTGGTCATCCATAGTGAGGACTGGGCCACCCATGTAGTCTGACTCAGAGGGGTACTGGATACGTTCCGACCGGCAGGTTTAACCTTAAACCCCCAGAAATGTCATTTTGGCCAGCGACGCATGAAATATTTGGGGTACATGGTTGGGGACGGACATATCACTCCCTTGTGCGACAAAGTGGCTAGCATTAGGGAGTTTCCGCGTCCGGGGAATAAGAAAGGGTTAAGGCGATTTTTGGGCATAGTGGGCTACTATCGGAGGATTATTCCCCATTTCGCCTCAATAGCAGCCCCTTTAACAGATAAGTTGAAAAGTGAGCCCTAACACTCTTCAGTGGGATGGGAAAAGTCAAGAGGCCTTTGATAAGTTAAGGTCGATATTGTGTCAGGAGCCCGTACTAAGGGCAGTGGACTTTGATAAAACCTTCGTGCTCCAGGTGGACGCCTCTGGGGTGGGGTTGGGGGCAGTGTTATCCCAGCTACATGAGGGACAAGAGCATCCTCTCCTGTACCTGAGTCGCAAGTTATTACCGCATGAGACGAGGTATTCCACCATTGAGAGGGAATGTTTGGCCATTAAGTGGGCCATACAGGCCTGTCACTTCTATTTGGATGGCCGAGCATTTACGTTGGTGACTGACCATGCTCCTCTCAAATGGTTGGGACATATGAAGAACAACAATGCCCGTCTTACCCGGTGGTACCTGGACCTGCAACCCTACCGCTTCAGAGTGGAGCACCGGGCGGGTCGGCTGTTAACCAATGCCGATGTCCTGTCACGGATTGCTAGTGAAGAAATAGAAATCCCTAGCAATCAGTTGAGGATGGGGGTATGTGAGAGTGCAGGTGAAAGGGGATCCGGGAAGGCACGAAGAAAGGGGGTACAGGGAGCCGGGGAATCCCAACGGGGCATATTTCATGTGCACAACACCCACATTCAGAAAGCTGGGCTACCGGAGGCAGAGAGGTTGGCTGGGTTAAGGAAGAAGGGGAGGAACTACCAGCCCCAGAATCCTTCCCTTCCCCACCCGGCTGTGCAAGAGTTAGGGGATGAGATAGAAGATTGGGAGGGCCAGCTGGAGAGATTGGGGGCGGGGAAAGTTGAAGAGGAGGATAAAATGGAGATTACTGAAGGACTAGGGGAGGAACAGATGGAGATTGGAGCCCTGGCTCAAACCCAAAAAGTTGCTGTAAGAGGGTGGCTAGCTGTACCTTGGAGAGACTGGTGGAAGACCAGAGGAGAGAGGCTGAGGCACTGGGGGAAATCTCTACTAAAGAGGAAACAGGTGCAGCCTGTGGGAGAGAAAGAGAGCTGGGCACAATTGAAACCCCAGCCTGAACCAGGTGGGAATAAAGCTGTGTAACCGTGCTGTAAGAAGGTGCAAGAAAGACTGTGTAAACTGTTTCATACTAAAAAGGTCTGGGCTGCAACCTACCAAGCTATTTGGTTTTTCCCTCTGATAATGTACTGGTCCCTAAGTGAAGTAATCTGAGCTAAAGTGAAGGGAAGTTATATGGACTGTTTTTGAACCTGAGTTTGAAGTTATATGGACTGTTTTTGAACCTGAATTTGACTGTGTTGAACCTGAATTGTGCTCTGGGCTGCTAGCCTAAACAACCTGGAGTGAAGGGTGTTTTGTTGATTTGAAGCAAGAAAATAAAAGCTCTTACTTATAAACATTGGGCTTTGAATGTGCTTCTGTGAAAGGAACGGAGGGAGGAGGAAGTCCTGGGAGTTCACAGGGCCTGGAGCCAAGGCTCAGAGGAGCCAGATTGCTGTGGAGTGAAGGCAACAGTCGTGTGGAGGAAGAGGCAGCTAAGCAGGGTCGAGCCTGGTAGGGTCCTGGATGGGCGACCCAGCTACAAAGTGGTGGCAGTGGTGGGATTAATTGAAGACCCGCCAAGGAAGGCTTATATTTACCTTTATTCTTGTAAGCAGACTCAGAATTGGGGCAAGGATTGTGAAACGGGTGGGAGGAATCATTTACTCTCGAGTGGGGGTATTGTGTGAAGAGCAGCACTTGGGTCTTGTATTCTGTGTTTTCCAGGGACCAGTGTGCATCTGAGATCATGGATCCGAAGGAGCTGATGGCGTTCATGGCACACCAGTTCCAGAAGCAGCAAGAACTGGCACAGAAATTCATGGAGGACTCCCTGGCAGCGTCGAGAGCCCAGCAACAACCCTTGTTGGACCTAGTACAAGAGATGGTGCGGTCTGGGAGTGCATCAAAGAGAGTGGGTCTGAGTGGAGAAGAGACTGGAGTAGTGGGAGGACGAGCCTATGGGGAACCGGGCCATGTGAACTGGCTACCCTGGGGCAAGTTGGCACCCGGGGATGATATTGAGGACTACCTAGGGACGTTTGAACGGGTAGCCGTGGCCGCTGCATGGACCCAGGACCAGTGGACCATTCGTTTGGCCCCAGCATTATCCAGAGAGGCTTTGGCGGCATTTCGGGGGCTGGCTCCATCAGAGGTAATCAACTATGATTGCCTTAAACAGGCCATTCTGGACTGGTTTGGTGTAAGTAAACAGACCTATCGCCGGCGGTTCCGGAGTTGGAGGTGTTCGGAGGGGGAAACTCCAAGCGCCCTAGCCCAGAGACTAATGGTCCTCGCCACGAGGTGGCTAGAGTCTGAGAAAAGGTCAGTGATGCAAATGTTACAGGAACTGGTATTGGAACAATTCTTAGAGTCTTTACCAGAAGTGGTATGGGCGTATTTGGTGAGGAGGGGGTGTGAAACCTTAGAAACTGCTGTAAAAGGGATGGAATGTTATCTCGAGTCTCAATGCCTGGGGGGATCGAAGGGGTCTCCTTGCCAGCCTAAAGGCATGTTAGGGAAAGGTTCCCCGGGATATAAGGAAAAGGGCATGGGGGAAGACAGGCAGTGTTATCGGTGTGGGAAGGCTGGACATGTGAGACGGGATTGTGGGGTCCAACTGGGGTTAACCTCTCATGTGCCGGTCTCAGCCGGGCGCCAATTCACTCAGTGGGTGGAGTTCATAGGGATTGAGGTAGACGGGCTCCTGGATTCGGGGGCTGACCAGACAATATGTTCCCAGAGGTTGTGGGACCAGGTGAAAGAAGGGAAAAAGGGAGAGGGCAGAAGGAGTAGGCTAATAAACATTCAGTGCATCCATGGGGCTACCTCACGATACCCCGTTCATCGGGTGCAGATTAAGAGCTCGACAGGGACCCATGAGGTGGAGGTGGTGGTACTACCCCGGCTGCCCCAAAATTTGATTTTATGGCGGGATTGGGCTCCTTTTGGCCAGTACCTGGGGATTCGGACAGGGCTGGTGACGACACGGGCCCAGAGTAAGCAGGGGGAGGGGGATAGGCCCACAGTTTCTCAGGTATTCCCGTTCCAGATGGACATTTTTGGAGCCCCGGGCAGGGAGAAGCCTAGCTCTAGCCAGAAGAAGCGAGCCCAGCAGCGTAGGAGAGCTGATTTGAATAAGCATGGGGAATTTCCCCAAGACCCGGCGGGGGTGCGGGAGAAGTTTCCTTACTTCCATAAGGAGCAGGAAACGGATGCTAGCTTACGGTACGCCTGGGAGCGGGCGGGACAGGAGGGAGAGCAGGTTTTTCCGCGATTCAGTGTGGACCAGGGGCTACTATTCTGTATAGCTCGGGCTCCGGGTGAAGAGGGTACCAGAAAGCAGTTAGTGGTGCCCCAGGGTTTCAGGGAGTTGGTTATGCGGCTAGCTCATGATCACTCTTTGGGGGGGCATAAGGGGGTCCAAGGGACACTTACGCAGGTGCTTCTCCGTTTCTATTGGCCTGGGTTGTACAGGGGTATTGAGCAGTTCTGCGCTACATGTGCCCAGTGCCAAAAGGTGTCGGAGAAGGTGCCTGCCCGGGCACCCCTATGTCCTCTGCCCCAGATAGCTATCCCGATGGCCCGGGTGGCCATGGATATGATTGGCCCCATCACCAAGAGCAAACGGGGTTTCTCATATATATTGGTGGTTGTGGATATAGCTACTAGGTATCCTTGGGCAATTCCGCTCCGTAACACCTCAGCAAAAGTCATAGCCTCCCATCTCATATGGATTTTCTGTGAGGTGGGGTTCCCCAGAGAGGTATTAACAGACAGGGGTACCAATTTTTTGTCATGTACTCTGAAACAGGTATGGGAGGCATTTGGGATCCAGCACATACGTACAGCGGCCTACCACCCCAGACCAATTGGTTGGTGGAGCGCTTCAATAAGACCCTGAAAATGCTGTTAAGAAAGGGACTGCCATGAGTGGGAAAGCGCGGGGTACAAATGTAACAAAAAAATAAAAGGTGGTAGAACTAGAGGACATGAAATGAGGTTGAAGGGGGCAGACTCAAGAAAACTGTCAGGAAGTATTTTTTCACGGAGAGAGTGGTGGATACTTGGAATGCCCTCCCGCGGGAGGTGGTGGATATGAAAACGGTAATGGAATTCAAAAATGCGTGGGATAAACATAAAGGAATCCTGTTCAGAAGGAATGGATCCTCAGAAGCTTAGTGGGGATTGGGTGGCAGCACCGGTGATTGGGAGGTGGGGCTTCTACGGTCTGTGCCCTGAAAATGGTAGATACAAATCAAGGTCAGGTATACATATAAAGTAGCGCATATGAGTTTATCTTGTTGGGCAGACTGGATGGACCGTACAGGTCTTTTTCTGCCATCACCTTACTATGCTTACTATGCTGACTTGGAATCCATCATGAACAGTGGGATTTGTTACTTCCTTTTGTGTTGTATGTGTGTCGGGAAAGTGTGCAAGCCTCCCTAAAGGTCTCTCCGTTTGAGATGATGTATGGGAGAGTACCCAGGGGAGTGCTGGACATTCTAAAAGAGCAGTGGGTGCCACCCGAGGAGCAGGATAAGGAAGTTAATAGGTATTTGATTGATCTAAAGGAGCGCTTGAGGAGGGTACAGGAGGGGGCGCAGCAGCAGCTAGCCTGAAGCCAGGTCACCCAAAAGACCTATTATGATAGGAAGAGTGCTAATCGTACATTTCAGGTGGGGCAAAAAGTGCTGGTATTGATATCTGACTCACCACATAAATTCACAAGCCAGTGGAAAGGGCCTGTAACGATAGAGAAACAGTTAGGTCCCACCACCTATGCCGTGAGACATGAGCAAGGCCGGATACAAACGTATCATGTGAACGTTCTGAAGCCCTGGCGGGAGAGAAAGGGGTTATGGAGTCAGGGGATACAGGAAGGGGAAGAAGACCTGGGGCCCCAGATTACAGAGTTCTCACAGAGGGGGGAACTCCAGA
Organism: Microcaecilia unicolor; assembly: GCF_901765095.1. Lineage (NCBI taxonomy): Eukaryota > Metazoa > Chordata > Amphibia > Gymnophiona > Siphonopidae > Microcaecilia > Microcaecilia unicolor. Next base: position 316,427,415 of record NC_044032.1, on the reverse strand, counting down.
TAGATCCAGGCCTTAGTGAACCCCAGCAGCGGGATCTGCGGGCACTCCTAGATGAGTTTCGGGATGTGTTGACCGCTCGTCCCGGGGAGACCACTCTCATAAATCATGATATTATATCAGAACCAGGGAGAGTAGTGAGGCAGCGGCCCTATCGTCTCTCACCTCCCAAGCGGCAAGAGGTGGTCCGGCAGGGTTAAGGAGATGGTATCCTTTGGGGTAATCGAGGAGGTTATTCAGTCCCTGGTCAAGCCCAGTGGTGCTCGTGCCAAAAGCTGATGGTACCTGGCGGTTCTGCATTGACTTCCGCCAAGTCAATGCCCTGTCCACCCCGGATGCTTACCCAGTGCCCCGCATTGAGGAATTACTGGATCGTCTGGGAACCGCCAGGTATCTGTCTACCCTGGACTTGACCAAGGGCTATTGGCAGATACCCCTGACGGACGGAGCACGGCCAAAAACTGCTTTTGCTACCCCAGTAGGACTTTATCAGTTTAAAAGAATGCCATTCCGGTTGCACTCAGCAGCTGCGTCCTGCCAACGGTTGTTGGATTGAATATTACGTCCGCATCAGGAGTATGCGGCAGTATACTTGGATGATGTGGTCATCCATAGTGAGGACTGGGCCACCCATGTAGTCTGACTCAGAGGGGTACTGGATACGTTCCGACCGGCAGGTTTAACCTTAAACCCCCAGAAATGTCATTTTGGCCAGCGACGCATGAAATATTTGGGGTACATGGTTGGGGACGGACATATCACTCCCTTGTGCGACAAAGTGGCTAGCATTAGGGAGTTTCCGCGTCCGGGGAATAAGAAAGGGTTAAGGCGATTTTTGGGCATAGTGGGCTACTATCGGAGGATTATTCCCCATTTCGCCTCAATAGCAGCCCCTTTAACAGATAAGTTGAAAAGTGAGCCCTAACACTCTTCAGTGGGATGGGAAAAGTCAAGAGGCCTTTGATAAGTTAAGGTCGATATTGTGTCAGGAGCCCGTACTAAGGGCAGTGGACTTTGATAAAACCTTCGTGCTCCAGGTGGACGCCTCTGGGGTGGGGTTGGGGGCAGTGTTATCCCAGCTACATGAGGGACAAGAGCATCCTCTCCTGTACCTGAGTCGCAAGTTATTACCGCATGAGACGAGGTATTCCACCATTGAGAGGGAATGTTTGGCCATTAAGTGGGCCATACAGGCCTGTCACTTCTATTTGGATGGCCGAGCATTTACGTTGGTGACTGACCATGCTCCTCTCAAATGGTTGGGACATATGAAGAACAACAATGCCCGTCTTACCCGGTGGTACCTGGACCTGCAACCCTACCGCTTCAGAGTGGAGCACCGGGCGGGTCGGCTGTTAACCAATGCCGATGTCCTGTCACGGATTGCTAGTGAAGAAATAGAAATCCCTAGCAATCAGTTGAGGATGGGGGTATGTGAGAGTGCAGGTGAAAGGGGATCCGGGAAGGCACGAAGAAAGGGGGTACAGGGAGCCGGGGAATCCCAACGGGGCATATTTCATGTGCACAACACCCACATTCAGAAAGCTGGGCTACCGGAGGCAGAGAGGTTGGCTGGGTTAAGGAAGAAGGGGAGGAACTACCAGCCCCAGAATCCTTCCCTTCCCCACCCGGCTGTGCAAGAGTTAGGGATGAGATAGAAGATTGGGAGGGCCAGCTGGAGAGATTGGGGGCGGGGAAAGTTGAAGAGGAGGATAAAATGGAGATTACTGAAGGACTAGGGGAGGAACAGATGGAGATTGGAGCCCTGGCTCAAACCCAAAAAGTTGCTGTAAGAGGGTGGCTAGCTGTACCTTGGAGAGACTGGTGGAAGACCAGAGGAGAGAGGCTGAGGCACTGGGGGAAATCTCTACTAAAGAGGAAACAGGTGCAGCCTGTGGGAGAGAAAGAGAGCTGGGCACAATTGAAACCCCAGCCTGAACCAGGTGGGAATAAAGCTGTGTAACCGTGCTGTAAGAAGGTGCAAGAAAGACTGTGTAAACTGTTTCATACTAAAAGGTCTGGGCTGCAACCTACCAAGCTATTTGGTTTTTCCCTCTGATAATGTACTGGTCCCTAAGTGAAGTAATCTGAGCTAAAGTGAAGGGAAGTTATATGGACTGTTTTTGAACCTGAGTTTGAAGTTATATGGACTGTTTTTGAACCTGAATTTGACTGTGTTGAACCTGAATTGTGCTCTGGGCTGCTAGCCTAAACAACCTGGAGTGAAGGATGTTTTGTTGATTTGAAGCAAGAAAATAAAAGCTCTTACTTATAAACATTGGGCTTTGAATGTGCCTCTGTGAAAGGAACGGAGGGAGGAGGAAGTCCTGGGAGTTCACAGGGCCTGGAGCCAAGGCTCAGAGGAGCCAGATTGCTGTGGAGTGAAGGCAACAGTCGTGTGGAGGAAGAGGCAGCTAAGCAGGGTCAAGCCTGGCTGGGTCCTGGATGGGCGACCCAGCTACAGTCTATAGCACATCCCAAGTCAAAGAATTCAATGAGATTCGTTTGGCATGATTTCCCTTTGCTAAAACCATGTTGTCTCGGATTTTGCAACTTATTGGCTTCCAGGAAGTTCACTATCCTTTCCTTCAGCATTGCTTCCATTACTTTTCCAATAACCGAAGTGAGGCTTACCGGCCTGTAGTTTCCAGCTTCTTCCCTATCACCACTTTTGTGAAGAGGGACCACATCCGCCGTTCTCCAATCCCACGGAACCTCTCCCGTTTCCAAAGATTTATTAAATCTTTAAGAGGACCCGCCAGAACCTCTCTGAGCTCCTTTAATATCCTGGGGTGGATCCCGTCCAGTCCCATGGCTTTGTCCACCTTTAGAAAGGCGGAAAGTAAAGAAATAAATGGAAAGGAAGCCCTGGAAACGGAGTTAAGGGAACAGATAGCAGCAGAATCAGAGACTGAGACCAATATGGAAAGAAAAACAAAGTCACCAGACAACAAAGGTAGAAAAAAATCATTTTTTTTTTCATTTTAGTGTTTGAAATATGTCCAATTTGAGAACTTACATCTGCTGTCTTATTTTGCACTGGGTATACTGGAGCTGTAACAGCTTACAGAAATTATTTATAATGAAAAAAATCACGTTATTTTGTTCTGCTATACTAGTATAATATTTTCAATGATGTCTGTTTATATGCGGCATAGCTGGTATAAGGGGTGTGGCCAATGTGGGTGTGGCTATCATAGGGGTGGAGCCATATATGGTAACCCCCGCCCATAATGAGTACTGGCACCTTTTTTTCTATAAAAAAAGTACTGCTTATAGACCTTGTTATTCTGCTATCATGTTTTATGCAAGTAGGGCAAAGAAAAAAGTAGGGATGACCAAATGACTTCCAACAGAAGCTTGTCATAATGTAAGTCTTGATTGAGCATGCACCATGCAGGGGACCCTACTATTTTTCTTTGTCTTGGTCTTTTTGTAGGGGTTGGTTTTCCTGATTTGTTTGTTTTGTAGATGCAGTTAGGATCAGAGATGCAGCCCTGTTATGGTTTACCTCGTACTAGATAAATATCTGTAGATAGAGGGTAATTTTATAACAGGTTGCCAATGTGTGATTGAGACATAGGTGTCTATTGTTTGCTTATTTAATAAACACTTAGAAACAGACTGAAATCTGAGCAAACTAAAGCCATGGACATATACACTTGCTTGGGAGCAGACATAAATGTTAGCATGTAGATTATGCATGTATTTTATGAAATACCTGTGTAAATCATGACTCTGCTCGTGCTCTTCCCAAACTAAACCCCAGAACACAGGGCATATGCAAAAGTATACGCTTTCTTGCCACCAATGGCATCCAGTCGAACAAAGAATCTAATATAATCTCCTCACAGTTATTTTTAGGACTTTTCGGTTGGGTCTTCCTGGCTGTCTCTTGACACATACTATTCCCTATTCTCCTGCACACACTCTATGTACCATAACTACTACTACTACTTGACATTTCTAAAGCGCTACTAGGGTTACGCAGCGCTGTACAATTTAACATAGAAGGACAGTCCCTGCTCAAGGAGCTTACAAATCTAAAGGACAAATGTACAGTCAGTCAAATAGGGGCAGTCAAATTGGGGCAGTCTAGATTTCCTAAAAGGTATAAAGGTTAGGCGCCGAAAGCAACATTGAAGAGGTGGGCTTTGAGCAAAGATTTTAAGATGGGTAGGGAGGGGGCTTGGCGTAAGGGCTCAGGAAGCATAGGGTGAGGCGAGGCAGAATGAGCAGAGCCTGGAGTTGGCGGTGGTGGAGAAGGGTACTGAGAGGAGGGGTTTGTCCTGTGAGCGGAGGTTACAGTCGGGAACGTAAGGGGAAATGAGGGTAGAGAGGTAATGAGGGGCTGCAGACTGAGTGCATTTGTAGGTAAGAAGGAGAAGCTTGAACTATATGCGGTATCTGATTGGAAGCCAGTGAAGTGACCTGAGGAGAGGGGTGATATGAGTATATCGGTTCAGGCGGAATATAAGACATGCTGCAGAGTTCTGAATGGATTGAAGGGGGGATAGATGGCTAAGTGGGAGGCCAGTGAGGAGTAGGTTGCAGTAGTCAAGGCGAGAGGTAATGAGAGAGTGGACGAGAGTACGGGTGGTGTGCTCAGAGAGGAAAGGGCGAATTTTGCTGATGTTAACGAGAAAGAAGCGACAGGTCTTGGCTATCTGCTGGATATGCGCAGAGAAGGAGAGGGAGGAGTCGAAGATGACTCCGAGGTTGCGGGCAGATGATACGGGGAGAATGAGGGTGCCATCAACTGAGATAGAGAGTGGAGGAAGAGGAGAAGTAGGTTTTGGTGGAAGGACGATATGCTCAGTCTTGGACACGTTCAGTTTCAGGTGGTGGTTGGACATCCATGCAGCAATGTCGGATAAGCAGGCCGATATCTTGGCCTGGGTCTCCGCGGTGATGTCTGGTGTGGCGGTGATGTCTGGAAACCATGAGATGAGATCAGTGAGCCCAGGGAAGAGGTGTAGATTGAAAAAAGAAGGGGTCCAAGGACAGATCCCTGGGGAACTCCCAACAGAGAGCGGGATGGGGGTGGAGGAAGATCCATGAGAGTGTACTCTGAAGGTGCGGTGGGAGAGATAGGAGGAGAACCAGGAGAGGACAGAACCCTGGAACCCAAATGAAGACAGTGTGGCAAGAAGTAAATCATGATTGACATTGTCAAAAGCAGCGGATAGATCAAGGAGGATGAGGATAGAGTAGTGGCCTCTGGATTTGGCAAGGAACAGGTCATTACAGACTTTAGAGAGTGCTGTTTCTGTCGAGTGTAGAGGACGAAAACCGGATTGAAGCGGATCGAGGATGGCATGAGAGGAGAGAAAATCAAGGCAGCGACTGTGAACAGCACGCTCAAGTATTTTGGAGAGGAAGGGTAGGAGGGAGATGGGGCGGTAGTTGGAGGGTCAGGTAGGGTCAAGTGATGGTTTTTTGAGGAGAGGTGTGACTACGGCGTGCTTGAAGGTGTCAGGGACAGTTGCAGTGGAGATATAGAGGTTGAGGATATGACAGATGGAGGGGGTGACAGTATGAGAGATGGTGTTAAGTAAGTTGGTGGGGATGGGATCAGAGGAACAAGTGGTGCATTTTGAGGAGGAAAGAAGGCGGGCGGTTTCCTCTTCGGTGATATCAGGAAAGGAGGAGAAAGAGGCCTGGGTTGGTTGGTTGAGGGAGAGGGTTGAAGGGTGAAGAGGAAGAGGTGGCTTGGTAGTGAACTCAAGGTTGATCTTTTGCACCTTGTCACGGAAGTTGTCAGCCAGTGATTGAGGTGAGAGTGAGGGGGGGTGGGAGCGGAGGGCACTTTGAGGAGGGAGTTAAGGGTGGTTTTACCTGGTCCAGAAAAGGCCAGTGTGGAATTGTTGTACCTTCTTTTTTGCAGTCCCTTCTAATTGGAATTTGCTTCTGAAGGAGATTTGGGGTGAACTATCGACAAATTTAAAGCAACTCTAAAAACGTGGCTCTTCACGTTAGCCTTCAGTCCCTGTTGGATCTTCCTCATTTCAGGAATACCTTATTTCCCTCCCCCCTTCCCTCCGCAGTTACTTTCCTTGCTTCACCTCTTTCTCTGTGCTGTTGGTTATGTTGCTAATTCTTGTATGAATGTTATTTCTATCCTTTCCTATGTGAATATTATTATTCAGTATATTTTACTGGGACTGGTGCTATTTAACATGTTTATAAATGATATGGAAATTGGAACAAGTGAGGTGATTAATTTTGCAGATGACACAAAACTAAACACGTGCGGACTGTGAAATATTGCAGGAAGACCTTATGAAAATGGCAGATGAAATTTAATGTGGACAAATGCAAGGTGATGCACATTGGAAAGAATAATTCGAATCATAGTTACCTGATGCTAAGGTCCATCTTGGGGGTCAGCACTCAAGAAAAAGATTTAGGTTTCATTGTAGATAATACACTGAAATCTTCTTAGAGTGCAGCGGCAGCCAAAAAAGCAAACAGGATACTAGGAATTATTAGGAGAGGAATGTTGAAGACCGGAAATATCGTTCCATGGTGCAGTCTCACTTTGAGTATTGCGTTCAGTTCTGGGTGCCATATTTCAAAAAAGATATAGTGGAATTAGAAAAGGTTCACAGAAGAGCGACCAAAATGATAAAGGGGATGAAACTCCTCTTGTATGAGGAAAGATGAAAGAGGTTAGGGCTCTTCAGCTTGGAAAAGAGACTGATGAAGGGAGATTTGATTGAGGTCGTGGGAGGAGGAGGAGGACATCAGATATTTCTCTGACGAGGAGTCTGATGGCCTTCCTTCTGATCCCACTCCCTTCCCTGAAAGGCAGCTTTCTCCTCCCGAGAGTCTGTCTTTTGTGGCCTTTGTCCGGGAGATGTCTACGGCCATCCCCTTCCCGGTGGTTGTGGAGGATGAGCCAAGGGCTGAAATGTTTGCGCTCTTGGACTATCCTTCTCCACCTAAGGAAGCGTCCACAGTACCCATGCATCATGTCCTCAAAAAGACATTGCTGGCGAATTGGACCAAGCCTCTAAGTAATCCCCACATTCCCAAGAAGATCGAGTCCCAGTACCGGATCCATGGGGACCCAGAGCTGATGCGCACTCAGTTGCCTCACGACTCTGGAGTTGTGGATTTGGCCCTAAAGAAGGCTAAGAGTTCTAGGGAGCATGCTTCGGCGCCCCCGGGCAAGGACTCTAGAACCTTAGACTCCTTTGGGAGGAAGGCCTACCATTCTTCTATGCTCGTGGCCAAAATCCAGATACACGAGCATACACATGTTGGGTGTTATTAGGAAGGGTATGGAGTCCAGGTGTGCGGATGTTATAATGCCGTTGTATCGCTCCATGGTGCGACCGCACCTGGAGTATTGTGTTCAGTACTGGTCTCCGTATCTCAAAAAAGATATAGTAGAATTGGAAAAGGTACAGCGAAGGGCGACGAAAATGATAGTGGGGATGGGACAACTTTCCTATGAAGAGAGGCTGAGAAGGCTAGGGCTTTTCAGCTTGGAGAAGAGACGGCTGAGGGGAGATATGATAGAAGTGTATAAACTAATGATTGGAATGGATCGGGTGGATGTGAAGCGACTGTTCACGCTATCCAAAAATACTAGGACTAGAGGGCATGAGTTGAAGCTACAGTGTGGTAAATTTAAAACGAATCGGAGAAAATTTTTCTTCACCCAACGTGTAATTAGACTCTGGAATTCGTTGCCGGAGAACGTGGTACAGGCGGTTAGCTTGACGGAGTTTAAAAAGGGGTTAGATAGATTCCTAAAGGACAAGTCCATAGACCGCTATTAAATGGACTTGGAAAAATTCCGCATTTTTAGGTATAACTTGTCTGGAATGTTTTTACGTTTGGGGAGCGTGCCAGGTGCCCTTGACCTGGATTGGCCACTGTCGGTGACAGGATGCTGGGCTAGATGGACCTTTGGTCTTTCCCAGTATGGCACTACTTATGTACTAATAATGTGCGGCAGTTGGCGGGCTTGGTGGACAAGCTCCCTCCTGAGCAAGCCAAGCCATTTCAGGAGGTGGTCAGGCAGCTGAAGGCGTGCAGAAAATTCCTGGCCAGAGGGGTGTATGACACCTTTGATGTTGCGTCCAGGGCCGCTGCTCAAGGTGTGGTGATGCGCAGACTCTCATGGCTGCGTGCCTCCGACCTGGAGAATAGGATCCAGCAGCGGATTGCGGACTCGCCTTGCCGTGCGGATAATATTTTTGGAGAGAAGGTCGAACAGGTGGTAGAGCAGCTCCACCAGCGGGATACCGCTTTCGACAAGTTCTCCCGCCGGCAGCCTCCAGCTTCTACCTCCACAGGTAGACGTTTTTATGGGGGAAGGAAGACTGTTCCCTACTCTTCTGGTAAGCGTAGGTACAATCCTCCTTCTCGACAGCCTGCGGCCCAGGCTAAGCCCCAGCGCGCTCGCTCTCGTCAGCAGCGTGCGCCTCAGCAAGGCCCCTCGGCTCCCCAGCAAAAGCAAGGGACGAGCTTTTGACTGGCTCCAGCAGAGCATAGCCGACATCAATGTGTCAGTGCCGGGCGATCTGCCGGTCGGGGGGAGGTTGAAAGTTTTTCACCAAAGGTGGCCTCTCCTAACCTCTGACCAGTGGGTTCTCCAAATAGTCCGGCAAGGATACACCCTCAATTTGGTTTCCAAACCTCCAAATTGCCCACCGGGAGCTCAATCCTACAGCTTCCAGCACAAGCAGGTACTTGCAGAGGAACTCTCCGCCCTTCTCAGCGCCAATGCGGTCGAGCCCGTGCCATCCGGGCAAGAAGGGCTGGGATTCTATTCCAGGTACTTCCTTGTGGAAAAGAAAACAGGGGGGATACGTCCCATCCTAGACCTAAGGGCCCTGAACAAATATCTGGTCAAAGAGAAGTTCAGGATGCTTTCCCTGGGCACCCTTCTTCCCATGATTCAGGAAAACGACTGGCTATGCTCTCTGGACTTGAAGGACGCCTACACACACATCCCGATACTGCCAGCTCACAGACAGTATCTGCGATTTCAGCTGGGCACACGTCACTTCCAGTACTGTGTGCTACCCTTTGGGCTCGCCTCTGCGCCCAGAGTGTTCACGAAGTGCTTGGCTGTAGTAGTAGCGGCGCTTCGCAGGCTGGGAGTGACGTGTTCCCCTATCTCGACGATTGGCTGGTGAAGAACACATCCGAGGCAGGAGCTCTACAGTCCATGCAGATGACTATTCGCCTCCTGGAGCTACTGGGGTTTGTGATAAATTATCCAAAGTCCCATCTTCTCCCAGTGCAGAGACTCGAATTCATAGGAGCTCTGCTGGATTCTCGGACGGCTCGTGCCTATCTCCCAGAGGCGAGAGCCAACAACTTGTTGTCCCTCGTCTCGCAGGTGCGAGCGTCCCAGCAGATCACAGCTCGGCAGATGTTGAGATTGCTGGGCCACATGGCCTCCACAGTTAATGTGACTCCCATGGCCCGCCTTCACATGCGATCTGCTCAATGGACCCTAGCTTCCCAGTGGTTTCAGGCTGCTGGGGATCTAGAAGACGTGATCCACCTGTCCACGAGTTTTCTCAAATCCCTGTATTGGTGGACGACTTGGTCCAATTTGACCCTGGGACGTCCTTTCCAAATTCCTCAGCCACAAAAAGTGCTGACTACGGATGCGTCTCTCCTGGGGTGGGGAGCTCATGTCGATGGGCTTCACACCCAAGGAAGCTGGTCCCTCCAGGAACGCGATCTGCAGATCAATCTCCTGGAGTTACGAGCGGTCTGGAACGCTCTGAAGGCTTTCAGAGATCGGCTGTCCCACCAAATTATCCAAATTCAGACAGACAACCAGGTTGCCATGTATTACATCAACAAGCAGGGGGGCACCGGATCTTGCCCCCTGTGTCAGGAAGCCGTCAGCATGTGGCTTTGGGCTCGCCGTCAGGGCATGGTGCTCCAAGTCACATACCTGGCAGGCGTAAACAACAGTCTGGCCGACAGACTGAGCAGGATTATGCAACCTCACGAGTGGTTGCTCAACTCCAGAGTAGTGCGACAGATCTTCCAGGTGTGGGGCACCCCCTTGGTAGATCTCTTTGCATCTCGAGCCAACCACAAGGTCCCTCAGTTCTGTTCCAGGCTTCAGGCCAACGGCAGACTGGCACCGGATGCCTTCCTCCTGGACTGGGGGGAAGGTCTGCTGTATGCTTATCCTCCCATAACTCTGGTCAGGAAGACTTTGTTGAAACTCAAGCAAGAGCGAGGCAACATGATTCTGATTGCTCCCTGTTGGCCGCGTCAGATCTGGTTCCCTCTTCTTCTGGAGTTATCCTCCGAAGAACCGTGGAGATTGGAGTGTTTTCCGACCCTCATCACACAGGACGAAGGGGCGCTTCTGCATCCCAACCTCCAGTCTCTGGCTCTCACGGCCTGGATGTTGAGAGCGTAGATTTTGCCTCTTTGGGTCTGTCAGAGGGTGTCTCCCGCATCTTGCTTGCTTCCAGGAAAGATTCCACTAAGAGGAGTTACTTCTTTCTATGGAGGAGGTTTGCCGTCTGGTGTGACAGCAAGGCCCTAGATCCTCGCTCTTGTCCTACACAGACCCTGCTTGAATACCTTCTGCACTTGTCTGAGTCTGGTCTCAAGACCAACTCTGTAAGGGTTCACCTTAGTGCAATCAGTGCATACCATTACCATGTGGAAGGTAAACCGATCTCAGGACAGCCTTTAGTTGTTCGCTTCATGAGAGGTTTGCTTTTGTCAAAGCTCCCCGTCAAACCTCCTACAGTGTCATGGGATCTCAATGTCGTTCTCACCCAGCTGATGAAACCTCCTTTTGAGCCACTGAACTCCTGCCATCTGAAGTACTTGACCTGGAAGGTCATTTTCTTGGTGGCAGTTACTTCAGCTCGTAGAGTCAGTGAGCTTCAGGCCCTGGTAGCCCAGGCCCCTTACACCAAATTTCATCATAACAGAGTAGTCCTCCGCACTCACCCTAAGTTCTTGCCAAAGGTTGTGTCGGAGTTCCATTTGAACCAGTCAGTTGTCTTGCCAACATTCTTTCCCCGTCCTCATTCCTGCCCTGCTGAACGTCAGCTGCACACATTGGACTGCAAGAGAGCATTGGCCTTCTATCTGGAGCGGACACAGCCCAACAGACAGTCCGCCCAATTGTTTGTTTCTTTTGATCCCAACAGGAGGGGAGTGGCTGTGGGGAAACACACCATATCCAATTGGCTAGTAGATTGCATTTCCTTCACTTACGCCTAGGCTGTGCTGGCTCTTGAGGGTCATGTCACGGCTCATAATGTTAGAGCCATGGCAGCGTCGGTAGCCCACTTGAAGTCAGCCACTATTGAAGAGATTTGCAAAGCTGCGACGTGGTCATCTGTCCACACATTCACATCTCAATACTGCCTGCAGCAGGATACCCGACGCGACAGTCGGTTCGGGCAGTCAGTGCTTCAGAATCTGTTCGGGGTTTAGAATCCTACTCCACCCCCGTAGGCCCATGTTTTATTCTGTTCCAGGCTGCACTCTCTGTTAGTTGGATAAATTGTTAGGTCAATCTCAGTTATGTCCTCACCGTTGCGAGGCCCAATTGACCATGTTTGTTGTTTTGAGTGAGCCTGGGGGCTAGGGATACCCCATCAGTGAGAACAAGCAGCCTGCTTGTCCTCGGAGAAAGCGAATGCTACATACCTGTAGAAGGTATTCTCCGAGGACAGCAGGCTGATTGTTCTCACAAACCCGCCCACCTCCCCTTTGGAGTTGTGTCTTCCCTTGTCTTTGTCTTGCTACATATGGGACTGACGAACACGAGCCGGTTCGGGCGGGAAGACGGCCGCACATGCGCGGTGCGCATGGGCGCGCGAGGACTAGCAAAGGCCTTTGCTAGTGAAGTTTCCGATTGGAGGGGCTGCCGTGGACGTCACCCATCAGTGAGAACAATCAGCCTGCTGTCCTCGGAGAATACCTTCTACAGGTATGTAGCATTCGCTGTATAGCAAATGCCAGTAAACTAAACAAAACTAACCATGCATATTTTTACACACTTTCCCTGGGGAAATTTTATAAAAACTCTGTTATATGCATAAAAAAGGCCTTTACACAAGAAAAATGCTTTATCAAAATACCTATATTTGTCAAGAAATCCTTGTACTGTGAAGTGCAGTTCCGTCTTTTATTTAACATCTGTTTAGCTCAACTGGTTTCTTCTTTGCAGAGTCTAAGCATAGAATATATTTACAGAGTCCAGCCGATATTCAAAATGATTGAAGTGGGCAGGAGGCTTCTGCCCACTTAGATTGCTAGTCTATTTCTAACCACCGATATTCATCAGCACGTAATCGATTAATGCTGCTGAATATTCATGATTAACACTTGCACCGAAACCGACTAACTTGTGGGCATTTCAGGAGCAGAGTTGGCAGCGGAGTTAAAAAAAAAAAAAAAAAAAAAAAAAACTTATGCAGTTAAGTGCTGATATTCTGGCCTTGACAGCAGAAGATAATCACTTAGATTGAGCCGCATAAATAGCAGTCCTATCTTTAAGTGATTCAGTTTATGTGGTCAAAGGCTGAATATTGCATTTAATCATATAAGCTTTAGGGCGATCCTAAAACCGGTTATTCAGTGCCAGTGCTGGTACATGGCCCGGCATTGAATATCTGAGAATATAGCCTGCAGCAGACATAAAAGCGCTGACCGCTGCCAGCTGAATATTGACCAGAGGATATGCAGCTTCTTGTCCCAGTAATTTCAGATGAATCATCTTTTGAAGAAGCTTGTGATGTGGATGATTTATTTACTTAATCCAGATAAAACAGATTACATGCAACAGAAGTTCTACCGACATTTTTTGAATAAATAATAAAACCAAAGCATATGATGACTTCATAGGAGTACGCTTGGAGAAACAGTTGAGTATGGGTAATTGAGCCTCACATGTCATTAAATCAACATTTATTTTTCTTTGTCAACTTCTGCAGTTGTGCTCTTATTTGAGAAAAAGGATCTTTTGACCATAGCTTACTCCTTGGTGTTAACTGAAATTGATTATTGGATGTTATTTTTAGTGGTGTGAATAAAAGCCTTTTAAAGAACTGAGGACATGCTTTCTGCTTTGTACTACTTAGACTACTGCTTCCTCTTCTGGACTCCCTTGTTAAGGGAATTATACTGTCTTCCAATAACACAGAGAAAACAATTTACCCTTTTGATAGATCAGAGTAACAAGTTTAATTTTGTCAGGTCGTCTACGTGTAAGTTGGGAGGCTGAATTTTGAAACTGTTTTAAAAAAGAGACTGAGCTGCTGTCACGTCCGTGGTCGTGACTCCTCTTTTGCTCACCTGATTCCCCGAAGTGCAGCTTCCGGGATGGCTCCTGCCTGGCCAGCTTCCAAGATGGCTCCTGCCTGGTCAGCATCTAAGTGGCTTCCGCCTGTTCTGTTCCAGCTTCCAAGATGACTCCTGTCTGTCCTTCCTGTGTGCTCACTTCCTGTGTGTTCCAAGCCTCTCTTTGGTGTCAGTGTGTTCCCTGCTTCTGTCCTGCTGTAGGTGACATCATCAGTGAGAACCTTTATAAGGAAATGCTGTGCTGGCATTCAGGGCCGTTGCATTGCCAAAAGGTCGTCAGGTTAGTCAGTGTACTGTTGCGCTGCTATATAGCCTTGTTCTGGGCTCTTGCCCTTCTGCTTGTTGTGTCTGTGGACTGCTAGTCCTTCTGGTGCTTTACTCTGTGTTTGGAGCTACTGAAGCTTCAGCCTTTGTTTGTTCCCTGTCTGTGTCTGGAGCCACTGAAGCTTCAGCCTTTAGCCTGCTATTTCTGGTTTATTCAACTGCCTGCAGCCTGCCCAAAGACTCTGCTAGTTCCTGGTTAATTCTCCTGTCTACTGCCTGCTCCAAGACTCTGGTATCCCTGGTTTATTCTACTGTCTGCTGCCTGCCCAAAGCCTCTGCTAGTTTCTGGTTTATTCTTTTGTCTGTTTCTGCCTAGCTTGTAGGTAAATCCTGAATCCTGCTTCTGACCAGCTTATGTCTTTATCCTGAGTCCTGCTTCTGCCTAGCTTGTATGTAAATCCTGAATCCTGCTTCTGACCAGCTTATGTCTTTATCCTGAGTCCTGCTTCTGCCTAGCTTGTATGTAAATCCTGAATCCTGCTTCTGACCAGCTTATGTCTTTATCCTGAGTCCTGCTTCTGCCTAGCTTGTATGTAAATCCTGAATCCTGCTTCTGACCAGCTTATGTCTTTATCCTGAGTCCTGCTTCTGCCTAGCTTTTATGTATATCCTGAACCCTACTTCTGCCCAGCTTGTGTGTATTTCCTGAATCCTGCTTCTGCCCAGCTCATGTGTATATCCTGTACCCTGTTTCTGCCCAGCTTGTGTGTGCATCCTGAACCCTGCTTCTGCCAAGCTTGCCTGTATATCCTGAACCCTGTTTCTGCCAAGCTTGCCTGTATATCCTGAACCCTGTTTCTGCCAAGCTTGCCTGTATATCCTGAACCCCGTTTCTGCCAAGCTTGCATGTATATCCTGAACCCCACTTCTGTCAAGCTTGTATGTACCTCCTAACCTCTGCTTCTGCCAAGCTTGTATGTATATCCGAGCCTCTGCTTCCGCCTAGCCTTTGTGTTTACCCTGTCTGCTTAGTCTGTCTGGTGTTCTTGCCTAGTGGCTGCGTAGCAGCCTTCAGTCCTAGTCTAGTACCTAGCCAAGCCTCCCTCGTGTATCCTAGACCCAGGGGGGGGGTCTTCTGGGCCTTCCATTCCTAACCTGTCCTGCAAGTTCTGCCGGCCACCTGCACTCAGGGGCTCAACTCCTGAGGAACGGCGGTCAAGCGCAGGTGAAGCTGTTCTTGTTCTGCCTGTTCTAGTTGGCCTGCCTCAGAATGCTACTCCAGTCCGGAGTTCCAGTCCTGCTCTTCCTTGTATCCGGTTCCAGGGTGGTCTTGCCTGCTTCTGCCTCTCCTTGGCAGTGGTCCAAGGGCTCACATATTCTGTTTCTGCCTCGAGAACCTGACAGCTGCCTACTTGTCCCTATAAAATACCATTGCAAAAGCAACCAAAATTATGGCTAAACTGCAGCTCAGGAGTAGGTGTAAAAGTAGGAGTATGTATAAATGTATGGAGCTGGAGTTTGTTTAAAAAAAATAGTGCTTGAATTCCACAGTTGTCTGATCTGCCTTCATATACAGTTAATGAGGCAGATGAATTAGGGAATTCATCTATCAAAGGAGCCATTCCATCCATGACAAGTCTTGCTGGCTTCCAGGAAAGATTCCACTAAGAGGTGTTATTCTTTTAACTGGAAGAGGTTTGCCGTCTGGCATGACAGCAAGGCCATAGATCCCGTTTCTTGTCCTACACAGTCTCTGCTTGAATGCCTTCCACACTTATCAGAGTCTGGTCTTAAGACCAACTCCGTAAGGGTTCACCTTAGTGCAATTAGTGCTTATCAGCTTGTAAGGTAAGCCTATCTCTTGACAGCCTTTAGTTGTTCGCCTCATAAGAGGTTTGCTTTTGTCAAATCCCCCAGTCAAACCTCCGCCAGTGTCATGGAATCTCAACGTCGTTCTCACCCAGCTGATGAAAGCTCCTTTTGAGCCACTGAATTCCTGCCTGGAAGGTCGTTTTCTTGGTGGCTGTTACTTCAGCTCTCGTAGGGTCAGTGAGATTCACGCCTTAGTAATGGATGCACCTTATACTAAGTTTCATCACAACAGAGTAGTCCTCCGCACGCACCCTAAGTTCCTGTCAAAGTTCCATCTGAACCAGTCAATTGTCTTGCCAACATTCTTTCCCCATCTTCACACCCATCCTGGCAAAAGCAGCTTGCAAGAGAACGTTGGTCTTTTACATGGAGTGGATGAAGCCCTTCAGACAGTCCGCCCAGTTGTTTGTTTCTTTTTAATCTGAGTTATAGCCTCACCATTGTGAGGCCCAATTGACCACTGTTTGTTGTTTTGGGTGAGCCTTGAATTCAAGCAAGATCGCAGAACCACGATTCTAATCGCGTCTTACTGGCCTTGCCAGATCTGTTTCCCTTTTCTTCTGGAGTTACCCTGCAAAGAATGATGGAGATTGGAGTGTTTTCCAACCCTTATCACGCAGAACGAGGGATTTCTGCATCCCAGCCTTCAGTCTTTGGCCCTCACAGCCTGGATGTTGAGAGCCTAGAATTTGCTTCCTTGGGGCTTTTAGAGGGTGTCTCTTGTGTCTTGCTAGCTTCCAGGAAAGATTCCGCTAAGAGGTGTTACTCTTTTAAATGGAGGAGGATTGTCATCTGGTGTGAGGGCGAGGCTCTTTATCCTATTTCCTGCCCTACACAGATCTTGCTTGAATACCTTCTACACCTATCTGAGTCTAGTTTCAAAACTAACTCCATAAGGGTTTACCTTAAGATCGGAGGACACTCATATAACATATGAGAGAAAGTACCCACTTGCAGTGAACAGTGCCAACATTTGTCTGATGAGCTCAGGCCAGCAGTAGCAAGTTTTCGAGGAGTTCAATTGGTTTTATGATATAAAAAAAACATAGACTGTAAAACCGCTGCAGAGGAAAGAGGTTTCATAACTTTAGACCAGAAACAGAACCACATATTTTCATCTACCACAGACTCTGTATCAAGCTGCCAATTATGTTGAAGGGCAGTATTAAAGTTGTGTGTTGCGTTAATAAAAATTTTATAAATAGATGAAGCTGTGTGCCCAGCTAATACTAGTGTCTGGGCGTTGGCAAATAAAGAAGACAGCCGAGATGACAATGATGCCAGCTCAACAGATGCCTTCACACTATGAGTAAGTTGCATCCATTGAAAGAACATAGTAGGAGGTAGAGAAAATTTGGATACCACCTCAGAAAAGGACCAAAAACTATTATCAGCACTAACAATATCAGACAGATAGAAGACTCCCTTATCTATCCACTCTTTCCAAAAGAATGGAGCCTTATTTATTAAGATATGCGGATTATACCAAAGTGACCGATGTGATGACTTACTGAAAGGTATTGCTTGAAATTTGTCGAGGTCCAATAGACATTTGACCGTGGAGACTATAATCTGATTAACTCTATGTGATGGAATGAAGAAGCAGTAAGAAGAAGTGGTAAAGTGAGAGGAGCTACCATGGCCTCCTCCAATTGCAGCCACATGGGCTTGTATTCAGAAGTGCGGAAGAACCATCTGCACCCCTGCTGTGAAATGTAAGATTTATGATAAGTGAGGAAGTCGGGAAATAAAACTCTGCCTTTTTCCCTGGTGCATTTAAGTTTCCTCAAAGCAATTTTTGGAGGCTTATTTGACCATTTATTTTTATTTATTTATTTAATTGCATTTGTATCCCACATTTTCCCACCTATTTGCGGGCTCAGTGTGGCTTACAATACATTGTAAATGATGGAAATACAGTTAGTTACATTACGATTATGGGTTACATTGTGAATAGTTAAGGAAGACAGAGTCAGATCAATCACCTTTGGGGCGTAGAAACTAAAGGATAGAAAGGAAGATAATAATTTGTCAACTAATTCGCTTCTTGAGAGGATTGCTTTTGTCAAATCCCCCTGTCAAGCCTCCGCCTGTGTCATGGGACCTTAATGTTGTTCTCACTCAGCTGATGAAAGCTCCTTTGGAGCCACTGAATTCCTGCCATCTGAAGTACTTGTCCTGTAAGATCATTTTCTTGGTGGCTGTTACGTCAGCTCATAGAGTTGCTAGACTTGGCTTCAGGCACCTGCACCTTATGCTGTTTCATTACAAGAGAGTAGTCCTGTGCATGCACCCTAAGTTCCTGCCAAAGGTTGTGTCTGAGTTCATCTGAACCAGTTGATTGTGTTGCCAACATTCTTTCCTCGACTGCTAGGCCCTACAGACAGTTCGTCCAACTTTATTTTTCATGAATCCCAACAGAATGGGGTCACCATTGGGAATCTCTAATTAGCTGACAGATTGCATTTCTTTCACTTATGCCCGAGCTGGGCTGACCCAGGACCATCATATCAAGACTCATAATGTCTGAGCCATGGCTTCATTGGTAGCCCACTTGCAGTCAGCCGTCATTGAAGAAATTTGCAAGGCTGCGACATTGACATCTCAATACTGCTTTGAGCAGAATACCCAATGTGACAGTTGGTTCAGTTAGACAGTGTTGCAGAATCTGTTTGGGGTCTAGAATCCAACTCCACCCCCCCCCCCCCAGGCCCGTTTTATTCTGTTCCTGGCTACACTCTCACTCAGTTTATTTATAGTTTCAGGTTAATCTGAGTTACGTCCTTGCTGTTGCGAGGTCCAGTGTTGGTTGTTTTCGGTGAGCCTAGATTTTTAGGGATAACCCCCCACTTGTGAGAATTATGGCCTGCTTGTCAACAGAGAAGGGGAAGATACTTACCTGTAGCAGGTATTCTCCGAGGACAGCAGACCTTATATTCTCACAAACCCACCCGCCTCCCCTTGGAGTTGTCTCCTCTTTTTTATTTTCATTCTGTAGTATTTAACTGCTGTAACCGTGCTCTCGTGGTGGGCGGGAAGGCATTCGCACATGCTTGTCTTGCACTCCACAAAGCTGTTGTAGAGCTTATCATAAGCTCTGGACCGGGCAACGCGGGACCGCATTACCCACTTGTTAGAATGTAAGATCTGCTGTCCTCAAGAATACCTGCTACAGATATCTTTGCTTAACTTTTATTACTACTACTACTACTATTTAGCATTTCTATAGCGCTACAAGGCATACGCAGCGCTGCACAAACATAGAAGAAAGACAGTCCCTGCTCAAAGAGCTTACAATCTAATAGACAAAAAATAAATAAAGTAAGCAAATCAAATCAATTAATGTGAACGGGAAGGAAGAGAGGAGGGTAGGTGGAGGCGAGTGGTTACAAGTGGTTACGAGTCAAAAGCAATGTTAAAGAGGTGGGCTTTCAGTCTAGATTTAAAGGTGGCCAAGGATGGGGCAAGACGTAGGGGCTCAGGAAGTTTATTCCAGGCGTAGGGTGCAGCGAGACAGAAGGCGCGAAGTCTGGAGTTGGCAGTAGTGGAGAAGGGAACAGATAAGAAGGATTTATCCATGGAGCGGAGTGCATGGGAAGGGGTGTAGGGAAGGACGAGTGTGGAGAGATACTGGGGAGCAGCAGAGTGAATACATTTATAGGTTAGTAGAAGAAGTTTGAACAGGATGCGAAAACGGATAGGGAGCCAGTGAAGGGTCTTGAGGAGAGGGGTAGTATGAGTAAAGCGACCCTGGCGGAAGATGAGACGGGCAGCAGAGTTTTGAACCGACTGGAGAGGGGAGAGGTGACTAAGTGGGAGGCCAGCAAGAAGCAGATTGCAGTAGTCTAAACGAGAGGTGACAAGGGTGTGGATGAGGGTTTTGGTAGAGTGCTCGGAAAGAAAGGGGCGGATTTTACGAATGTTGTAAAGAAAGAAACGACAGGTCTTGGCGGTCTGCTGGATATGAGCAGAGAAGGAGAGAGAAGAGTCAAAGATGACCCCAAGGTTTCGAGCTGAGGAGACAGGGAGAATGAGAAAGCCATCAACAGAAATAGAAAACGGGGGGAGCGGGGAGGTGGGTTTGGGGGGGAAAATGAGAAGCTCGGTTTTGGTCATATTTAATTTCAGGTGGCGTTGAGACATCCAGGCAGCAATGTCAGACAAGCACGCTGAAACTTTGGTTTGGATGCAAGGTGAGATATCAGGGGTAGAAAGGTAGATTTGGGAGTCATCAGCATAGAGATGGTAGGAAAAGCCATGGGATGAGATTAATGAACCAAGGGAAGAAGTGTAGATAGAAAAGAGGAGGGGACCAAGAACAGAACCCTGAGGTACGCCGACAGGCAGAGGGATAGAAGTAGAAGAGGATCCACCAGAGTGAACACTAAAGGTGCGGAGGGAGAGGTAGGAAGAGAACCAGGAAAGGACAGAGCCCTGGAATCCAAGTGAGGACAGGGTATCGAGAAGTATGCTGTGATCGACAGTGTCAAAAGCAGCGGAAAGATCAAGAAGAATGAGGATGGAATATTGACCTCTGGATTTAGCCAGTAATAGGTCATTGGAGACTTTAGTAAGCGCAGTTTCGGTTGAGTGGAGAGGGCAAAAACCAGATTGTAATGGGTCAAGAATAGCATGTGAGGAGAGAAAATCAAGGCAGCGGCGGTGAACAGCACGCTCAAGTAATTTGGAGAGAAAAGGAAGGAGGGAGATGGGTCGGTAATTAGAGGGACAAGTAGGGTCAAGTGAAGGCTTCTTAATAATATCACCAATTTTTGCTACTTTTACTCAGTTACATATGATGCTTGCAGTTAAAAGTAAAAGCGGAAATGAGATGTAAATGACGATTCCACAGTAAATCAAATGAAACAGCAAAAGGGGAACAGGATTTTGTTATTGCAAATCTTGTCATGGAAAAAGTGGATCATCTTATCTTTTAAACTTTGCTGTTCAGCAAATTTAGCCTATGAGAACAGTGGAGTTGCCTATATTTGATGAATTGGTTACTGCTCTCCAGACAAACAGAATAGTGATAAGTTGGGTCACTTTAAAGTGTAAATGAAGCTGAAGCTTTTAGCATAGTGCTTGTCATCCCATTGAAAATTTTACATTGGGGTGACTGTCAATTGAATTGATTGTCATTAGAGAGGAAATCTGGCCTTAAGACTGAAGGGTTCTCACACATTTGACATTGTTGCATCAGTTCTCGAAGATATTCCAGCAGAGTTTGCCATCAGATGAAAAATTACTAGATCAACATCAGACACCGGTGGGATACCGGTGTTGGAAATGGTATTTCAAGCGGACGAGTCGGAGAAACTTACTGACTTCACGGTAAACCTGGAGGACGTAATGGGGCAGTTCGGCAAACTGAAGAGTAGCAAATCTCCTGGACCGGATGGTATTCATCCTAGAGTACTGATAGAACTGAAAAACGAGCTTGCGGAGCTACTGCTAGTGATATGCAACTTAGCCTTAAAATCGAGCGTGGTACCGGAAGATTGGAAGGTGGCCAATGTAACGCCCATTTTTAAAAAAGGCTCCAGGGGAGATCCAGGAAATTATAGACCGGTGAGTCTGATGTCGGTGCCGGGGAAAATGGTAGAGGCTATTATTAAAAACAAAATTACAGAGCACATCCGAGGACATGGATTACTGAGACCAAGTCAGCATGGCTTTTGTGTGGGGAAATCTTGCCTGACCAATTTACTTCAATTCTTTGAAGGAGTGAACAAACATGTGGACAAAGGGGAGTCGGTTGATATTGTGTATCTGGATTTTCAAAAGACGTTTGACAAGGTACCTCATGAAAGGCTACAGAGGAAATTGGAGGGTCATGGGATAGGAGGAAATGTCCTATTGTGGATTAAAAACTGGTTGAAGGATAGGAAACAGAGAGTGGGGTTAAATGGGCAGTATTCACAATGGAGAAGGGTAGTTAGTGGGGTTCCTCAGGGGTCCGTGCTAGGACCGCTGCTTTTTAATATATTTATAAATGATTTAGAGATGGGAGTAACTAGCGAGGTAATTAAATTTGCTGATGACACAAAGTTATTCAAAGTCGTTAAATCGCGACAGGATTGTGAAAATTTACAAGAGGACCTTACGAGACTGGGAGATCGGGCGGCTAAATGGCAGATGATGTTTAATGTGAGCAAGTGCAAGGTGATGCATGTGGGAAGAAAGAACCCGAATTATAGCTAAGTCATGCAAGGTTCCACGTTAGGAGTTACGGACCAAGAAAGGGATCTGGGTGTCGTCGTCGATAACACACTGAAACCTTCTGCTCAGTGTGCTGCTGCGGCTAAGAAAGCGAATAGAATGTTGGGTATTATTAGGAAAGGTATGGAAAACAGGTGTGAGGATGTTATAATGCCGTTGTATCGCTCCATGGTGCGACCGCACCTTGAGTATTGTGTTCAATTCTGGTCGCCGCATCTCAAGAAAGATATAGTAGAATTGGAAAAGGTGCAGCGAAGGGCGACTAAAATGATAGCGGGGATGGGACGACTTCCCTATGAAGAAAGACTAAGGAGGCTAGGGCTATACAGCTTGGAGAAGAGACGGCTGAGGGGAGACATGATAGAGGTATATAAAATAATGAGTGGAGTGGAACAGGTGGATGTGAAGCGTCTGTTCATGCTTTCCAAAAATACTAGGACTAGGGGGCATGCGATGAAACTACAGTGTAGTAAATTTAAAACAAATCGGAGAAAATTTTTCTTCACCCAACGTGTAATTAAACTCTGGAATTCGTTGCCGGAGAAAGTGGTGAAGGCGGTTAGCTTAGCAGAGTTTAAAAAGGGGTGGACGGATTCCTAAAGGACAAGTCCATAAACCGCTACTAAACGGACTTGGAAAACTCCAAAATTCCAGGAATAACATGTATAGAATGTTTGTACGTTTGGGAAGCTTGCCAGGTGCCCTTGGCCTGGATTGGCCGCTGTCGTGGACAGGATGCTGATCTCGATGGACCCTTGGTCTTTTCCCAGTATGGTATTACTTATGTAATGATTCCAACTTTGTGAAACCCTTCTTTGTAATTGGACAGCATGACGAAGATGAAGATGAATATGCAAGTGATGAATTAGCATTACTTCTAATACAGATGGTAAAGTATTCTTTGCTATGTGGAAGTCAAGTGTTTCAGAGATTCTCAGAGGACAAGCAAGCTGCTTGTTCTCACATGTGGGTCGGTGTCCACAGCGGCCCATAAACGGCAAATTCTTGCACAGCAAAATTTTAAAAGTTTTGCCAGAGCCTTCTGGCGCGTGAACCGTGCGCATGGCGCATGCATGGAAGACTTCCCGCCCGTCGCATGAGCGTTCCCACTCAGTTTTTTTCTTGTCCGCGGCGGAGAGACAGCGTACTTCAGTTCGGCTCTTCGTTTTTTGGCCCAGGAAGAGCTTCCGACGATTTGCGTCATTTCTTTAAAAAAACAAAACCTTTTACCTTTCTGTATTTTTTCTTAGATTTTTAGACCTCTTTTGTAAGTTTTCTTTCTTGTTCGAAGCGGCCACATTTTAGGCCGCTTGGTCGGGTCTTACCCCTTTTTCTTTTGTGCCTTTCTTCTTTTCAGAGGCACAATCGCGTCTTTTAGATTTTGCCGAAGCCGTTTTTTCTTCCATGTCATCGAAGATACCCAACGGCTTCAAATGTTGTACTCGGTGCAACCGGACCATCTCGGGTACCGATACCCACGCTTGGTTTTATCCAGTGCCTTGGGTCCTACCATAGCCCAGCCACTTGCAGTCTGTGTCTTTGCATGAAGAAACGGACCCAAGCATCTTGAGAAGACCAACGAGAGAATCTTTTTGTGGCTCAGTCCAGTCCTTTGACATCGGTACCGAGGTCTGCGACATCGAGGGACGCATCGACGTCGGGAGCGAAGGTAATGGCTGCGGAACGATCAACTCGTCCTGGGAGCAGTGAGGCATCGAGTGGGTCTCCACCTGTCTCGAGGCCTCCTGTTATGCAGGCCCCCCGGGACTGACCTTCGTCGGACCTGGCCCCAAGGAGACGTGAGAATTCCACGTCTTCCTCATCAGTACCGAGGAGTCTCGATGATGGGCATTGAGCGATGGCGAAGAAGCACCATCATCGTTCTCCGACACATGGTGCCGGGAGCTCCGCGGCATCGAGAGATTCGGCACCTGAGAAGCATTGGCGCCGAGAGGATCGCTCTTCCTCTATTCAGGAGGTGCCGATGCGTCGGTCTAGCAGCCCGGTACCTGCTCCCGAGCCTCGACAGATTCTGCCACCGGCTCCTTTACTGACCCCGCAGCCTTGTCCAACGCCGGCTCTCGACGAGCACATCAGGGCCCTGCTTTCAGAGCTTCTGGAAGGGTTGCTGCGCCAGTCTGCTTTGGTGTCGGGGGTGCTTGCGCCTTCCGTGCCATCTGCTGCAGCGGCATCTGACCCTTTGCCTGTGGTGAGGTCCCCCGACTTTGGTGCCGCCTGCTGCATCGGTGTCGGCTGCCACCCAGGAAATACTCCTACAGATTCCCCCCCTTGGAGATGGAATTTACTACAAAGGAGTAAAAGCCTTCTCCAACCTAACTAATAATATAGCTAGACGGGTAAATCAGACTCATGGTCAAGACTGAAGACATAAACAATAAATGTCATTAGCTCAATACTAACACTCTATCGATAACTAGAAGCAAATACTTCATAAAATCATTCGCATTGTTCAAACGTAGTTTCAATAATGCTAATACAGCAAACTACTAATACTAGAACACTTTTAGGGTGTTAGCAGTTATGTCTTAACACATGAAATTATAATCAACATTTAATCATCATTATACTGTAAAATGCATGGCAAAAGCATCAGCAAAATTAGTACAGAATATGAAAATTAAACTAAAAGGTTGCATAGTGGAGAGTTACTCATGGTTGACTGCAAGTTCAACAGTATGAGAGTCTTTAGACTGTAAAAAGGCATAATGTCCAAAGCAAAGTCTATAGGGTGAACCTTGATGAATGATGAGGTATAAATGGACAACTTCTCACAACAAGAAGACATCAAACAGGAACAAAATGGTCCACGTAATGGTGATGATGAAGAAAGTCTTCAAACATAAGCATTGGCCAAAGTTCAAAAAGAAAGTCAATGAAATGTCCCAAAACAAACAAACACATCCAGAACTTCACTTTCAGGAACACTGGATCGGTTGAAATAAAAATAAAACTAAACAAATTCCCCCCCCAACATGAAGAATGATTCTTGGGCAAAGAAAAACTCCAACACTCATGACTAAACAATGGAAATCATGAGGGACAAAGGGAAGGAATGTTGAAAACCACCAGTGGATTAGGAAGCAGGGCGTCAGGAACATCTTGAAGTGCGACATCAGGAACGGAAACAGGATCAATCTGTTTGGCAACTGCACCGAATCTTCAAGATTTTGTCTTTTTTTTTTTTCTGTAGCTGAAAAACAAAAGAAAACAAAGCTATTCTGCTTCATGGTTAGTTTGGGTCATTTCAACAATGCATGTATCTGGAACCAAATGACGGGAATGACATGGTCTCAACTGATTGATGTGAACCCATTTAAGGTTGTCTTCACCTTGAGAATTTTTCCTGAGGCGAATTTGGTAAGCCACAGGTGAAGCTTTTTCCACTATAGGGAAAGGACCATGCCAACTGGGCAGAAATTTCTTCTCTTTAACCTTATTTCTGGCAAAGTTAAAGTAGAATACCTTGTCGCCAATCTGGTGTTCTTTGGAGGTAGTTCCCTGATCTTAGTAGGCTTTTCTACCTCTAGCACTACTTTCCACGTTCTTTTGGTCAAAGGCACTTTGCAAATGTTGATGCAAATGGGTGACATACTCATGAGAGGAAGTAGCACTGGACATGTTCACATCATTAGTCCTGTAAAGCAAATGAATCGGTAACATCATTTCCCTACCTGTCATCATCTCAAAAGGTGACACGCCTGTAGACCGATGGGGTGTGGCACGTATGGCCATGAGGACAATTGGTAACTTCATGTCCCAATCCTTACCTGAAGATGACACATACTTCTTCAGGATGGTGACGATGGTATGATTAGCTCTTTCCACTTGTCCTGAGGACTGAGGTCGGTAGGCAATGTGCAATTTACTCTTCACTCCTAGCATCTTCCACATGTGTTGGATCACTTCTGCGGTAAACTGAGATCCTTGGTCTGAATCCACTCGCATTGGCAAACCTCACCGGCTGAACACATGATTCAGTAGTAAGGTAGCCTCAGCGGTGCAATTGGGTGCAGGAAGGCACTCCACCCACTTGGTAAACATGCAGGTGACAGTGAGCATGTACTTGTTGCCTCGGGTGGATCGAACCACAGGTCCAACCCAATCAATCTGGATATCTGACCAGGGCATAGCAATACCCTTCTTCCTGAGGGGTGCCTGATGGGATGAAGAAGATAGCTGGAAACGACAACAGGTCAGGCAACCTCGTGTGTACAGTTGCACATCCTGACGCATGTGGGGCCAATACGCGACTTGCTTCAAGGTCTCATAGGTGATGCCTTCACCTCTATGTCCTGCACATGGTTCATCATGAGCATGTTGCAACATGATACCACGATATGCCTGCGGTACAACCCATTGCTCAATGCCATGCTTACTCCTCCGAATAAGCAGGTCCTGGCGGATCTCAAACTTCTCTCTAGATGTGTAGAGTATCCTCAGTTCTTCAGTTTGACACTCCTCTTCTGTCAATGGATGTTCTTGCGGATTCTGGATGTACTCATAAAATCTTCCAACTACCGGATCTGATTTCTGAGCCGTGACAAGATCAAAGGATGGGACTTCACTGCTCCACTGGAACACTGGAGTCTCACAGAGCTGTTTAGTTTGCCGTCGGGTGACAGCCTGAACTGCCAATGGATCAGGTTCTGAGAATCGCCATAGTTCTCCTGTGAGCGCACCTTCCTTCGCGAGTAGATCTGCCAGATCATTCCCTTTCTTGTCAGGACTATCAACCTTTGCATGACCCTTGACCTTCTTCCAATAGATGGTCATGTCATGGTCCCGTACCAGTTGATCCAAAGACAGACTCAAATTTCCATGATGTACTGGTTTTCCTTTAGAATTTAGCGTGTTGTTCTGCTTCCAATTGGGGAGATGGGAGACAAAGTTTTGTCTCACATAATCTGAATCGGTGCATATGACTAGTTCCCTAAGTCCTCTCTGAACTGCAGACTGGGGTTTAAAGGAGGAATTGTAGGTTAGTGTTAGGCAAAATTAAAAAGCAAATTTTAACAGCTAATCTCCATAGTCTTTTCCACTTAGTTTTAAAAGCTTTGGACCACAGCATTAACAGATAGAATCTAGCAGGCACTGCAGGATCCAGTTTAGTCTTACCGTCCACCCCTAGGACAACTCTTTATTTATAGTCAGTTATTGTAATTAGAGTAATAAGCAAGGAGTGCTCTTACAGAATTTTAAATACATTTCATTACCATCTAAGAAGGAAACACTAAATAAATCATACAATATACTATATAATCTAAAAGACACTTTTATATTAGGCTAATATCCTTAATACTGTAGCAAGTTTTAAATTATTGAAAAACTCAAAAAACACTAAGATGGACTCAGCAGTCCAGCAGCGAGAGGGGTGCTATCCAGTCTTTTGCATTGAGTGTCACATGTATGATTATTTCCCAGTTGGTGAGATGTCATATGTTTGCGCCCGATGCAAAGAGCTCCTAGCTCTTAGAGAACGTGTCCGTTCTCTTGAGGCTAGAGTAGCAGACTTGGTGGAGCTGAGGGAGACAGAGAGGTACATAGAGGAGACCTACAGGGATGTTGTAGAGAAGTCCCACCTCCAGTCTAGTAGCCCTTGTGCTACCTTGGAGGAGGGAGGTCTCCTAGAAGGAAAGCATCACCCTGGTGAAGTAGGAAGTACTCCTGTAGCCAGGACCTGCCCACCAGGGGATGTACTATCCTCTCGCACCGAGGATATGTCTCCAAGTGCTGCCCGGGAGAGAAAGGTTAGGACAGCTGTTGTAGTTGGTGATTTGATCATTAGGCATATAGATAGCTGGGTGGCTGGTGGACGTGAGGATCACCTGGTGACTTGCCTGCCTGGTGCGAAGGTGGCGGACCTCACACGTCACCTAGATAGTGCTGGGGAGGAGTCGGCTATCTTGGTACATGTGGGTACCAATGACATAGGAAAATGTGGGAGAGAGGTTCTGGAAGCCAAATTTAGGCTCTTAGGTAGAAAGCTCAAATCCAGATCCTCTAGGGTAGCATTTTCTGAAATGCGACCTGTTCCACGCGCAGGGCCCAAGAGACAGGCAGAGCTCCGGAATCTCAATGCGTGGATGAGACGATGGTGCAGGGAGGAGGATTTTAGATTTGTTAGGAACTGGGCAACATTCTGGTGAAGGGGGAGCCTATTCCAAAAGGATGGGCTCCACCTTAACCAGGGTGGGACCAGGCTGCTGGCATCGGCATTTAAAAAGGAGATAGAGCAGCTTTTAAACTAGAAATGGAGGGAAGGCCGACAGTCGCTCAAAAGCGCATGGTTCAGGAAAAGGTATCTTGCAAAGATACCTCACAAACAGGGAAGATAGGGTTTCTGGATAGTGAGGTTGCACAACAGACCGTAGGCCAGGTGCCCTTAAATACAACTAAAGATCAGACAAAAGATGGCAAATCAATAGTGTCAGGTACTAATCATCATGCAAATAGGAACAACAAACATACTCTGAAATGTCTATATGCAAATGCTAGGAGTCTAAGAAATAAGATGGGAGAGTTGGGATATATTGCACTAAATAAAAAATTGGATATAATAGGCATTACTGAGACCTGGTGGAAGGAAGATAACCAGTGGGACACTGTCATACTGAGGTACAAAGTATATCGTAGTGATAGGGTGGACCGGGACTGGTGGAGGGGTAGCATTGTATATTAACGAGAGCCTTGACTCAGATAGATTACAAATTCAGCAGGACACAAGTCACACCTTTGAACCATTGTGGGTTGAAATTCCATGTATACAAGGGAAAAAAACGGTGATAGGAGTGTACTACCGTCCGCCTCGCCAGGACAAGCACGTAGACGCAGAAATGATAAAAGAAATCAGAGACGCAAACAAAATGGGCAATGTGATAATAATGGGTGACTTCAATTATCCAAATATAGACTGGGTAAATGTAACATCGGGACACGCTACAGAGGTACAATTCCTTGATGAAATCAAGGACAGCTTTATGGAGCAGCTGGTGCAGGAGCCGACGAGAGAAGGAAAAATTCTAGACTTGGTCCTTAGTGGAGCGCATGATCTGGAGAGGGACGTTATGGTACAGGGGCCGCTTGATAACAGTGATCATAATATGATCAGTTTTGATATCAACCTTGAAGTAACTGTACACAGAAAGTCAAATACGTTAGAGTTTAACTTTAAAAAAGGAGACTATGATAAAATGAGAAGAACGGTAAAAAAAGGGGGCAACTGAGGGAGTAAAAACTGTACAACAGGCGTGGACGCTATTCAAAACTACCATCCTGGAGGCCCAGGCCATACCTATTCCGCGAATTAGAAAAGAAAGACTGAAGTCCAAAAGACAGCTGGCCTGGTTGAAAAGTGAGGTGAAGGAAGGGCTAAAAGAAACGCCTTCAGAAAATGGAAGAAGGAACCGTCTGAAAATAACAAGAAGCAGCATAAGGAGTGTCAAAGCAAATGCAAGGCGCAGATAAAGAAGGCCAAGAGGGATTACGAAAAAAAGATAGCATTAGTGGCAAAAAAACTTAGTAAAATTTTTTTTCGGTATATTAAAAGCAGGAAGCCGGCAAAAGAATCAGTTGGGCCGCTGGATGACCGAGGGGTAAAAGGGGCGATCAAGGAAGACAAAGACGTAGTGGAGAGACTGAATGAATTCTTTGCTTCGGTCTTCACCGAGGAAACTTTGGGTGGGATACCGGTGTCGGAAATGGTATTTCAAGCGGACGAGTCGGAGAAACTTACTGACTTCACGGTAAACCTGGAGGACGTAATGGGGCAGTTCAGCAAACTGAAGTGTAGCAAATCTCCTGGACCGGATGGTATTCATCCTAGAGTACTGATAGAACTGAAAAATGAGCTTGCGGAGCTACTGCTAGTGATATGCAACATATCCTTAAAATCGAGCGTGGTACCGGAAGATTGGAGGGTGGCCAATGTAACACCAATTTTTAAAAAAGGCTCCAGGGGAGATCCGGGAAATTATAGACTGGTGAGTCTGACGTCGGTGCCGGGGAAAATGGTAGAGGCTATTATTAAAAACAAAATTACAGAGCACAACTGAGGACATGGATTACTGAGACCGAGTCAGCATGGCTTTTGTGTGGGGAAATATTGCCTGACCAATTTACTTTAATTCTTTGAAGGAGTAAACAAACATGTGGACAAAGGGGAACCGGTTGATATTGTGTATCTGGATTTCCAAAAGGCGTTTGACAAGGTACCTCATGAAAGGCTACAGAGGAAATTGGAGGGTCATGGGATAGGAGGAAATGTCCTATTGTGGATTAAAAACTGGTTGAAGGATAGGAAACAGAGAGTGGGGTTAAATGGGCAGTATTCACAATGGAGAAGGGTAGTTAGTGGGGTTCCTCAGGGGTCTGTGCTAGGACCGCTGCTTTTTAATATATTTATAAATGATTTAGAGATGGGAGTAACTAGCGAGGTAATTAAATTTGCTGATGACAAAGTTATTCAAAGTCGTTAAATCGCGACAGGATTGTGAAAAATTACAAGAGGACCTTACGAGACTGGGAGATTGGGCGGCTAAATGGCAGATGATGTTTAATGTGAGCAAGTGCAAGGTAATGCATGTGGGAAAAAAGAACCCGAATTATAGCTACGTCATGCAAGGTTCCACGTTAGGAGTTACGGACCAAGAAAGGGATCTGGGTGTCGTCGTCGATAATACGCTGAAACCTTTTGCTCAGTGTGCTGCTGCGGCTAGGAAAGCGAATAGAATGTTGGGTATTATTAGGAAAGGTATGGAAAACAGGTGTGAGGATGTTATAATGCCGTTGTATCACTCCATGGTGCGACCGCACCTTAAGTATTGTGTTCAATTCTGGTCGCCGCATCTCAAGAAAGATATAGTAGAATTGGAAAAGGTGCAGAGAAGGGCGACTAAAATGATAGCGGGGATGGGACGACTTCCCTATGAAGAAAGATTAAGGAGGCTAGGGCTATTCAGCTTGGAGAAGAGATGGATGAGGGGAGACATGATAGAGGTATATAAAATAATGAGTGGAGTGGAACAGGTGGATGTGAAGCGTCTGTTTACAATTTCCAAAAATACTAGGACTAGGGGGCATGCGATGAAACTACAGTGTAGTAAATTTAAAACAAATTGGAGAAAATTTTTCTTCACCCAACGTATAATTAAACTCTGGAATTCGTTGCCGGAGAAAGTGGTGAAGGCAGTTAGCTTAGCAGAGTTTAAAAAGGGGTTGGACGGTTTCCTAAAGGACAAGTCCATAAACCTCTACTAAATGGACTTGGGAAAAATCCACAATTCCAGGAATAACATGTATAGAATGTTTGTACGTTTGGGAAGCTTGCCAGGTGCCCTTGGCCTGGATTGGCCGCTGTCGTGGACAGGATGCTGGGCTCGATGGACCCTTGGTCTTTTCCCAGTATTGCATTACTTATGTACCGCCACCAGGGCTGCAACTATCTCAGCATACTGGTTTGTCTGAGAACCCAAGCTGTGCTTCAAAGTCTCTTCAGGAATGACTGGATTCCATACCACTCCTACACCTGCAACCAACTCGTGATCTGTGTCACGGCGGTAGGCACAACCATCCATATAGACCTTAGGCATGGTCTCACAGATCTTCTCATCATACAGATGATGTAGATGAGGTTCTTTCTCCTGTAGGGGAACATCTGTTTCAGAAGTACCTGCAAGGGAATCATGGCCTGCACAGTCATGCAGGTCCGCCATACCTTGGGGTACTACATTACGATGTTTCTGAGCATACCTTTTTTTTTTTTTGTTACATTTGTACCCCGCGCTTTCCCACTCATGGCAGGATCAATGCGGCTTACATGGGGCAATGGAGGGTTAAGTGACTTGCCCAGAGTCACAAGGAGCTGCCTGTGCCTGAAGTGGGAATCAAACTCAGTTCCTCAGTTCCCCAGGACCAAAGTCCACCACCCTAACCACTAGGCCACTTCTTCACTCCACTTACCTCTAAAGGCCATCCTTGGAGAGCCAATGTCCAGGAGATTATCCTGCTGTTGGACACCCGACCGGATTTGATTTGGTCGCTCCCCAGGAAACTGACAATCTGATGACACGTTTCCACGATTAGCTTCTCACCTTGGATGTAACTCCTGAAATGTTGCAGAGCCCATACAGTGGTCCACAAGGATTTCTCACAGTCTGAATATTTCTTTTCCACATCAGATAGGCCTTTGCTAGCATAGGCCACAACCCGCTTGTCGGTATCATATTTCTGATACAAGACCGCACTCATGGTGTGCTTGGAGTAACCCAGGTCAACGTAGAACTCACGACCCCCCTCAGGGTACGCGAGGCATGGAAAGTGGCTAAACTAATTCTTCAGCTCCTGCATAGCAGATTCCTGCTCGGGACCCCAAGACCAGGGCACATCTTTCTTCAATAACTTGACCAAGGGTTTGGTGATCTCTGCATATTCCTCTATGAACTGTCTGGAGTAATTACATATTCCCAGAAAGGAGCGCAGTTCTGTGAGATTGGTAGGTTGTTTCAGCTGTTGTAAGGCCTGTACTCGCTTCTTCTGAGGTCGCAGACCCTCCGCAGAAATTTTATACCCTAAGTAATTCAGCGATTTCCTGTACCGTCCTTTGGCTAGTGTTAGTTTAGCTCCAGCATCTGTCAACTATCTGAAAACATGCTCGATCTCTGCCACGTGATCTTGAAAGGTAGGGCTTTTGATCAGACCACAGTTCCTCAAGCTTCAGCATCTGGAAGTGCCTTATGGAGGAAGATGTTGAACTCAGCAGGTGAATTGAGAAAACCAAAGGGAGTTCTGTTCCATGTATACTGTTTCTTCCCAAAGGTGAAGGCCAGTTTATACTGATCATGTGGATGTACAGGTACGGTCCAAAGCCCTGATTCCAAGTCTAAGCTTGTGAAATACTTAGCCCCTTTAATGGTAGCAAGACTCTGATCCAGTGGAGCCATCGGCCACCTGGACAACGGTACACACTTATTCAGCTGACAGTAGTCCAGTGCAATTCTCCAGCTGTTGTTCTTCTTCAGGATGGGCCACAGAGGGGAGTTGTATGTGCTGTTGCATTGCCTAATGATGCCCCTGGCCTCCAAAGTGTCGAGAATCTCTTGCATGGATTCGTAGGAAGCTAATGAGATTTTGTACTGGCGCACAAAGACAGGCTTACTATTTGGTTCTGTAGGCACTCTGATGACATGCAGGTTTGTAAGGCCACAGTCATATGGGTACTTAAGAAAGCTCCTTGTATTTGTACAGCAACTTAGTCAACTACATCTTCTCTATGTCAGTAGTACACGCATCAGCCTGTTCCACTTGATCTTTCACCATAGCATCAAATTCTGAGAAAGGCTGGTTGGATGGAATTTCCACTTGCTCTTCTATTTCCTCCTGTAGAGATGAAGTTTCAACAGCATTCACCATTCTAGACCTCTGGGGTAGAGGCCTCCTTCTGGATACAATCAAGAAGTCGTCGTCCATCTGCACCTGTGAATCTGTTGCATCTTATGGCCACATGAACTCCAGAGATATGAGGCCTCTGGGAGAGGTAAACTGACAGTCAGTTGTCTCTCTCCCCCCCCACCCCCCCAGCAGGTGTTCCCGGAGGAAGGCAACCGGCCAATAATAGGCAACCTTACCTCGACATCAGGAAAAGACTCTCCCACTAAAAATCCAAAAGGGTCTCCTTTAGACACCACAACTTCCTCTGACTGCGGATTGGTGACCAACACGTGAAAAGGTGCATCTGTTACCTCCAAGCATGGCAGAACACCGGTGGACAACCCTAGGTCACGAAAGTAAGAGTGAGGGTTGAAGAACACCACTTTATCCAACAGACGCTGTCCCTGTGCAAGGCGGAGCTTGATGGAAAAGTCCCTCACTCTTGCCGGGATGGTCACCTCTTTATCACAGACTACTTCACAGACCTGTGGTATGGTCTGCCCAGACTTTAAGCTAACAGGCGTTGACTCAGATTCCACTGGTTTGCCATCCAGTCTGCTCCATAGGACAAGATTCACCAAGTCCACATAAACTCCCAGTTGCACAAGGCAATCGGAGCCCAGACATAAGGGCTGTTGTAGGCCTTTGACAACAGAGAAGTGATGGGTGAACGACTTCTGTCCCACCGGCAAAGGAAGACTGCACTTTCCCACTAGTGGCCTGGCACCTAGTCCAGGTACTTCTACCGAAGTGGGAGAACACTTACTGAAGGGAAGTGGCACAGACTTGCAAAGACGGTAAAACAAAGTGTCACTGATGAAGGAGACGTCGCTCGGCAGCAGCAACGTGGACTGAAGTATTTGGATGTCAGTTATCTGGACATGAATAGTGTAAGCATCATCCTTCTGTTGGATGTCGGTCAACCTACGAGGATGAGATGGATCAGGACTGGGAATGGAAGCGAGGGTCTCTTGCGGCATGTCAGTAGCTTCATCAGGGGAGTTCTTTGCCGTAGGCGAGGCATTCAGAATAATCTCCAAGTTGTCATCATTTAGAACCATATCAGCTATCCGATCTGTATGGACACGGATTACGTCACCACGCTGTTCGTCCCCCCCTGGTGCACCACGCAACTGGAACTCCCAGGTGAATGGGTCAGCTGAATTCTGGAACTTAATTCGACCTGGGGTATGCTGAAGTCCCACGGAGCTGGAGCCGCTGACTGCGCATCTACCGTACTTTCCCATATGGAAGGGGCTCAGTGACTTGGGCCCAGATGACCTCATGGTGAAAATCCAAATCAGCCCACAATCTCTTCAGAAGATCAATTCCAATTAAGAATTCTTCGCCTGCACAGGTAGTAACTATGGCAGGGTGTTTGATACTCATCTCGCCGAGCTGTAAGGAAAGCCACACCTGACCTACAGTACCGATGCTCTGTTTGCCATAAGCCTCCAGGAAGAATTTGCATGGGGTGACATGCAGCGCTTCCCCACCCCCCCTTAGGGATGCCTCTAGTTTCTGAAACAGGCCTTGGGTAATTAAGGTCCAACCTCTGAGGCTGTATCCAGGAGACCCGGACAGGAAAAGGTCTGATGAATCAACACATCCATGGTATATCTGGAACCTTTAGGAGTAAGTTTACCCATCAAGTACCTGGTTTCCTTAATAGAGTCGCATGATAGAGGCCCTTCCAGGTTCGAGGGCTGGGCATCAGCATTGGGCACCGAGGATTCCTCACTGACGGACGACAACGCATCCACATGAACTGTGGGCATCGTGTCTGGTGAAGACGGAGCCGAGTCTAGTCATGCCCGGTCTTCTTCATAAGAAACCGGTTCTTCCGCTATTTCAATGGACTTGACACTAGGCGCAGTTTCGGCAGAAAGGCCAGGAGCCTTGTCTTTATTCCTTTGGTATGGGTATCTTGACTTCTCTGAAGTGGCAGTCGGGGGTGCGGCTCCAGGATTTGGGCTCTGCTGTTTCGCCACACCTTGGTCTATTTGTGCTTCCAGTTCCCGGATCCTTTCCATGGCCCACTTCTTTTGATTATTGCGCCTCCTTCGCGGGTAATGTTGTGGTTGCCCCTCCTGCCCAGTAGGAGGCATTGTGCCACCTGGCTGGCGAGGTTGGGTAGTACCACCCCGGGGCTGCGTGGCAGGACTGGCCACCCTGTTTTCCAAAGAGAGGTTGGATGCAACCACACAAACGCTGGATGTAGCCCCCGGGCTGCGATTCTTAGGCGCTGGTTTTGCTCCAGGGTACTGTGTGCGACACATATCAAGAATCGCTTCTGCCTGCTTCAAAAGGCGGGAATAAGGTTCATTCTGTATTCCGGCCAAAGGAATTTTTACACGGTCAGGCAGACCCTTCATGAAAAGATTTCTGAATTCACCAAATTCAAGATCTTTTGCATCAGGAGCGGTATCCCCCTGATAGAATGCTTCCTTCAGACGAAAGGCCCATTCACGCGGACTCTCATTGTGACCACAGCGCATAGCATATGCTGCTCGTTTTGCTTCCGTGTCATCTGCAAACAGACCATAGCGCTTCTTTAAAGCTTGTTCCAAGGCAAACAGGTTCTGGCTGTCTTCCACCATAGCCTCCAAGTACGCCTGGCATTCTTCATCAAATGTCCACTTAAGTAAAGCCAGTTTATCTGCCTCTGCCTGGACTTGTAGAGTATTAAAGATTTTATGTACTGACCGCAATTGGGCTTGTATTGATATCTTAGAAGATTCCTTAAAAGGTTTATGTTTCAACAATTTTATTGATGACATTCCCAAACCAATACACTTCACATACTGAAAATACACAATCTCAAAGATAAAACATTCGTTAGAATGCCAAGTGGCTATAACTCGTCATCAATGTTTTAACCTTTTTGTCAACCCCCACTCCACCACTCTTGTAATTACTGATTCCCCAAAGACTAACACAATGAATAATAGATTCAGCTTCTTCCCCCCTGTAATTAACAGCCCCTCCCCCCGCAACCCTCTTATCCCATTGCAACGCTGAAAGTGCCAAAGAAGCGCTGTTACCTTTGCCAAGGGAGTTTATTCAAGATTTGACTGCGTGCTCGGGGTGAGATTACATTTAAATACACCCCCCATACTGCCAAGAACCTCTGCTGCCTTCCCGGTGACAGACCTGCACCCCTAGCCTACCAAGTCATTAGCTCATGCAATTTATTCCTCCAATGCCAGAAGGAAGGGGGGTGATCCAGCAGCCAATAGAGGAGTATACATTTTTTTCCCACAATACAAGCCTTCCCTAAGAACAGCTTCTCCCCTCGCATACCCATGCTCTACAATCCAGGGGCACTAAATATCGCTCTTTCAAAAGTTAGTCTAAGTGTTGTGCCTAGTACCTCTTGTGGAAATCGTGAAATTGCAGACCAATAGTGAGAAATACTTCTACATTGCCAGAGGCCATGAAATAGTGTAGCCTCATCCCTTGTGTATTTAAGACAACAACGTGAAGCCGTTACCCCCATATGGACAGCCTGTCTCTGAGAAACGTAAGCCCTGTGCACTGATCTGAAATGGCATTCTTGAAGCTCTGCACTATGGACCATCTGTGGACCACTTTTAAGGGCTGTTAATAGCAACTTCGCTGAAATCTGCTTTCCCAGCTCCTCACTCCACCTATTTGCCACCACGTGCAAATCACGTACCTTGTCTCTACTACATAATTCTCTATGGAACCATGCTACCGAGGCGTTACCTACTGCATCACCCTCTAGGAGCGTTCGTAGCTGTTCACCAAAACCAGACGACAGGCTAACCAATGGCAGCGAGCGCACGTAATGAGTTATTTGCCCGTATGCCAAGACGCTCAATGGACCCCGTCCACCCAACTCTGTAAAAGTCTGATAATCTATCAAAGAACCGTCTGGTTGGAGTATTTGTTCCAGCCTTGTCACTCCCTTTTCCAGCATCTGACGAAACACCTTTGAATCCCTCCCCGGCGCAAAGTCTAGATTCCCCTGTAAGGGAAGCCATACACTACTCGCTGGGTTCTGTCCCCACAACTTTGACAATGCTCTCCACAACTGCCACACTGGGCGCAGTAGCACACTATCCTGAAAATATTCTGGACAGCGTCCTCTAGGGGTATGCAGCAACGAGGCCACATTCCATGGGTCAAAGTAACTCTTTTCCAACCCCAAATCTATATAAGTGCTTGTCCCCAACAAGCAGTCTCTCAAATATCTAATTAGACATGCTTGATTATATTTCCTGAGGTCTGGAAATCCCAAACCCCCAGATTTTGAATTGCCCACCACCATTTTCCACTTCATTTTTGCCTTTCTACCCCCCCCCCCCCCCCCCAACAAAATCTCGCTGCTATTTTGTAGAACGCCTCTAAATCTCGGCGCGTAAGCCACAATGGCAATACTTGCATTACATAGAGCCACCGGGGGAAAATAATGATTTTAAGCAGATGCACCCTACCGTGAAAGGATACCGGCAATACCGACCATCTTGCCAATTGGGCTTTTGTCTCCTGTAACAATTTGGATACCTTGATCATATATACCTCTCATGGCATCCGAGCTGGCCAGTGCCTCTGACTTCAGTAAATTCAATCGAAAACTGGAAAAGTCCCTAAATTCCTTTAAACTTTCCATAAGGTTAACCAAGGAGGTCTTAGGGTCTGTAATAAGCACTAATAAGTCATCTGCGAACGCTGCAGTTTTGAAGGTATGGTTCCCTATTGTTACCCCCTTGATACCTGGATTAGATTGAATCTCTCGCAAGAGTGGGTCCAAAGTTACGACAAAAAGTAACGGCGACAGTGGGCATCCTTGTCTTGTTCCCCTGCTTATCGGGAAACTGTCCAACAAGACTCCATTAGCATACACCTGCGCTTGTGGTTCTGCGCTCTTACTGCCTGCAAAAACCCCCCTCCAATACCATATGCTGCCAAGACCCCATATATATATCCCCAGTCCACCCAGTCAAACGCTTTTTCAGCGTCAAAGCTTATTAAAAGCGCCGTAGTCCCTTCTTTTTGAATTTTCCCTAAGGCTGCTAATATCCTCCTCATATTCTTCGTTATTACCCGCCCCCGGATGAAACCTACCTGTGAGTCAACTATCAACGACGGTAAAGCTCTAGATATCCTATTTGCCATAATTTTAGCGAGCAACTTAACTTCCGTGTTAAGCAACGAGATCGGTCGGTAAGACTCAGGCCTATCTGCTGGTTTACCTGGTTTTTGAAGAACTATTATTTGAGCTACATTAAGATAGCGGGGTAGCTTTCCTTTATGTATTATATCATTTAAAAATTTATAAAATTCATACCTTAGACCGCCTGGCCCTGGGGCCTTGCCCAATGCCCCTTGCTGTATGACCAGTTCCACTTCGTCCACTGTCACCGGAGCGTCTAACCTTGCCATCTCAGAGTCTGATATACAAGGCAATTCCATACTGGATAAGTAAACGTCACTACCTTCCAGTAAATCATCCTGTGCTTTATAAAGACGGGCAAAAAATCTGCAAAAACCCCGTTAATGGCCTTATCTGTGTGGTGTCTGCGCCCGTTGGGGTCCACTAATGTGGTCAACTTCATGCGCCCCCTATGCCCTTTAGCCAGACGGGCCAGTAGGCCACTGCTTTTATTCGCAAACCGATACAGCTGATATTTATAGTAAGCTTGTGATCTCTTCGCCCGCTCATGCAACAGTTCATTGAGATGTTGTTGCGCTTCCAACAACTGTTTTTTCACCCTTAATGCCTGTGTCTCCCCAAACTGTCTACGAAGTGCAGTCACTCGCTTTTCCAGACGTGCCACCTCTCTACAACGCACTTTCCTTTGATGACTAACATAAGAGATCACCTCCCCTCGAAGAGCTACTTTCGCAGTCTCCCAATATAGATCCAAGTGATCCCTATGTTGAGCATTAGCTGCTGCATATTGTTGCCATTTCGAGACCAGAAAAGGTAAAAAGTGACTGTCCCTGTAAAGAAAGGAGGGAAAACACCAGCCACCTCCCCCAGAGACAGGCTCCCCATTAAACTGGACCTCAACCCAAGCATGGTCTGAAATCATTATGGGGCCTATCCTGGTTTCTTCTACCTGTGTTAACAGTGCAGGTGAAATCAACATGTAGTCTATTCGGGACATTGTACCATGGGCTCTAGACATATGCGTGTAATCTCGTTCTAAGGGGTTAAGTGTTCTCCACACATCTATTACTCCTAACGCTGACTCCATTAAAAGCACCCCTCGTTCTGTTCTTGCCAGTTCTCTGTCAGTGGGAGCGAAGCGATCTAGCTTTGGGTCCGCTACATCATTCATGTCCCCTCCCATCACTATCGGTAAATCTCCCAAATCCAATATCTGCTTAATTACTCCTTTAAAAACCCCCCGCTCAAACACATTTGGGGCATATATGTTACATAATATCATCTGCTGACGCTCCAAAACTACAGCGGCCATTATAAACCGCCCTTTTGGGTCTGCTATGATTTTCTTCGTTTCTAGATGTAGGCCCTTCTTTATTAGAATCACCACTCCCCCCTTCCGTCCCTCCACTGGCGCCTCAAAAATAGTTCCAACCCACCACTTTTTAAATTTTTGATGCTCCTCCATCGAGAGGTGCGTCTCTTGCAGAAAGGCAACGGAGGTCCCCCTGTCTTGTAAAGCTTTTAGCAATTTTTGCCTTTTAATAGGGGAATGTATACCCCCCACGTTCCAAGTAGTGAACTTCACACCTGACATATCAGCCTATACCTGCCCTCCTCCAATGACCTTGAATTACCAATGTGTCTCTACCTCTCACCCCATACCCGAGGAAATGTCCCAGCCGCCATCCCCCAAGCACAAAGTGATATTCCTTTAGGGCAAAATTTTTCAGGGTTACCCCCTCTAGCACTTCAAGCGCTGCTCTCCCCATCCTATTCTTCCCCCTCCCCCCCCCCCCCCCCCCCCACCCTCTTTTCCCTCCCCTCCCTACTTCCTTAACTTTTGCCAGTCCGGGAACTACCCGGAACACTTCCAATCCTGAGCTTGAGGTCACCCGTCTCAGCTATTACTAGTCTCCCCCCCCCCCTTCCTTCTAGCCCATCCCCCATAGCTAATCCTACTATTAAATTATATAACCCCACATAGAATACAACATTCTTAACCCCTCTCCCGCATTTCAACAGAACATTTATCAATACCACCATGAAAGGGATGTTACAGGCTTTATAAACTGCCCTACACCATCCCAGAGTCTAATGCTGCTAACATTCAATTGTATTCTAACTTACTACCTAAGCATATGAATCCTTTCCACATTCTTAATCACTCAGCTCTTCCACTCACATTGTTTCCCATTCCAATCTCTCTTTGGTACAGGAATTTCTACTTTGCCATTCAACCCAGACATGCACTTCCAGATTCATTAACCCTTAAACCCACCAAACTCTCCATTCACTACCTGTATCATACTGTCCATCTATTCTATTAACAGTAAATAAATCAACATAGAACAAATA
The DNA here is from genome assembly GCF_901765095.1 of Microcaecilia unicolor. Classification (NCBI taxonomy): domain Eukaryota; kingdom Metazoa; phylum Chordata; class Amphibia; order Gymnophiona; family Siphonopidae; genus Microcaecilia; species Microcaecilia unicolor. The sequence goes on along the minus strand of NC_044032.1, from coordinate 316,386,803 downwards.
GGCCTCCCTCTTTCCCCCCACACCGCCCTCGATATTACTTATACAAGTCCTGCTAACTTCCAGTCCATCATCTCCCCTCTGCTCCTCAGGTAGTCATCTCTCTGTATGCCAGAGTCTAGCTGCTCCTCAGACTCCTCTGATAAAAAGCTAGTCAGCCACAAACCATACTGGCTCTTATAATTGCAACTTCGCAAAGTTTCAATCAGCATTGCATTCAGCCTCGCTAATGGGCCGTGTCTTACTATGAACTTTTTCCCAACATTACCCCACTCCATACAATCAGCTTCTCCATATGTCCTCCATTTGCTGGGGTGCCGTTCTCTTGCTCATCAGCTGTTCCAGAAATCTGTTAGCGTTTTCCACCGTTTCAAAGAGGTGTGCTCAGTCCTGATCTATTAACTTTAACTTCACTGGAAATAACAAACTGAAGCGAACCTTGTGTTCAAACAACTTGGCGCAGACTGGAACGAATGCCTTTCGGGCTGCCGCCACTTTGGTGGAGTAGTCTTGGAACATAAGGATTCTGCTGTTTTGGTAACGTAGTTGTTTGCCTCCGCGAGTCGCCTACAACACCCGCATTTTGTGTGCATCGTTGAGTATTTTGATAATAGTCACTCTGGGGCGGGTTGCTCCCTCACGCTGCGGGCCTAGCCGATGTGCTCGTTCCACACGGAATTCGCCCGCCAAATCTGGAAGTTCTGCTGCTTCTGGTATCCATTTCTCCAAGAAGCTCCTTAAGTCCTTATCTCCCAGTGCTTCCGGCAACCCAATCAATCTTAAATTGTTCCGCCTTGAGCGGTTTTCTATATCTTCCAGCTTCTCTTCCAGAAGAGTTAGGCGTTTTTGCAGTGCTGGGCTCTCATCTTTTAACTGCTGTACTGTGTCTTCCACGTTCTCGACACGCTGCTGTACTTCTCGGAGATCCAACGCCATAGTTGTATATCGCTCCTCCATTCCTTCAAGTTTATCTAAAATTTGTTGGAATTTGCAGTCCACCGATTGTTCTACTGCCTCCGTTACCTCCCAGATTATTTCAGCTGCCCACTGCGAGCTTGGAGTCGGAGACGGCGGTTGGCTCTTATCCGCCATCTTTACCTCCGCTCCTCGCCCCTTCTCTCGGCTCTCCTTCCTCACAGATCTAGCTGCCATCTGCACCAGAAGTTTGTGCTTCATTGCCCACCATGACCTCTGCTTTTTCCCAGGACTTATTGGTCACAATGCGGGGGTGTCATGTTTTTAAATCTGGAACTGGGTTGTGAGCCCTTGGGCCACTGCTGAGGAGCGGCAGTGGCAGGCAAAACCACCTCACACCAGGGGCAAGGCAGAACTCTGACAACAGTTAGGCTTCACCTGTACCTGGCCACTTTCCACCAGGAGTTAAGCTCCCAGCTTCAGGTAGCTGACAGGACTTGGCAGGGCAGGAGCTGGAAAAAGCTAGGCAGCACAGGGACTGAGTGTCAGAGGGGAAAGAAAGGAAGGAACATGGGCAGCAAGGCAGAAAACTGGGCTAGACAATACAACACAAGGCAGGGACAGGACAAGCTAGGGGACAGAAACTGGAAGCTGCAAGCAGCCACTGAAACAGGGAACAAAACACTGACTAACAAGACACAGAACTAAAAGCTGCAGAGCAGCCAGCAGGATACAAACAGACAAGGACTAAACACCAAACTACCACTCAGAGACAAGCAAACAAACAACAATCTAATCTAACTATCCACAGACTAGCAAAAGCAGACAATAATCAAGGCAGGCAAAAACTAGAACTGGAAACAGCAGAAGTGCACCAGCACCCCAACATACCAGGGCCTTAGACACAATGCAAAGCCAAGTAGAAATGTTCTAAGATGGCTGATAAGCCCAAAAGCAGTTGGAACTCAGCTGCTGCAATCACCAGGGAGCTACAGGTGCTGTGCAGGCTCAAACGGCACAAGCAAACCCGGCAGCCTGGAAGATGTGGACCGGACTGGGCTGAAATCTGGAACTGGTGACGGTCCACAGCAGCCACCGGTTCTGGCCACCAGAGGGCGAGATGAACACAGTCATAACAGGGGGGAAACAGGCTGATTAGATTCTTGAATCTGTCGGGTTTCTCGGAGCAGCAAGATCACGCGTCCTCACTCCTCCATAGCCCAACCGGAAGTCTCAGTCTCCTTAAAAGGTTTAATCATCATGTGAATTGTTTTCATTATTTATGAGTGCTGTTCCCTAGATAAAATAGTATTTTTGGGTGTTTGAGTGTAATACCGCTGCTCACCAGCAGGAGAAGATAACAGTGGTGCGGGTATGCTGCTGATGTCAGCGGGTAGTGCAGAGGGCTGTGTCCTTCCTGGGCGGGGCACAGGCCCACTGGTACTGGTGACATCATCATGCAGGGCAGAGGACTGTGGCCTTCCTGGGAGGAGCACCTGTGCACTTGTACCAGGGCCCTCATCAGGTGGTGCAGTAAGCTGCGACCTACCTGGGCGGGACCCAGACCCAGTGGCACCAGTGACCTCATCAGGCAGGACAGAGAACTGTGGGCGGAGCATATGTGTAATTGTACCAGTGTACTGCGACCTTCCTGGGCGGGGCACAGATGCAGCTGTACTGTGGCCGTCATTAGGTGGTACAGTGTTCTGCGACCGGACAGGGTGGTGTCTGTGCTCCGGCATACTGTCGAAGGCCTCAGGGGCTAGGGATCTGTACCGGGGAGGAGCTGTGGAGGGATTTCTGGGACTTAAATAAACACTGCTAGGTTCCCGCACAGGGCTAGAGGGCCTATCCTCATCCCCAGTCTCTCCCCCACCATCACTATCTATGGGCAGTGACTCAGAGTCATCACATATATTTTGCACTTCCCTACGCACGGTATCTAAATCTTCTTTGCATCGCTTTAATGTCTGCACGCAAGAATCTTTCTCTTGTATTGCCTGGTCCAACAGCTGCGAGAGAGATTTATTCTCTTCCCACATTTCATTCAGCTCCTCTTTGGCACTGTACCATGCCTCTTGAGCAAAGCTGCACCTCTCCTGTTCTTGCTGTAACTTTTGCCGCAGAGCAGACATGGCACCCTCAGATCTACCTCTCACTTCTTGCTGGAAAGATTGTAATCTAGCAACTTCTTGACACCTTAAATCAAGAGTCTCTTCAACGTCAGCTATCTGCTGTGTTTTAGACCCCAAAACAGCATCTTTGTGCCTTAGCTCACCCTGTAGGGAACGGACTTGTTTTTTACACTGGGATTTCAGATCCTCTAGAGCTGCACATTTATCTCTAAGTACAGGGCAATTAACACATGTTAGCTGACCTTGGGTACTGCTCGACTCCCTATCTCCTACAGCAGTCGCCTGAGCCAGTCTGTCTGCCCATGAACGCTGCAGTTCAGCTTTTTCTGTGGTCAGAGCAGTCACTGTTTCCTGCGATCGCTGCAGGGCTAACTGTAGCATTGTCTTTGATAGCTAGAAGGTTGCAAACTAATTCTGATAGATCTGCTTGAGTCAGCTTAGCTTTGCGTTGTACAATATTGGTCAAAACTGAGGTATATGCTGCTTGGCTATCACCAGATTATTTTCTAAATAAGGAAAGCAACTACTCAATGGAGTAGTTCTTCTGTGATTTGCTCTGGGCAGCATTAATAAGAATCTCAAAAACGTTCAACTCTAGTTTAGTGAGCGAAGTAGTGTGTGACGTCATCGTAGCTGGCTGAGCTGACTGCAATAAAGTCTCGCTGCTATCTCTAAGCCGTAAATCTTAACTAGCAGCTTTACTGTTCAGCTACCAGATCCTCCCCCACTTTGCAGTTCACTTACAAACTGCTTCGAGGACACAGAGCAAGGAATCACAGTGAATGAATTCAGCACATTAAATCATAGACAGACAAATCTATACAGAAGCCGTTCTCTCTTACTGAAGAAATAAACCGGAAACTTTTTCTCAACTTTGAGTTCCCGGGCGACGCCCCCATTTGTAGGATAGCCACAGATAAGAAATTACCTGTGTCCCAGGTTCCCCAAAAAGAACTATCTGCAAGCAAATTATCCTGTACTCAGCCTAGGGGTGGGAACCTTGGAACTTAGCCAAATACTTTCGTTAGAAAGAACTGCAACTGAGAACGCAAGCTGGAATATATATATTAGATTTATTATAGTATATCAGGTAAGAAAATATAAGTAATGTATACAAAATATAGACACTCTGGCAAAGGTTTGGCTGAATACAAAATTACTGGCTGATAAAAATTACACTCATACGTCACACTACTAAACACTAATTCTTACTGGTTACCAGATAAAATTACACCACTGATAAGTCTGCTCAGGTAATTACCACTAACTAGCCCCAGACTAATAGGAAATAAATCACCGTGTTTCTTACCAGGCTGACCTCAGGGTCGTCTTCCGGGAATGCACGGGACACTTCACAGACTCAAGCTGAGATTGCAGCGAGTCTTAGTCAGAGCTAGGACTGGAACTCTGCAGCAGACAGGGAGGGCACAGATCACTCCTTGCAGGTAGCTGAACCACACGGTACTTTCCTTCAGTTACACAGTTCATCAGTTGATGGACCTGATTAGGTCTCACTGGTCTTCTTTCCACCTCCACCTTCTTCCCAGGTTTCCGACTAACTGCTCTCTCCTTGTTCCCGCTCTCTTGACTCCCATCAGATGACCAGCCGGGACCAATATGGATCTTCCTCGGCTCACTGCATGGCAAGAAGGGTCTGTTGTTCTTGACCTTCAAGTTGCTACATTTTGGTATGCATTTTCTGTTTCTTACCCGCCTTGCTGGAGCCTTCAGCTTCTCGGGGAGATAAGGGGGGCCTGATTTGCCCACAGCATGTCCTTGGTTTTGAGCTTCTGCTGTAATTTTCCACAAGCTGCCAAGCTGTTTCTTGCTGACACAAAAGATGTGCAGGTCAGAGGTTGATGCAGCCATCTTGTTGTAACAGGATGTCATAGGCTTGTATAGGCCAAGACCAGCAAGGTGAGACACACAGGGAAATACTCCTACAGACTCTAGGGGAGGAAGACGTATCAGGCTGCTATGCTTGCTGCCAAAATCCAAACATACCAGTTCTTCACAAGCATCCACTTGCGGAACTCGGTGAGGCAACTGTCTAGCTTGGTTGATGCACTCCCTCTGGAGCAGGCCGAGCCTTTTCGCCAGGTTGTCAGGCCGCAGAAGGCGTGTTGAAAATTCCTGTCCAGGGGGTATGTTCGACACTTTTGATGTAGCATCCAGGATCACTGCCCAAGGTATGGTGATGCGCAGACTCTCATGGCTGCGTGTCTCTGACCTGGATCATTTGGTCCAGCAGCAGATGGCAGGGGGATAATCTTTTTGATGAGAAAGTAGAGGATCTAGTTGACCAGCTCAAGAAGCACAATGATGCTATGGATTCTCTCTCCTGCTGGACGTCTTCTGCTACTACCGCCTCATCTATTCCTATGCTAGGCGTAGGTACACGTCTGCTTCTCAGCAGCCTGCCCAGGCTCAGTCCCAGCGCGCTCCTTCTCGTCAACAGAGTGCGCCTAAGGTCACTGCGGCTCCCCAGCAAAAGCAAGGGACAGGTTTTGACTGGCTCCAGATCAGCATAGCCTCAGTAAACGTGCCCGCACCGGATGACTTGCCGGCTGGGGGAGGTTAATGACCTCTTATAACCTCCGACCGGTGGGTTCTTCAAATTGTCCGGTTAGGATACACCCTCAGTCTGGAATCCAAGCCTCCAAGTTGCCCACCGGGAGCTCAGTCCTACTGCTCTCAGCACAAGAAGACTTTGCTGAAACTCAAGAAAGACTATGGAACCATGATCCTGATTGCACCCTTCTGGCCGCATTAGATCCGGTTCCCTTTTCTTCTGGAGTTGTCCTCTGAAGAACCATGGAGATTGGACTGTTTTCCAACCCTCATCACTCAGAACAAGGGGTCGCTTCTACATCCCAACCTCCAGTCTCTGGCTCTCACGGCCTGGATGTTGAGAGCTTAGAATTTGCCTCCTTGGGTCTTTCAGAGGGTGTCTCCCGAGTCTTGATTCCAGAAAAGATTCCACAAAGAAGTGTTATTCTTTCAAATGGAGGAAGTTTGCCGTCTGGTGTGACAGCAAGGCCCTAGATCCTCTTTCTTGGCCTACACAGACCCTGCTTAAATACCTTCTACACTTGTCAGAGTCTGGTCTCAAGACCAACTCCGTAAGGGTTCACCTTAGTGCGATTAGTGCTTATCGTTGTGTAGAAGGTAAGCCTGTCTCTGGACAGCCTTTAGTTGTTCGCTTCATGAGAGGTTTGCTTTTGTCAAAGCCCCCAGTCAAACTTTCTCCAGTGTCATGGGATCTCAATGTCGTTCTCACCCAACTGATGAAAGCTCTTTTTGAGCCACTGAATTCCTGCCATCTGAAGTACTTGACCTGGAAGGTCATTTTCTTGGTGGCTGTTACTTCAGCTCGTAGTCAGTGAGCTTCAGGCCTTGGTAGTGCATGCACCTTATATCAAGTTCCATCACAACAATCACAACAGAGTAGTCCTCCGTACGCACCCTATGTTCCTGCCAAGGGTGGTGTCGGAGTTCCATCTGAACCAGTCAATTGTCTTGCCAACTTTCTTTCCCCGTCCTCATACCCGCCCTGATATGTCCTCATTTGTTGTTTTCTGAATTTCTGATCTGAAAAAGGGGGATACCTTTGAAAGCTAATCAAAAAGTTAAGTTAGTCCAATAAAAAAGGTATTGTCTTATTTTTCTTTTCTTTTATTCACATCTGAGAGCAGCTTGTATCTCAGGCTGATGCTACTTAGAAAAGCGAACTCACTGAGAGTGAGTTTTATTTTGTGTACTGCACTAATCAGGCAGTTGGGCTACTCCTGCTGGTTTTATGTTAAGTCTCTGATGCAGCACTTGTGAGGATGAACCATGGCCATGTGGGCAGTTAGAGGAAAATTGTATGCTGTTTTTATTTATCTGCATTGAATAAATATTTTTCTACATGGATCTGCACCTGCTATTTGCTGTTCTGGATTCTGCAGACCTCTTGTCTGTGTGCTTTTTGGCCCATTTATATACTGCATCCTTGCCAGTTGGTGAGCCCCACCAAACACTAGTTAATACACTAGTACATTTGAGCCTTTCTGAGTTATAAGATGAGGATTTAGCTCTTCTTAATGCTCCATTGAGGTCAAATGAGATTGAGAGTAATTTCCTCGAGCTTCATAAGGCACCTTTCCCAGATGGATTCACCAATGAATCTTATAAATTATTGAAAACCCTTCTTAGAAGAAGCCTATTATTAGTTTATTTGCTACCTTATATTATCCTCATTTGGGTAATTAATAACCAGACTAATGCAGTAGAAGACTTTTATAACATTCAGTGATATCTACACCTAGACATTTCTCAAAATGGCTTACAATTAAAGGAAAGGCTAGCTCAATAATAACAAAAACTGGTCATCCAGCTAGCTCTGGATCGAATTTCTTACCAGTATCCAATCGTTCTAATAAACCAAGAGTAGTGTTAATCACAATCACCTTTGTTTCATGTCTACCCATTCCAATAACCTATATTAATGCCAGATAGTTTATCAATAAAACTGAAAATAATAAAGGCTGGATTGACGAGTCACAACCTGGTTTTACACTAATAACAGAAACTTTGTTACAGTCTAAGGATGACCCTGCCCTCAATGACATATGCCCTTCAGGTTGCAACATTTCCCTTCTCGCAAGAGAAAAGAAAATAGGAGATAGCATTGCTTTAGTTGATGACTTTTTCAGTAATACAATTCCACCTTACCATAGTAATCTCAGAACATTTATACAAAGTTCAGTTGACTAACATTTCCAATATTCAACTTTATATACCGCCATCCAATTCTAACATACCATTCATCCCTCCCTCCCCCCATCTTCTCATCTGTGTGTATCATTTATGTAGTATGCAGTGTGATGAGTGAATAAATACTCATGTCTAGTAGATCATTATTAAACCATAACCGTCTGATAGCATAGGATTCTATCTTAACCCATAAGCTTCCGTCTTGCCTCCATTCATTAAGAATATCTAACTTTGTATTTGTATGGTATTCAGTATTAAACTTCGAGCCTTATGCCCTAGGGATTGTATATATGGTTCCCATATTGCCCAATATTCTTTCTTACGCTTTATCGTGTTTCTGGCATCTTTAGCTTCCCATGTAGCTAGGGTGTGCATGCTGTTCCGCCATTGCCAGAATGAGGGTGCTTCTTCCTGTATCCATAATTGCATTATACATTGTTTCCCTATAACACTAGCTTTATAGACAAACTGGCGTTCAGCATTTCTTAAATTATGTCTGCTTCCTTTGTATCCTAACAGACAGTGGCGAGATGTCAATCTAATCTGTGTATGTAATACTTGTTCACAAAATCTTTGTATCACATTCCAGAACCGCTTCACCAGATGACACTCCCATAACATATGTATGAAAGGCGCCTCCCCCATCTCACATTTAGGGCAAGCACTCGTTGGTATCCGCCCCGCATAATACGCCTGCTTCGGTGTAAAATAAGCTCTCATGATCACTCTATATTGAGTTTCCCTATGTCTGGCACTGTGTATGTTATCCTTAATCTCTTTGATATGTACCAAGAGATTCTCTTCTGTAACCAGTATTCCCAAATCAATCGTCCATCTCTGCGCTATCATATCAAGTTTCTTTGGCTGTGTCTTTGTTGCTATTATCTCGTAGAGTCCTGATACTGTCACCCTTTGTTGTTCCCTAGGTATCAGTAAATTTTCCAAAAGTGGGATCAATCCCCTAGAGCATCCTAACCTCAGTAACCTGGTCACATAGACTTTCACTTGTAGATATGAGTACCAATCTATGTTATTAACCCCCACTATCCCCTGTATATCCTCCTGTGTTCTTAGTTGTCCTGTTCCATGAAATAGATCTGCTACAACCACCAACCCTTTTTTGGCCCATGTATCATACCTGTCTGAACTTAGGCCAGGCACAAATTCCGCATTTCCCCTCAAAGGTAGTAAATCCGTGTATCTTGGATTTTTCCCCAGTAGCCGTACTAGGTACTGCCACACTCTCCTCATGGGACCTAATAATATATGCCGCCTCCACTGTTTTGGTATCCATGTTGTATTTGTGTGTAATAGATAATACGGATGATATGGTTTAAATAATTCTTTCTCTAGCTCCCACGGGGTATATTCTTCAGTTCCCAGAGTCCAATCGGCCATGTGTCTCATCAAACAGGCCCAGTTATATTCTTTCAGGTTTGGCAACCCCAACTCACCATATCGCAGCCCTCTATATAGTTGTTCCAATTGTACTTTAGGTTTTTTCCCTCCCCAACAAAACTTTGAAATCAATTTTCGTAATCTCTTCATGTCAATATTTAGTATAATGAGTGGGAGTTGTCGAAGCACATACAACCATCTCGGGAATACAACCATGCCATATAGCCCAATCCTCCCACTTAGTGTCAGAGGTAATCCCTGCCAGCGTTCTATAGTTTGCTCCGTTTGTTGCAGCAATTTATCTATATTTTTCCTATACAGTTTTTGCGGATCTGCTGTTAGCACAATTCCCAAGTATTTAAATTCTCCCACTGTCCAACGAAGTGGAAAGTCTCCTTTCCATCGGCTCGGAATATTTTCATTGGTGGGCATGCTTTCTGATTTTTGCATGTTTAATTTAAATCCTGAAAAAGACCCATATTCTTTAAATCTGTCTAATAGCACCGGTAAGGCTATGTCTGGGTTAGTTAAATGAACTAAGAGATCGTCGGCAAAAGCCGAGATTTTAAATTCATGTTTCCCCATACATACTCCCGTGATTTCTGGGTCTTCTATTATTGTCCGTATTAACGGATCTAGTGTCAAAGCGAACAGCAGGGGCGACAATGGACAGCCTTGTCGCGTCCCTCTGCCAATGTCAAACGCTGCAGTATAGCTTCCATTAACGTATATTTTGGCTTGTGGCTCTTTATACAATGCTGCAATGGCCTGCACAAATGTTCCTTCAAATCCATACGCTCCTAACACACTAAACATAAACCCCCAATCCACTCTATCAAACGCCTTTTCAGCGTCGAAACTTATCAGTAGCGAATCCAACTGTTTCAATTTTACCCATTCTAATGAAGCTAGTATCTGCCTCATGTTCTTCACTACTTGTCTACCTGTTATGAATCCCACCTGGGGCGATCCAATCAGATCCGGCAATATTCTTGACATTCTTCTAGCATATATCCCAGCCAGTAATTTGGCCTCATAATTAATGAGTGAAATTGGCCGGTACGATTCCGGTTTAACCGGATCTTTCCCTGGTTTTGGGAATACCACTATATCCGCCATCCGTAATGTTGTCGCTAATGCCTCCATTCCCACCATCTGCTGTAATGATTTCTGAATGGGCTGAACTATATCAGGCTCTAACAGCTTATAAAACTCTGCCCTATACCCATCCGGTCCCGGCGCTTTATGTAAACTACTACTTTTAATTACACTGGTGAGTTCGTCTAGCTCTATGGGTTTATTTATCATCGTCTTTTGGGCTTCTGTTATCTGGGGTAGTTCTACATTACATAGATATAGCCCCAGCTCTAGCTGATCCTCTGTAACTGGATTATATAGCTTGTTATAATATGATGAAAATATTTGTCTTATTTTATCATCGTTATGCATCAGTCCCCCTGTAGCACTTTGCAAAGATAATATTTTCTGAGGGCCTTTCTTTCGCTTAATCATCCCTGCTAGCATTTTACCTTGCTTATTTCCATATTTGTATAATTGATATTGGTAATATATCGCTGACTTTTGCGCTTTTTGATGTATTAACGTATTTAGGTGCGTTTGCGTGGCCATTAACTGTTCCCTTATTGCCCTTTGATTTGTGTTTCCATATTCCCTTCTTAATCGAATCAATTGTTTCCCTAGTGTTAGTATTTCCTTATCTCTGCTTTTTCTCTTATGGCTACTATAGGCTATTATGTCTCCTCTAAGTACAGCTTTGGCTGCTTCCCAGTATAATATAGGATCCTGTCTATGTGGTTCATTATGCATTTTATAGTCCATCCACTTCCCTCTGATGTATTCTAGAAAGTTTTTATCATAGTACAGCTCTATAGGAAATATCCATTTATAGTGTTGGTTTCGAGTCCTCTGTGTGTGGATCATAATAAAGATTGGTGCATGATCTGATATTATTGTGGGATCTATTCCTGCCTCTTGTATCCCTGTGACATCCCCTTCACTCACTAATATATAGTCTATCCTAGCCTGCGTTTGATGTGCCCTAGACAGGTGGGTATAATCTCTAATATCTGGGTGTAGTATTCGCCATATATCCACTACTTCTAAAGTATCACACAATAGGGGAATTCCTTTCATTGATTTATCTATTTTACTTCCCGAATTATATGTTTTGTCCAGATTCGGGTCTGCCACCGTGTTAAAATCTCCCCCTATTACCATTCTGATATGTGGTTCTTGAGTTTTAATATGTTGAATTTTTGTGATTAGTGTGCTATAAAATTTCTTGCTATATACATTGGGGGCATACACATTGACTAATAGTATCCTTTCTCCATCCACTTTCACTTTGGTTATTACATATCTTCCTTCAGGGTCTCTAAACGTATATTCTTGGTCAACCTGCAAGCCTTTATGAAACAATATCGCCACTCCCGCTTTTTTCCCTACTGCTGGGGCCTCTATCAATGTGCCTACCCACCAACTTCTAAGTTTCTCATGTTCCCGTGATGTTAGATGGGTTTCTTGTATCATTGCTATAGATGCCCCTTTTTTTTTCAGAGCCCCCAGAATCTTCTTTCTCTTAATAGGCGATCCAATACCTCCCACATTCCAGGAGTATATCATCATTCCCTTCATGTAATCCCTCTTACTGTGTTGTGTATTAACAAGATATATCTTCTCTTAAGTGCGGGCCACTGTCCCAGCCGCAGTAGTCCCGCTCCTCTTATTATCTTACCATACATCCTTCCTGCATACTGTTTTATAATATCTTTTTCCATTCTTTCCCTTTGTATCACAGAAATCTCCCACCAGCCCCCCCTCCCCTCCCTTCACCTCCCCCCTTCACTGTCCCACCAAGCTATCCTCCCTTTTGGCTAGTCACCTTTTATCGCCACCACCCCCCCCTCATTGATAAGCTTCTGTATCTTTCTTTTAGCATTACCTTTCCCCTTTAATCGGTCTTACTTTAAGTGTATATTCTCCCTTTCCCTCCCCCATCATTCTAGTTGACCTCTATCCCATTGTAACATACCCCTTCATTCATACAGTCTTTGGTCCATGTCAGTCTGTCTCAATGTTCAAGTTTCAGTTCTGTTCTCCTCTGTCTGCAACACATTCAGGGATTGCAGATACTCTCTTGCTTCAGCCACCCGATCAAAAATTTTTGTTATGCCGTTCTCTGTGATTTTGAGTTTAGCTGGGTATAGCAGTGCAAACTTGATTCTTTTATTATAGAGTTCTGTGCAAAGTGGCGAAAATATTTTCCTTGACTGCTGCACATGGTGTGAATAATCCTGGAAGCATAATATCTTTTGTCCTTGGTATTGCAGTTGCCGCCCGTTTCTAATCTCTGTTAATATTCGGTGTTTATGTCGAAAGTTCATGCTTTTAAATATGACTACTCTTGGCCGTGTCATGCTGCTTCTCTGAGGCCCAATCCGATGTGCTCTCTCTACACAGAAGTTTGTCAGGCTGTTCTCTAATTGTAGCTCCTTGGGTATCCATTCTTCCAGAAATAACGTTAAATCTTTATCCAAGATTCCCTCCGGAAGTCCCACTAATCTTAGGTTGTTTCGCCGACTTCTGTTTTCAAGATCGTCGATGTGAGTTTCCATCTCTTTTATTTTCTTCTCCATAGCGCTGTGCTCCGACCGCATGTTTTCCACCTGGTCTTCCAAATCAGAGGTGCCTTGCAGGCCGGCATCCAGCTCTAAATTCATGGAATCTAGCCTTTCATGCGCTTCCTCCGTGCGGTCATAGAGTTGCTGCAACTTGCTGTCCAAGGCCGCCTCCACTGCCGCCTTAATCTCTGCCGCTATTTCAGCTACCCAAGCTGATCCGGCCGTTGGGTCTCCAGGGCTTTCGGGGTCGTCCATTTTGTTTGACACCGACTTCTGCTTCTCTCGTTCCTTACGGACCGTTTTTGTCGCCATTCCGGCTTGTTCCTTTATCGCTGTCTATTCAATTCGCCGCGACTACACTCTCTTATTCTTCTAAATTATATTCCTGTTTTTAAATTTTGCTGTCGATCCCTATTTGCAGATTTTCAGGGGGGGTGAGCACGGAGCTTAGTCTTTCAGCGTCTGCTCCGTGGCATAGCGACACGTGACCTACATTGCTTTAATATATGTCTTGCTTCAAAGTCACCATCACTTCTGAGCTCCTATCACCCCGTCTAGAAATTATTGCATATAATATATCTCTGATGACTCCACTAGCAAATCATCCTCCAGGTAATTGGAATACGGTTGAAAAGGAACTCACTGAGTCATCTCTAGCACATGTGTCAAATCAGATAACCTATTCCTGATAGGTGATATTAATCTCCATTTAGACAAACATGAAGACCCACATACTAAGTTTCCTAGATTTCTGTAAAACTTGGCAATTTTCTACTCCTTTTGGAATTTCTTCCCACAAGGGCCATCAGTTGGATCTATTAACATACCTGTTTTCTTATTCAACAAACTTCTTTATTTCTAATCCTGTATGGACTCCTGTCCAATCATAATAAGTTATCTTTAACCCTCCACTGGAAAGAAGAGACAAATAAATCAAGAATAAAAGCTCAGGTCTCCTCATCCAGAGGTAAAATTGATTCCTCTACCTTCTGGTCCAAAATAACTTTTGACCAATTAGGATCCCTTTCTCAATCATCAAACTTCATACATGCTTAGATCTTTTAAATGATATAGCCCCTGCAAAAACAAAGATTAGACCTACCAAAAAAACTGTCTCCATGGTTCAGTGACAAACTATTAGAGGCAGAAAGATCATGCAGGCATCTAGAAGGTATATAGTCCAATGCAAAAACAGAAGACAACTAGAAAACTGGCAAAAATTACTAAAATACAAATATAAAATTGAAAAAGCCAAAACTAACTATTATGCTAAATATGTAAGTGGGTTCATGTTAAATAACAGAAAGCTCTGTGCTTTGGTTAAGTCTACTTAACGCAATCCCTGACCCTAACCAATAAATCTACTCCCTCCACAGACCAACTAGCAAATTACTTTGAAGAGAACATTAATTAAATTAGATAAGAATTGAAAGGCTCAATCACCAATATGGACAAATATATACTTCCATCTGTCAATTCTGCTATATGCCACCCTGATGCATGGGCAGAAAAATCATAGATTAGAATTTGATATGTCCAGTGCCTTCAGTGTGGTTGACCACAATATATTGTTGTACTTATTAGACCACTTTGGTATTAGTGGAACTGTCTTAAAGTGGTTCCACAGTTTCCTGCTATCAAGATCCTACCAAGTAAAACAATTGGGTTCCATAGAGCTTTCCTTTGTAGCCCATATTATTCAATATCATGATGGCACCACTGGGTTACTTAATGGAGGCTCGCGGATTTAATTCCTTTATCTGTGCCGGGTCACCATTTATATCCCTTTCAAAAGTGAATTACTAGAAATTATGTATGAGATTAAAACCAGTTTAGATTGGATGGAATCTGGGCATCCAGTCTCAAACTCAAATCAGGAAAAGACTAAATTCCTCATACTTACCAACCCCTATCAACCCATTTCCTTAAACTTCATTATCGACAACACTTCATATGCCTTAGATCAATCAATGGAAATCCTGGGCATCACTGTCGACCAGCATTTATCATTCGAAGCTTCAGGGCTCAAAGGTGGCTCTTCCATACACTATGTAAGTTCAAAAGGTTGTGTCCTTTCTTCCCAAGCTCCACACTTCTTCTTATCACCCAATCTCTGGTACTATCCAGATTTGATTATTGTAATGCCATATATACAGATATTAAAATCTCACTCAAATAATTACATGCAACAGTTAATTGGTTTACCTTTGCATAGTACAGTAAAAACATCTAGAGAATACCTCACACTCCATTAGCCAAACTGCAAAGGACTTTTTTTTTTTACAAATCAATCCCTGTCGCAGGCATCACAGAGTACCAAACTTTGGAATTCTGTACCCAAGCAATTAAGGTACTTATAAGATTGAGATTTTGTAAGTTACTAATACTACTAATTAAGTACATATCTTATCAAAAGACAATAAACTAATCATTCTATCCTTCTTATATGTTAACCTAGCCTAGCTTCATGACAAACACACAATTATTCCTAATATGTTAAGTGGAGAGGTGTGGTAGCCGTGTTAGTCCACTCTTAAAGATTATCAATAGAAATCAAACAAAATAAAACATGGAAAAGAAAATAAGATGATATCTTTTTTATTGGACATAACTTAATACATTTCTTGATTAGCTTTCGAAGGTTGCCCTTCTTCGTCAGATCAGAAATAAGCAAATGCGGTAGCAGATAGTATATATAAGTGAAACATCCAAGCATTACTTTGACAGTCTGACAGGGTGGGAGGGTGGGGGTGGGTAGGAGGTGTGCATGGGGACATCAAAGCATTTCATTGATAGTCTAACAGGATGGGTGTGGATAGGTGAGGGGAGGGTGATAAACAGAGAAATACAACTTTATGGTTTATAATGGGCTAGAAAACCCAGTTCCTAATATGTTAAAATATTGTAATTATATGACTTTTTGATGTTTTTCTTGAATGCAAGGTACATGGAACCAGAGCTTGTTCAGGATAATGTAGGATACAAATGTCATAAATAAACTAAAATAAATAAATATTATGCCAAGGTTATTGAAGACTGCAGTTTTCCTAGGGATTCTAATTGTGCCTTGGTTACTGTTATTCCAAAGCCAGGTAGTTTTATGGACACCTCATCTGAGTTCTTTATTGAATGTTGATCTAAAGATTTTTGCTAAGGCCCTAGCACTTAGACTCAATCATATTTTACCCTGATTGCATAGGGAAGGCCAGGGGTTTGTAAAAGGGTGGCATGGTACTAGCAATGTTAGGATACTTACAGCAGGACTGGGAATGTTGTATAGTCCATGGTACTGAGGCCATGATGGTAAGTTGTGATGCAGAGAAGGCCTTTGACTTGGTACTTTAGCCCTGTCTTTCCAACTACTTGATTTTTTGGTTTTGAGGGCTGTTATTTGTAGGCCTTGCATGCCTTATATGAGATCCCTCAGGCTTTAATATCGTTCAGTGGAGTCATATCCTCTAGTTTTTCTCTCTGCCAGGGACACAAGACAGGGTTGCCCACTTTCACTTTTGTTATTTTGCATTATTTTTTGAGCCATTTTTGCAACAGCAGCAGCAAAATCCATTAATTACAGGGGTCATGCTGTGCATGAGGTTCCTTAAATATTTGGCCTTTGCAAATAGTTTTTTTATTTTGACCGATTTGCCTATGTCTCTACCAGAATTGTTGCATGCATTAAATTTTATCAGCAACATTCGGGATTGAAGCTTATCTATCAGAAGACCATAGTGAGACGGCTTAACTCCTTACTTGGTGCCCTGGCAGCCTTCTCTGAATTATTTAAGAGCATCCCTCCTGTTTGTCCCTTCCCTTTTCTTTTTCTTGAAAATATGGCATTCTCTCCCCATCCTTCACTTTCAGTCAATTGTCTGTATGCACAAAATATTGTTTCTTTCTCTTCTACTTATTTTTTATGCATTCTGAGCCACCTAGATGGCACTACTGGTTGGTGGATTAGTGAATCTGAATAAACTTGAAATTTGTATGTGTTAGATGCGTAAATGTGTGCTCCCACCTACCTATAAAATATGTGCATATTTTTTTAGAATAAGATCTACATACACCCAGCATGTACATACTTGCATATATGCTAGTATTCTCCACATTTATGTGTGTAACTGGCATGTAAATGTTAGCACCTACTTTATTTAATTACCCATTTAAGGGACAGTTTTATAACTGGACGCCATAATTAAGTGCCACTTTACAAGGACTGTGAGTCTATTCTATAATAATATGTATAATTGACAGAATAAAGTTGCACTAGTGTGCCCACATTTAAGTACTAACATGGCAGGTCTATAGCTGCCATAAATGTTAGCTTGTAAATGCCCCTACCTTGTGAACATCCCCTTACAATTTCATGCTTAGTAATTTTAGTGCATAATTATGGCATAGTAGTTGGTCACACTATAGCCATTTACTCGCATAAGTGTACACTTCTGTGCATCAATGCTAGTGCAACGGTCACTTAAATGTAGGCAACTTGTTATGGAATGAGGAAGCTAATGGCTAATGTGAAATGAGTTGTTGATCTCCATCTGTTTTCCACAGCCATCCTAGTTGCCGGCTTCCCGTATCAGTTTGTCATCCCAATTGGCAGTCTTAGCAGCACAGTCAGTGATTGTACACAGAGATTGATTAGGGATTAAAATTTTTATAAGAGGTCCTCGCCAGGGTAGGGTTCAGGTATATTGTCAGAACAGTGTGGGGAAATTGCCTTTGTTGGACCAACAGTACTTCCCAATTCAGGCGTCTTTGGCTGCATGGAAAAAAACTGGAAAGAGAGTTTGCAGTCTCTAGAGTGCATGGCTCTAATTCCAAAGTAGAGGTTGCATTTCTCTGTTTTTGTTTTTTATTTTCTGACAGTGCCTAAAGCCCCCGAGATTGATACAGCAGACTGTCTTGTGGCAGACAACTGTGTGACCATAGCATGGAGGATGCAAGAAGAAGACAACAAAATTGATCACTATGTGCTGGAGTACAGGAAAACCCATTTTGATGGGCTTCCAAGGATAAAAGATGAGAGATGCTGGGAGATAATTGATCATATCAAGGGAACAGAATACACATTGACTGGTAAGGATTTTCTAATGTAAATGTTACTTCATGTGTGTTGTATATAGAGAAATATCGACCAGGTTTTGGTAACAAAGTGGAGAGCAATACTCCTCCAGCCGCTCTGAGAATAAATATTAGTCTACCATGGCATTATATTCTGATTCTATTATAATTTATTTCTTCAATTTGATGTTCTCTGTCTATATGTGCTTGTGGATTTTAGTGAGGCTTGGGTTAAACCTAATAATCGGGTCTGCAGTACAGGTGATAGTGAAAATGCATGTGGTTATTTTTATTTGTAGTTTCTAAAAGTAGATGCATTTAATGTCTTTTAACAATTTAATCCTTGATCAGGTGTGAAATTTGAGGCAAAATACATGAATTTCCGAGTTCGAGCCTGCAACAAAGCAGTAGCTGGGGATTACTCAGATCCTGTGACGCTGGAGACTAAAGGTAACTATTGATAGAGCTTTGCAGCTTCTTGGCATTTGTCTTAAAGCTTGGATGATGGCAAATAGATTCAAATTGAATGTACCTAAATCAAAGATTTTGTTTTTATCAGGGAAAGTTGCCCCTTCTCTTGTTCCAGAGAGCTTCTGAATTGATGGTTTGAAAATTCCCACAGTGTTAAATGTAAAGTATCTTGGTATCTGGGTTGACACTTCTTTATCCTTATCTCACCAACTTAAAGGTACTATTCAGAAGGTATTTTTAAAATTAAGACTGATTAGAAGGCTAAAAGATTTACTTCCACTATCAAATTTCAGAATTATGGTTCAATGTTTGATTACTTCATTACTGGACTATTGTAATTCACTGTATTTGGGCATACCAGCATAAGTACATAAGTAATGCCATACTGGGAAAAGACCAAGGGTCCATCGAGCCCAGCATCCTGTCCACGACAGCAGCCAATCCAGGCCAAGGGCACCTGGCAAGCTTCCCAAACGTACAAACATTCTATACATGTTATTCCTGGAATTGTGGATTTTTCCAAGTCCGTTTTAGTAGCGGCCTATGGACTTGTCCCTTAGGAAACCGTCCAACCCCTTTTTAAACTCTGCCAAGCTAACCTCCTTCACCACTTTCTCCGGCAATGAATTCCAGAGCATATAGATTATGCATCTTACAGGTAGCACAGAATGCAGCTGCATGTCTTTTGGCAAAAGCGTCTCGATTTACTCATTCTATGCCCATCTTAAAATGTTTACATTGGTTACTGATTCAGTGGAGAGCAAAGTTTAAAATTCTAGCTTTGATTCATAAAGCTTTGAATGATGTTGCTTTGATGGCCATTGCCAATTCTTTAGGGATTTACAGACCTGTGCGTGTGTGTAGAGTCATGGTACTAGTCTTTAACTCGGTCTCTGACCCACTTATTTCTTGAAGTGGGAGAATATGCAAGCACAACTGACAGTTTGTTTGGATGATCACTTCTGCAGTGGCACCATACAACTTGTGGAGGGTTTTGCTAGTTCATGCTGTCATGGTGCTGCTTATCAGGAGGCTCAAACTGCAGGCTTGGAGAAATGCCTTCATCCTCCGTGATGACCTGTGGGCAGAAACATAAACTGCAGTATCTGACAAATCACTAAATAAGTATCCCCTTCTTCCACAGCACTGATTTCTCTCCATTCCTTGTGTTTCTTTGAAGTATACACTGTCGCCTTTCGTCCCTCAACATCTTTCTGTGGCATAGAAACTCTCACTGTAACTGTACACATAATATTCAGTGTACAACAGATCTGTTCTACTTCAGTGTAAACAATTGTGCTTCCCCCTGTCACTTGGCATGCCCGCCCTATGTCACGATTGTGACTTTTTCTTGGTTTGTGCTCCCCTCGCCCTCTGGTGGTCAGAACCAGTGGCTGCCATAGACGTTCCAGACTCTTTTTTTCAGTCCGGTCCAGATATTTTAGCCCTCCAGTCTTGCTTGGAAGTTTGGCAGCTAGCCTCACCCTTAGCTGCCTTGAGATTTCTGCAGTGAGCCTCAGCTGCTGATGAGCTTATTAGCCACCTGGAAACTTTTTGCTTGGCCTTTGCAAACGCCAAAGTTCCAAGTTAGTGTTTGGTGCTGATAGGAGCACTTCTGTCTGCTTGTTTAAGCTTCCCTGCTTTACCCGTTTGCTTTCCCTGCTTTAGCCTTCTGGTGCTGATAGGAGCACTTCTATCTTGCTGTGCTGTTAGGAGCACTTCTGCCTGCTTGTTTAAGCTTCCCTGCATTACCCTTTTGGCTTCCCTGCTTTACCCTTCTGGTGCTGATAGGAGCATTTCTGTCTTGCTGTGCTGTAGGAGCACTTCTGCCTTGTCTTGTGTCTTACCTGTATGCCTTGTTCTTGTCTGGGTGCCTGTGGGCACTCCTGTTTTGAATCCTAGCCCTGTTTCTGTCAAGTTTGTCTTGATCCACTCCATCCAGTAAGTCCTGCCGGCTGCCTGCACCTAGGGGTTCAGCCCCTGGTGAATGGTGGTCAAGCGCAGGTGAAGACCAGTTACTCTGCTTATTCCCTGCTTGCCTACTGCTGTAGTTCGAGTCCTGTGGTTCCAGTTCAGTTGTTCCAGCTTTGCCTGTCTACAGCTTCTCCTGCCTTGCTTGTTACCCAGTCCTGGTTGAGGGTCTTGCCTACTGCTGCCGCTTGTTGGCAGCGCTCCAAGGGCTCACGTGGTGCCAGTGTCCGAGAGCCTGAGACCGTGACAGATTGCAAAGGCCATGAGCTCGGCAAGATTACCCTACCAGCTGGGTTCCAGCTCAGTCATTGCTTGTGATCCTTTCATGACCCTTCATAAATATCGGGGTAAACTTCTGTCTCATCCGGTGTGGAAGAAAACTCCTGAAGCTGCAGCAGAGAGGAGGCGCATCCGGCAGCTTCCTCTCGGAAAAAATCCAGTTTCTGATATTGACCCCTTTATCACACTCTCTGAATATCGCCGTGAACTTGTCTTGAATCCAGCTTTGTGGGATACTCCTGAAGCTGTCGCTGAAAGGAGACGTCTTAGAGATCCCACGCTCTGGGCTCAGCTACAGTCCAGCCCCCAAGTTGTGCTTCCAGCTAAGCCTCGGAGTCCGGTCCAAGTGGCGCTTCCAGCCAAGCCTCTGAGTCTGGTCCGAGTGGTGCTTCCAGCCAAGCCTCTGAGGCCAGGCCGAGTGGTGCGTCGTACCGAGCCTCCGATTCCAGTTCAAGTGGCACTTCCACTTAAGCCTCTTAGTCCAGTCCGAGTGGCGCTTCTAACCGAGCCTCCGATTCCAGTCCGAGTGGTGCTTCGAACTGAGCCTCTGATTCCAGTCCAAGTGGCGCTTCCAGCCAAGCCTCTGATTCCAGTCCAAGTGGCGCTTCTAGCCGAGCCGTCCTGTGCCAATGGCACTTCTAGCCGAGTCCACTCTAAGTTCCAGTTCCAGCCGAGATGCTGAGTCTACTCTTTCCAGTTCCATCCGAGATGCTGAGTCTACTCCGAATTCCAGTTCCAGCCGAGATGCTGAGACTACTTGTAGTTCTTCAGAAGCTTAGCTGAGATTAGGTGGCAGAGCCGGTGGTTGGGAGGCGAGGCTGGTGGTTGGGAGGCGAGGATATTGCTGGGCAGACTTATACAGTCTGTGCCAGAGCTGGTGGTTGGGAGGCAGGGATAGTGCTGGGCAGACTTATAGGTTCTGTGCCCTGAAAATGACAGATACAAATCAAGGTAGCACATATGAGTTTATCTTGTTGGGCAGACTGGATGGACTGTGCAGGTCTTTTTCTGCCGTCATCTACTATGTTACTATGTTTCAGTTCCAGCCGAGATACTGAGTCTACTTCTAGTTCCAGTTCCAGCCGAGATGCTGAATCTACTCCGAGTTCCAGCCGAGATGCTGAGTCTCCTCCGAGTTCCAGTTCCAGCCGAGATGCTGAGTCTCCTCTGAGTTCCAGTTTCAGCCGAGATGCTGAGTCCATTCCGAGTTCCAGTGCCAGCCGAGATGCTGAGGCCACTCTTGAGTTCCAGTGCCAACCCAAATGCTGAGGCCATTCTGGGTCCCAGTCCCGGTTCGAGTCCTGATTCCAGTCCGAGTTCCAGTCCTGACGCCAGTCCTGATTCCAGTCCGAGTTCCAGTCCTGCGTCCAGTCCGGGTCCCAGCCCCAGCTTGGTTCCTGAGTCCCCTCTGGGTCTCAGTCCAGCTACCTATGGTCACGTGTTGAAACTCCTCCGTAGGTTTCACCATTGTTACCCATGGAGACCTGAATCACCCATGGAGACTGGGGGGGCCTTGAGGAGGAGGTGCTGTCACGATTGTGACTTTTTCTTGGTTTATGCTCCTCTCGCCCTCTGGTGGCCAGAACCGGTGGCTGCCATAGACTTTCCAGACTCTCTTTTCAGTCCGGTCCAGATATTTTAGCCCTCCAGTCTTGCTTGGAAGTTTGGCAGCTAGCCTCACCCTTAGCTGCCTTGTGGTTGCTACAGCTGAGCCTCAGCTGCTGATGGGCTTATTAGCCACCTGGAAACTTTCTGCTTGGCCTTTGCAAACGCCAAAGGTCCAGGTTAGTGTTTGGTGCTGATAGGAGCACTTCTGTCTGCTTGTTTAAGCTTCCCTGCTTTACCCTTTTGGCTTCCCTGCTTTAGCCTTCTGGTGCTGATAGGAGCACTTCCATCTTGCTGTGCTGTTAGGAGCACTTCTGCCTGCTTGTTTAAGCTTCTCTGCTTTACCCTTTTGGTTTCCCTGCTTTACCCTTTTGGTTTCCCTGCTTTACCCTTCTGGTGCTGATAGGAGCACTTCTGTCTTGCTGTGCTATAGGTGCACTTCTGCCTTGTCTTGTGTCTTACCTCTATGCAGTGGTGTGCTGGAGCCGGCTCGCGAGAGCCGGTTGTTATTTTTTTCAGAATTTTGGGAGCCGGTTGTTAAAGTAGCTACTTTAACAACCGGCTCTCAAAATTTGGGCTCTGGTCCCCACCTAGCAGTGTCAACGGCATCCCCTGTGGCTTTGGGCATCTTACCGGCACCCGCAACACTTCTCTTGTTTCTCCTCCTCCCCCCCCCCCCCCAAACATCTCTTCTTTAGCTTTGCGTGAACCCGCGCTTAACATTGCTTTAAAAAAAAAAATTAACACGTCAGCAGGAACAGGCTGCTCAGTCAATCCCAGGGGCCTTCCTTCAGCCCTCGGGGGCGGAACACACTGAAGGAAGGCCCCTGGGATTGGCTGAAGCAGCCTGTTCCTGCTGATGTGTTAATACTGCTTTAAAAAATTAAACGGAGAAGACGGGCAGAGCAAGAGGCAAGGAAGTGCGAGGGGAGACAGCAGAGAGGTGCTGCTGGGGGGGCCAGGGGAGAGAAGAGAATCGCTGGGTATGGGTGGCTGGAGGGGGGGCAGGGGAGCGATGAGAATTGATGGGTATGGGTGGCTGGAGGGGGGGCAGGGGAGCGATGAGAATCGATGGGTATGGGTGGCTGGAGGGGGGCAGGGGAGAGAAGAGAATCGATGGGTATGGGTGGCTGGAGGGAGGGCAGGGGAGAGAAGAGAATTGCTGATATGGATGGATGGAGGGAGGGCAGGGGGGAGGAGAGTTGCTGGACATGGGTGGAAGAGGGAAGGGAGAGAGAAGAAATGCTGGACATGGATGGAGGGGAGTGAGGAAGGAGATGAGATGAGGGAAAAGGAAGAGAGGAGAAAAACACATGGATGAAGAAAATAGGCAGAACCTGGATCCACTGGCTAGTCAAGTCTGCGGAGGACCCAGCTTTTACTTACGGATGTAGGGCAAGAAATGAAGAAGAAAGGCGGAAAGTAAAGAAATAAATTGAAAGGAAGCCCTGGAAACGGAGTTAAGAGGACAGATAGCAGCAGAATCAGATACTGGGCCAGCATGATCAGAAAAATAAAGTCACCAGACAACAAAGGTAGAAAAAAATCATTTTATTTTCATTATAGTGTTTGGAATATGTCCACTTTGAGAATCAGGTGCTCAACATTATGTTTATATTTATTTACTTATTTATGGCATTTTATCTCACATTAAACATGAATTAGATTGGAATGTGGGATCATTAAATTTTTTTTCCTGGAGTAATGCATTGCCCCCCCCCCCCCCCCCCCCCAAGGCGCTCTCCCCGGCTATAGCCAGCTCTGCAATTTGGGGGGGGGGGGGCGCAGAGGTGGACCGGAGAGAGAGCCTGTTGTTAAACATTTACCAGCACAACACTGCCTTTATGCCTTGTTCTTGTCTGGGTGCCTGTGGGCACACCTGTTTTGAACCCTAGCCCTGTTTCTGTCTAGTTTGTCTTGATCCACTCCGTCCAGTAAGTCCTGCCGGCTGCCTGCACCTAGGGGCTCAACCCCTAGGGAACGGCGGTCAAGCGCAGGTGAAGTATTGTCCAGTCAAGCTAGTTCCTATATCCTGCTTGAGAATCCTGTATCCTGTTCAGTCCTAGTTGGTGGGTTTTGCTGCCGTTCATCGTCAGCAGCCCAAGGGCTCACGATTCCAGACTATCCGTGAGAACCTGACACCCTAAAGTGTTCTGTACCAACCCTCTAATGTGATGTGCATGTAATTGTCCATATTTCCCTACTTGGACTGTGTATTATATGAAACTATCCCTAGAGGCACGGTCCCTTCCTGCCCCTGATCTAGTGTAGTTTCTTTGGCAACATAGCACAACCAGTCAGTACTTTCCAAGAGAGGTGGTCTGCCACAACCGGACTTTACCTGTATCTCCAGAGCCTTGACCTTAGGCTCTGAGAACTGTAATCCCATGTATTTAAAACAAGCTCCCCCAAGTGGGTGATTTGTTTTTTCAGATCGGGTACCAGTTGTGGGATTGTGTGCCCTAACTGCAGATCTGTGGAGAATGCTCCGGGCTTTATTTAATCTGCCAAGATTAGCCTGTTACAAATGGATTCCCCTTCTTCACTAGCAAGATTACAAATAGACTAACTAGATTACAATCTCATCTCCTGCCACCTCCTGGCATAATCATGTTCTCGTCCTCCATAACTCAAATTCTCTACCTGTCAGCCCTGTTGCACTCCGTCCTAACTGCTACTGAATCCTCTTATGGTCACATTCCCATCATCACTGGACATAGGAAGCTCTCATCCCGCACACCATCTTGCAACTCGTCACATGCTGATCAACTATCTGTCTCTGTTGCCTCTAAGTCCCATCCTCGCAAGCAATATCATTACTCAACGGTTCCCATTGTGCAAGCGAAACAAGTGCAATTCCAATCTTTACATGTGGGCTATGTAAATGCGAGATCAGTAGTGAGCAATCCTGAAATGATATCTGACTGGATCTCCTCCGACGCTCTAGATATGTTGTTCATCACAGAAACCTGGATAAGAACACCTAAAGACCCCATTGTATTAGATCTCTGCCCTGCAGGCTACAAAATCATCCACTGGGACAGAAAAGACAAGCGAGGGGGTGGGTTAGCGCTCATTTACCGCTCCTACCTCATAGTAGATACAATTTCGGTTTTGACCTCCTCCTTACTAGAAGTCGCTGCTGTCAATGTTCATCACTCCTCCCTTCATGGCCAGCTAGCCTGTGTGCTGATTTATAGACCACCAATTTCCTGGTCAAGCAGTCAATCTGTGCTTCTGGATTTCATCTCTAATGTCTGCATGAATAACTCGAATACACTTTTCTTGGGCGATCTTAACCTCCATTTGGATAATACCACCTCTCCAGATGTATCCCAGTTCCTGGATTTTCTCCACCTTTGTGATCTTGAATGTCCTATCTCAGGTCCAACTCACTGTAAAGGCCATTCACTGGACTTCCTCTCATTAAATTTTTAGAAGATCGTAACTTTTCTGTTCATGATATTGACTGGCTGGAAACGGCCTGGTCGGATCACTTTAAATTGCAGTTCACCCTGCATTGGCAAACCTCAAGTCCCCTCCGACCTCGTCAGTCTCACCAATATTACACCAGAGGCGTCATCGACCCCAGCTTGTTCTGGAGATCTCTCTACAGTCATGGCTTGGATCTGCAACCATCCTCGCCCAATTATCTCTCCGATTGGGACCACACTTGCAAAACAGTATTGAATACAATTGCACCCCTGCGTCTTAAATCCTCGTACAATCGTAGATTATCACCTTGGTTCTCAACAGAACTGAGAGCTTTGAAATGTGAGGTACGACGTACGGAAAGAACTTGGCGAAAATGCAAAACCGATCTGGCTTGGGAGGCCTGGAAAAGTAGTCATCGCAAGTATAAATATGCTATCCGATCTGCAAAGCGCACCTACTTTTCATCTAAGATGCAGGTGGCAGGCCGGGACATCCGACAGATATACCAGCTACTAAACACCTTTCTAGATACTCGCAAGTTAGAATGCTCCAGTGTTAGTCCTCCTTCAGCTATACAACTAGGATCTTACTTCAAGGAGAAAATCCTTACCCTGCGGTCTTCAACCGTCAGTAACCTCTCTGAGGTGGACGACTTCCTGGCATCCCTGATCATGCCATTGGGCGCTTGCCCGGCAGACCGCTATTGGATCAAATTCAATCGCCTGTTGCCTGACAAGGTGACTATGGCTTTACGTAAATTCACAAATAAAAGCTGCAGATTAGATGTTTGTCCAACCCACCTCCTAAAAGTTGCACCAAAATGTTACATTGAAGAATTGACTTGTTACCTCAATTATATGTTAAACGCAGGTTTTTTCCCGTCAGGCCATGGAAACATCCTTCTCACCCCAATCCCAAAGAATCCTAAGATCAAGCCAGATGTCATCTCCAACTATCGTCCAGTGGCTTCGATACCTCTAGTTATCAAACTGATGGAAAGTCTGGTCAATGTTCAGCTCAACGAGTTTTTGACTAATTTTGATATCCTCCACCATTCGCAATCAGGATTTCGAGTTCATTACAGCACGGAGACAGTCCTGGTCACTCTCTTATCTAACTTTAGACGAGAACTATCGGTTGGACGGAAGATTCTTCTACTACAATTTGACATGTCTAGTGCTTTTGATATGGTGGATCACGAACTCCTGCTCCATCTACTGGATTCTTTCGGTATAGGAGGGCCAGTTTTGCATTGGTTCAAGGGTTTCTTGACTTCAAGGTCCTATCAGGTCATGGTGAACTCCCACACTTCAGAACCGTGGAATGCTTCCTGTGGGGTCCCTCAGGGCTCTCCTCTTTCACCTACCCTGTTCAATATTATGATGATGCCGTTAGCCACAGCACTTGCAAACTTAAACCTCAACCCTTTCATCTATGCGGATGATATTACAGTTTACATCCCTTCTCAATCCTCAATATCAGAAGTTGCCAACCTCATAGATGCATGTTTCACCACTTTAGAACACTGGGCCAAGGTGTTCCGATTCAGGCTCAACAGGGAAAAAACTCACTGTCTCATCCTCTCGTCCACGTACGCTCATGTATCTGACACTATGCTTCCAGTTCTGGGCTCGGCCCTCCCGATTGCCAACAGCCTGAGACTTTTAGGAATACATCTGGACTCACATCTCCAGCTGGTTGATCATGTACATTTGGTCACCAAAAAAATGTTCCAGGCAATGTGGAGGCTTCGGCGCATCAGATACCTCCTTCCAAGAGACTTGTTTCGAACCCTTGTCCACTGGCTTGTCCTATCCCATCTGGACTATTGTAGTGGTATTTACGTGGGTTGTCAGGCCTCCTTATTGAAAATGCTCCAAACGGCTCAGAACACTGCGGCGAGGCTCATCCTTAGAGTAAGGCGTTTTGAACATGCCGAACCCCTGCGCTTTAAACTTCATTGGCTGCCTGTACACGAGCGAATTGCTTTTAAGATCTGTTCCCTGACACATAAAATCATCTATGGGACTGCACCGGAATACATGCTCCCCTTGATTGACCTTCCGCCTAGAAATGCCAATCCTGCTGCTCGGTCCTATCTCTACCTCCATTTTCCGACCTGTAAGGGAGTAAAGTACAAGAAAATCTTTGCCTCGTCCTTCCGTTACTGGAGTCCCAAACACTGGAATTTGTTACCTCATCACCTTAAAACTCAAGAAGACCATGGCCTTTTTAAGAAGTTGTTAAAGACATTCCTCTTTGCTAAGACTTACTCCTCAACTTACAATGTTGATTAATGTATCCTTTGTCCCCTTCCCTATCTAGTTCACTCTGTTAGATGCTTGCATAACCTTTAAGTTTGTACTTTTATTTAACTTACTGTAAGCCACATTGAGCCTGCACGAGTGGGAAAATGTGGGATATAAGCAACAAATAAATAAATAAATAAATTGTTCTGACCCAGCCTTTCAGAGGATAAGAGGGTGTATTCTTGCATGTGCCCTCTTTTCTCAGTCTGTTTACGCACTCAATCAGTCCTGAAGCCCTGGGATGGTAGGCAATATGGAAGATTCAGGTGACTTCAAGCTCAGCAGCCCTCTCTTCCATGGTCTGCCTGATGAAGTGACTTCCATTGTCGGGGTGAATTTCTCTTGGCACCCCATGCATCATGATCATCATGGCTTCTGTGGTGGTACTGTTCTAGTTACAAATGACCACTGGAATTATTGCAGTGACCCCATATCGCTTTTTGTCTTGTGCCAGAGGTTCATTGTAATCTAGCTGCCAGTTTTCATTTGCTTGTGTGCTTTGCTTAATATGGCCATATGGTTTAGAAGTCATTGGTCACCTCTTCACTCTGGAACAGGGATCATGTTCTTGCACTTCTGCTGTGGCCTGCATTTTTGTGAGAGGCATGTTCTTTTGAAGGGCCCTTTGCTGAGTTTTTCTTTCTCCCACATGCCCATCTCTCTCTTACATCCACTTGGCCTTTACATGCGGTTTGTCTTCATTTGCTGGAGATGCAGTCACACAATGTAGTCCTGCTATTTCTGTTTGGAGACCAGCCCAGGCTGGGGAGATGATCAGTGGGGTGTGGGCATCCACTTGTCCTCTGGCAATGGATCCCTGAGGTCTCAGTTTCCATATAGACTTCCACAGTTTTCGCCCACCCCAAAGAGATTTGCCATGAATTTTCCACCTCTTGGCTTTCCAGTCTGGGAGCCTTTGTGTTAGGCCTCTGCTTGTGTAGATAACTGTCTTCTCTTCCAGTACTGTGTACTGGATGATCATCATCACAGCCTGCAATTCAGCATACTGGCTCAGCCCGCCAGTTCCTTGTAGGCAAGGATCTGTTTTCTCTGCTAGTTGAAGAGCTTCAGCTACCGACATGTGGCTTTCTTTGATAGCTGGCTTGGAGCTGTCTGTACGCCCACTTGCAGCTTGAAGCTGTAAAGGTAATTCTTTGCATGGTGGGGCCTCTATACAGAATGTATTCTGTGGTCCCAGGCCCATGTGGCAGGTTTTAGTGTAGGTAACAATTGCTGTCATACCTTCTTGTATGTAACAGGTTTTCACTCTGTAGCTGCACCATCATTAATATTTGATTCTGGGTAGCCTCTGTCTTGGTCAGTAGGCCCATGTCCCATGCCCATCTTGCTATGGGTATGCCTGTCTTCACTTGAATTGGTTGCCTGTCAGTTACACCTCTGCCAAATAATTGGTGTTCGCACCGGAGGCACTGTTGTTTAGCTCCGTGATTTTTTATTCAAAAGGATGTGTAAGATTAGTGGGGGATTTGTGTCTGATACTTGGTAGTTTCTTTTGTATCAGCAAAGTCTCTTTCCTGCTCAGACTACCATTGAAAGACAGCTTTTTCTTTCACAACATTCTGACTGGGCACAAACCACACTGAATTATGATAAGAATTTAGAGCAGATCAGTTGAAGTCCATCTGCAATAATTCTCTCACAATCTCTCTTATTTCTGTGTGTCCCACTGTCAAGAGATACTGTTTTGCATGGTATCTCATACTCTATTTAAATATCCATATTTAGTGACTAATATACTAATCTTAGCTTTTATATTATTTTACTAATAGTAAAAATCTCTAATATTTTGTTCAATTATTCAATTTATATTTTTCTCTATCATTTGACATAGTAATACAAAAAATACAAAGCATACAAAAAACAGAAAATCAAAAACAAATGATGTCCAACATTGCCTCTGTCCCGTTGTGGATACCATATAAAAGACTTGATCACAAGTAAGTTTGTTAGTTATATTCCAAACTTGTCTGTATCCAACGTAAAATGTTGAACCATTAATAGTTGTGATAATTATTCATTCCAGGCTCCGTGTATGCAGAAACCATAAAGAATATACTTAAGATTTCACTTGTAGCCGGTGAGTCTGACGTCGGTGCTGGGCCAAATGGTAGAGACTATTATTAAGAACAAAATTACAGAGCATATTCAACAGCATGGATTAATGAGACAAAGTCAGTATGGATTTAGTGAAGGGAAATCTTGCCTCACCAATCTACTACATTTCTTTGAAGGGGTGAACAAACATATGGATAAAGGGGAGAGAGGTAAGGAGTGGCTGCAGATTGAGTGCATTTGTAGGTTAATAGGAGAAGCTTGAACTGTATGCGGTACCTGATCGGAAGCCAGTGAAGTGATTTGAGGAGAGGGGTGATATGAGTGTATCAGTCCAGGCGAAAGATAAGACGTGCAGCAGAGTTCTGAACAGACTGAAGGGGGGATAGATGGCAAAGTGGGAGGCCAGTGAGGAGTAGGTTGCAGTAGTCAAGGCGAGAGGTAATGAGAGAGTGGATGAGAGTTCGGGTGGTGTGCTCAGAGAGGAAAGGGCGAATTTTGCTAATGTTATAGAGGAAGAAGCGACAGGTCTTGGCTATCTGCTGGATATGCGCAGAGAAGGAGAGGGAGGAGTCGAAGATGACTCCGAGGTTGCGGGCAGATGAGACGGGGACGATGAGGGTGTTATCAACTGAGAGAGAGAGTGGAGGGAGAGGAGAAGTGGGTTTGGGAGGGAAGACAATAAGCTCGGCCATGTTCAGTTTCAAGTGGCGGTTGGACATCCAGGCAGCAATGTCGATAAGCAGGCCGATACTTTGGCCTGGGTTTCCGCAGTGATGTTTGGTGTGTAGAGATAAAGCTGGGTGTTTGGACGGCTTCCTAAAGGAAAAGTCCATAGACCATTATTAAATGGACTTGGGGAAAATCCACTATTTCTGGGATAAGCAGTATAAAATGTTTTGTACTTTTTTGGGATCTTGCCTGGTATTTGTGACCTGGATTGGCCACTGTTGGAAACAGGATGCTGGACTTGATGGACCTTTGGTCTTTCCCAGTATGGCAATACTTATGTAGGGTGGTGAGATGGGGAGAGGGAGATATGTCAGATCATGGGAAAGGGGCTGGAAAAAGGGAAGGGAACATGGAAGGGGGGGGGGGTTGGGGAAAGAGGGAAGCTATCAAACCATAGGGGGAAGGGTGAGTATTAGGAGAGGTGTTGGAGGGTCACATGGTGCCATGATCGGATCCAGACGCGGGTGAGAGCTGCTCCGTTCCTCGGGGTTCCCTGCTCCCTGAATATCGCACCCACATTGATACTTTTCAAACTTGGTGGCAGCGCTGCAGTGGAGGAAGAGCAGGAGGATCGATATTAATTCCCGGAGGGGGAAATGGCAGCAAAATCTTCCCAAAAAGAAAAGGCACGGGGAAAAGACAAAATGGCGGCGCCATCCAGCCCGGTGGGCTCCTTGATTTCATCTGCCTGGGTAGTGGAAATAACAGCCGAAATGTCTGCGGTATTTGAGGAATCGTTGGAAAGACGATTAGCGCCCATAGACCTGAAATTGGAGACTCTAAGTGGTCAGTTTGGCGAGTTTACCAAAGACGTGAGTTGTCAGGAGCGAGTGAATGCGGTGGAAGATCGCGCTACAAAATTGGAAGGAGGGCACGAATAGCTAAAGAAAAAAGTAGCAGACCTGGAAGCGAAGGTGGAAGACCTCGAGAACCGCTCGAGGAGAAATAACTTGCGGTTGGTTGGTTTACCTGAAGAGCTGGAGGATAGAGACTTAATATCCTTTTTAGAAAAGTGGATACCTAAAGAGCTTGCCCTGGATGGGAAACATGAGGCCCTACAGATAGAGAGAGCACATAGAGTGGGTCCACGAGGCACGAGGTCAGAGGCAAGGCCTCGAGGGGTTATCCTTCGGCTGCTGAATTTTTGTCAGAAGCAGGTGATTTTGCAAGCGCTGAGGTTGGGGAAAACGCTACTATATCAATCAAAAAAAATACTGTGCTTTCAAGATTATTCGGCTGGAGTGGCAGCACAACGTAAGCTGTTTGCACCGATGTGTTCACAGCTATTTAAGATGAAGTTGCGGTTTGCTTTGGTATACCCAGCAGTGCTGAGAGTGACCTGGAATGGGACAACACGAATCTTGCATTCAGTGGAAGAAGCCAAACAGTTTTTGGAGCAGCTGGGCAGCAGTGGAAATGCAGCATGAATAGGACTTGAGGGACGATATGATTGAGGAGTAAAAGGTGCAGCTGAGGATTATCGAAGCAAATCTACAGTAGGGGTCTGGGAGAATAAGTGAGGTGACATGATTGTTTTGGAGTAATTGGGGATACGTGTGAGTGCTGGATGGTGTTCTGCAGGTGTGTTAAAATTGGGTGCTGGGAATTGGTTAATGGATTGTTTACAGTTAACAGGGGGGAACTCGGAGTGTACTAGATGTGACGTTCCAGATGTGTGTTCTGGAACAAGGGAAAGGGAGGAGATGGGGGTGGAGAGGGAGAAGTGGGGGGATGGGGGGTGGGTGGGGGGTAGTTATTTGATAAGCTTGAGGGTTGAATGTGGTGAGTGGAGAAGAGTGGGAATCTGGAGTGGGGCTAGAGAGAGGTGGAGTTTGAACGGGAAGGGGCGGAGGCTGGGCTACCTCTTTCCAAATTCACAGAGAAGATGTTTTGATATGATTTTCTGGTGTCTTTGGATTCCACCGTGAAGGTGGTTACATGGAATGTGGGTGGAATAAATTCGCCCATTAAGCGTACAAAAATATTACAGCATTTACACAGGAACCACGTTGATATTGCATTTTTACAGGACGCTGGAGAACATGGTAAGCTAAAAACTTGGTGGGTAGGAGAATGTTGGGCTGCGGATGCCCTACATAAAAAAGGTGGAGTAGCCATCTTATGTAAGAAGGGGACTGTTGACAGCTATCAGGTGTTACGTGTAGACCCAGGAGGGAGATATATAATGGTGGAAGTAACAATAAAAGGATGCCCTATTTGTTATGTAACATTTATGACCCCAATCATTACGACAAACAATTCTATAAACCTATAATGAGCTTTTTATTACAACAGAGGAATTTGGCTTGTTTGCTTTTTTTTTTTTGTCTACTAGATTGTAAGCTCTTTGAGCAGGGACTGTCTTTCGTCTGTTTGTGCAGCGCTGCGTACGCTTTGTAGCGCTATAGAAATGCTAAATAGTAGTAGTAGTAGTGGTGGGGGGAGATTTCAACGCAGTGTGGGACCCAGAGATGGATAGTACGGGGCGTAGGACTTCCGAGACATATAGAGAGAATAGAGGTCTCAGGCAGATTGGACGTTTGTTTGATTTGGTGGATAGTTGGAGAGCTCTACATCCTACTGAGAAGGACTATACTCATCTTTCAAGAGCACACCCCTCCCAGGCAAGGGTCGACTATATTTTAATTTCAAGGGGGGAATTCGGGAGGGTGTAGAAAGTGGAGTTGGGACCATATGTGATATCGGATCATGCTTGGGTGCTAATGGAGTGGTCTGTGCGCCTGGTAGATAAAAGACCCAAAAGTTTGCAATTCCCAATTGAATTATTTAAGGACGTAAAATTCAGAGAACACATAATTCACTGTTGGCATCAGTATGCGAGTAATAATGCTGAGCATGTGAGCGACCCGATTCTATATTGGGAGGCCGCAAAGGCGGTACTTAGAGGGGATATAATTAGTTACACGCATAGGAGTAGGAAGCTTAGGGATCGGGAGATTTTGAGATTGGGGGAGCAGTTATGTAGGGCTAGGAAGAAATTTGGTGTGGAGAAGTTGGGGAAGGCCCGGCAATTAGTACTCGAGACGCAGGTGGCGTTAAATTCATTGCTACATCAACGGGCGGTAAAGTCTCAGACATTTTTAATAAATACCAGCTCTATAAACATGGTAATAAAATGGGACGGCTGTTGGCCAAATTGGTGAGACCAAGAGCTCGCCCTCAGGGGATATTGTATATTCACGATTCCAGGGGCCACTTAGTCCGTACTGACAAGGAGATTTGTCAGGTATTTCATCATTTTTATAGGGAGCTATTGTATATTCTTTCCTCTTTTTAGGCCTGTTACTAAGGGCTAGGCCTAAGGCCTGTACTGTTTGGTTCTCACAAGTTAGCCTACTAACTCAGCATCTTGTGTAACAATCATTGCCTTCTCAGGAGCTGAGAACTGATACTTCATAACATTTGTTTGCAGCTGAGTATGTTTTTCATATAAGGTGGATGTAACCTTGATAGTTGCTAAGGGACTGAGGACACAGTGAAGCCTACCAGTATGTTGCATTTGTGGAGAGAGACAGAGAGAGGACACAAGGGTATTGTTCTGACTGTGCACGCAGAACAGATAACTGACTAGCCAATAGGTACTGATTTTGCACATGAACTCCCATCAGGAGAGACTGATAGAATACAGGAACAATCCATATATGGTATAAGGCAACCTAATGGTGCCAGTTTATGGGAAAATCACATGATTTATGAGAAATGGAATTTGAAACAATATATATGTGATGTCCGGGAGGTGTTAGCTGAGCAGTCCTTGTCTTTCAGGATGCGCATTTGCTGACTGACAACCTGCTTCAGGGAGAGAACTATTGTTTGTATTTTTTTGCCTCTGTGATAATAAAGGTAATTACTGACTGCGCCTAACGGAGTCTAAGTTCTCTTTCTTATTTTTCCAGCTGTTGGGGCTGTAGTGCTTTCTCTCCCAGTGGGGGCTAAGGGACAGAAAAACACACTATATAAGAGCCCTCCGGACTTAGGTTTGTGCAGAGAAACATATCTGGAGTCCAAATACCTGCCCTCGATAGATGAGAAAACTAGAAGCACTTTAAGCTAGGAGTAGAGCTCAGGTCCTTATTTTCAAAGATTTCTGACCGGGGATTGCCCATCTCTGGGTTAGCACAGGCACTTGTTCAATTATGTCCCGACCGAGAATTCGAGGGAGTTAAGGCTAAATGGGAGGAGGAATCGGGGGTGGGGCTAGGTAATTGGGATGTTTTAAAATCTTTGAAAGGAGTTTACACTTTAACATCTGATATGCGGCTAAGGGAATGTGGGGCCCGGGTGATTTTGATAGTCTATATGACTAAGGTGTCTTTAGCACATGTGGGAGGGGGCCTGGATTCGCAGTGCTCCAAATGTGGTCATCCTAGACAAACATGCTATCATGCATTTTGGGCTTGTCCGAAAGTTCAACGTTTCTGGGGACAGGTGTTACGTTTTCTGGTGTATCTGTTGGATGTAAATATTCAAGGTTCCATGGAACAATTACTTTTAGATGTGCCTGGAGCATTTTGCAGCTTA
Source organism: Microcaecilia unicolor (assembly GCF_901765095.1). NCBI lineage: Eukaryota > Metazoa > Chordata > Amphibia > Gymnophiona > Siphonopidae > Microcaecilia > Microcaecilia unicolor. Next base: position 316,351,478 of record NC_044032.1, on the reverse strand, counting down.
AGAGGGCCTGGACGGCTGCTCTGTAGGAAATTGTGCCTGGTGGCCCGGAAAACAATTCTTCAGTGTTGGGTGGGATCGGAGACTCCCGCTTTTGGGCATTGGCGGAACCAGATACATCAATTGATGGCTTGGGAAGCTCGAGATGCGAAAGGCACTTTAAGATGTAAGAAACAGTTTTTGTCCATTTGGGATTCTTATTTACAAATAATGAGTCCGAGAGGTAGGAGTTTTATTGTTAATAATTTGTAAACTCATCTTGGGTTGTTTTAATAAGAGGTGAAGGAGGCTAAGAAGCTCACACTCCGGTTAATTGAGATTAGGATTTGAGTGGGAGGGCAGGGAGGGGGTGAGGGAGAGGTATGGGGGGAGGGGAATTGACGATTAGAAGGCAAGGGGGGTTGGGCTGGAAGGGGAGGGGGGAACATGGGGAGAAAAATACAAGTTTTGAGGATATAATTTTTTTTTTTTTTTTAATTTGATGGAGTTTGTTGTCCCATCTGTTGAATATGGTCTTGCATTTGTGGATGTTATGAGACTTGTTGATTTCCATACAAATTGTTCATTATTAGTGTTAAAGCTACTTGAGACCACAGGAAGAATGGCAGCTACATGTGTAATAGCATGGAATGTTTGACATTATACTGTGTATGTGTTTTATGGATTCCTATTAATAAAAAAGATTTAAACATAGAGAGAGGTGTTGGACTGTGGAGGATGGAGGGAATATACAGCTATGCTAACCCCGATACCAGGGTATGTAGGCAGTAAACTGTACTTAGCAATCTTTCACTTCCGGTGCATGGTTTATCACCTGTACAGCCCGGAAGGAGCAGGGCATTGGGATTTGTGTAGCTGCATCTCCTTCTGCCAGGCTGTTTTCTGCAGCCATTGTCCTCTTAGAGCACGATCATTGAAGCTGCTTATTTTTGGTGGTGTGGGAGGGGAGAGTAAAGGAACATAGAGTTATTGGGACATAAGGGGGAAGTGGAGAGAGATGGGACATGGAGTTGCTGCACCACAGAGGTGGAGTGGAAGGGAAAGGATCAAGGAAATGCTAGACCATAGGGGGTAGATGGGAGGGAAGATACTGGACCATAGGAATAGAGAAAAGAAGAGACAGGGAGATTCTGAACCCTAGGGGAGGAAGATAGAGATGGGTGGGTGGGACAGGGAAATGCTGGCTTACAAGTGTAGGAAGGAAGAGGGAGGGGAAATGCTTATCATTTTGGAACCATGTGGAAGAGACCTTGGGGGCTGTTAAGGAGATGAGTGAGAGGAGGATGAGTACAGATGATAGAAGTATAGTAATTGAGTATAGTATAGAGAGCAGAATATAGGAGGTCAGGGAAGGCGTGAGATAAGAGAGCTAGGAGGTGAGCGGAGGATATGGAAAGTGAATTATAGGTGGAGGACTGAAGAGTGAGAGAGTGAAATTTGAGTGGTCAGACAGAAAAGAGACAAAGAGGAAATATGTCAGAGACAGCTGTATTGAGGGAATCGAAGAAGATAGGAGGAAAGTAGAGAGAGGACAGATGGACAGTACCTACTGAAAGAGAGTCAAGACAGTAAAGCAGAAAAGAGAAACTGAGACCAGCATGCTTTGGAAAAACAAAAAGCCCAGCAGCAAAGGTAGAAAAAAATGTTTTAGGTGGAATATGTTAGCTTTGGGAAATGTGCATCACAGATGTCTTTGTATTTTGTTGGAAATGCATTTCTGTTTTTATTTCTCCTGTGTTGTGATACATGCCTAGTTTGTCTTCTTGGGTTTCCCTGTTCAATTTTTGTCTTCATATTTGTATTTCAAATGTATGATCCCTTGCTCTGTACTTGGTGAGGGTCTGTCTCTTCTGCATGTGTCCGGGGTGTGGTATTCTTTTTGCATGTAGTTTGTGTTGAACTCTGTAGTAGTCCCACTTGTTCTCTTTTGCCAGTAGTAGGTATAATGGTTAGTGCAGTGGGCTTTGATATGGTGACCTGAGTTCAATTCCCACTGCAGCTCCTTGTGACCTTGGGGAAATCACTTAACCCTCAATTGCCCCAGGTACAAAAAAATAGATTCTGAGCTCTCTAGGGACAAAGAGTACCTGCACATAATGTGTACAGTGCTGCATACATCTAGTAGCACTATACGTCTAGTAGCACATTAGAAATGATTAGTAGTAGTAGGTGTTCTATGACCCTGTGTAATAATTGTAGTGCTGCTTGTTCTTACATAGGGTTCATGTGTGACTCATAGGAATTAATACTACCGTTGTATGTAAGGTTTACAACATACATTTTGAGTTAGGATTTTTTTTTTCTATTTTTGTATTATTTTCCAATGTGCCTGGTAGTGGAGAGATGGCATGAGAATCAGAATGTGTGTGTGTATATGTGTGTACATTGTTTATTTATTTAAGATCTGCTTCTGTTGTTTGGGGCGGAGGGAGAGAAGAGAGGATTTTTGTAGATGCAGAGTATGCTTACATTTAATTCATAATAACTGCCAAACTGTATCAGATCAAAGGTCCATGAGGATCATGTCCGTCGGGTGTGTCTCCACTGAAAAAAGGTTGAGAATAGAGAGTGACACGGCCTGGATGTTGAGAGCTTAGAATTCGCCCTCTTGGGTCTTTCAGAGTGTGTCTCTCGAATCTTGCTTGCTTCCAGGAAAGATTCCACCAAGAGGTGTTAGTCTTTCAAATGGAGGAGGTTTGCCATCTGGTGTGACAGCAAGGCCCTAGATCCTCTTTCTTGGCCTACACAGACCCTGCTTGAATACCTTCTACACTTGTCAGAGTCTGGTCTCAAGACGAACTCCGTAAGAGTTCACCTTAGTGCGATTAGTGCTTATTGTCATGTAGAAGGTTAGCCTGTCTCTGGACAGCCTTTAGTTGTTCGCTTCATGAGAGGTTTGCTTTTGTCAAAGCCCCCAGTCAAACTTCTCCAGTGTCATGGGATCTCAATGTCGTTCTCACCCAACTGATGAAAGCTCTTTTTGAGCCACTGAATTCCTGCCATCTGAAGTACTTGACCTGGAAGGTCAGTTCCTTGGTGGCTGTTACTTCAGCTCGTAGAGTCAGTGAGCTTCAGGCCTTGGTAGTGCATGCACCTTATATCAAGTTTCATCACAACAGAGTAGTCCTCCACACGCACCCTAAGTTACTGCCTAAGGTGGTGTCGGAGTTCCATCTGAACCAGTCAGTTGTCTTGCCAACATTCTTTCCCCGTCCTCATACCTGCCCTGGTGAAAGCAGTTTACATACCTTGGACTGCAGGAGAGCATTGGCCTTTTACATGGAGTGGGCAAAGCCCTACAGACAGTCCGCCCAGTTGTTTGTTTCTTTCGACCCCAACATGAGGGGAGTCGCCATCGGAAAATGCACAATCTCAAATTGGCTAGCAGATTGCATTACCTTCACTTATGCCCAAGCTGGGCTGACTCCGGAGGGCCATGTCACGGCTCACAATGTTAGAGCCACGGCTGCGTCAGTGGCCCACTTAAAGTCGGCCTCCATTGAAGAGATTAAGCTGCAACGTGGTCATCAGTCCACACATTCACATCTCATTACAGCCTTCAGCAAGATACCCAACGCGACAGTCGGCTTGGGCAGGCGGTGCTGCAGGATCTGTTTGGGGTTTAGAATCCAACTCCACCCCCCTAGGCCCATTTTGATTCTGTTCCAGGCTGCACTCTCAGTTAGTTGATTTTGGTTTCAGGTTAATCTATGTTATGTCCTCGCCATTGCGAGGCCCAATTGACCAATGTTTCTGTTCCAGGCTGCACTCTCAGTTAGTTGATTTTGGTTTCAGGATAATCTATGTTATGTCCTCGCCGTTGCGAGGCCCAATTGACCAATGTTCGTTGTTTTGGGTGAGCCTGGATGTTAGGGATACCCCAAATGTGAGAACAAGCAGCCTGCTTGTCCTCGGAGAAAACGAAGATACTTACCTGTAGCAGGTATTCTCTGAGGACATCAGGCTGATTGTTCTCACAAACCCGCCCTCCTCCGCTTTGGAGTTGTTGTTATTGTTGCTTCTTGTTTATATGCTTTTGATTAAACTAAGGAGACACGCTCGTGCAGCGGGCGGGATGTCGTTTGCGCATGCGCAGTCCGTGCTGCTCGCGCGACAGAACTTTCCCGAAAGACTTTATTTTTGCTGGCAAAATTTCTTCCAATTCCTGGGCTGCTGTGGACGACGACCCAAATGTGAGAACAATCAGCTTGCTGTCCTCGGAGAATACCTGCTACAGGTAAGTATCTTTGCTTTTTGTAGATGCAGAGTATGCTTACATTTAATTCATAATAACTGCCAAACTGTATCAGATCAAAGGTCCATGAGGATCATGTATGAAGTGTGTCATGTATGCGAGCACTGTCCGTTGGGTGTGTCTCAACTGAAAAAAGGTAGAGAATAGAGGATGACACGGGGACCCGCAGTAACTGCGGGGATGGGGACGGGGCAGGGATGGGGCCAGAGCCAGTGAGGACGGGGTCAAACTTTGTCCTTATGTCACTTTCTAGTTTGAAGCCTGTTAATGAACTGGACTGTTATTTATGTTTGTTTGATGCAGACAACAATATTTTTATTTTTTGGAAAAACAAGCAAACGTGCTGGCCACAGCTTGCAAAATTTGCATGGGGGATCCTGTACATCCTGCTACCAGCACATCTTCTAAGACGACATCTATTGCAGGAGGGACTGTGGAAGACAGGAGAGCTAGACTGAATCCTGACATTGTTGATGACTTCTTATTCATCCACAGATTAAAAAATCATAACAGTGCTTCATAGGACATATTTCTTCCCTCTAGGGCATACAGAAATTGTACCCCTGGACAATTTAAAAGGGTGGATTAGAATTCCTTGGAGTAGTAGAAGTCAGCTATGGTTGGGATTGGAAGGGTAGAGGGTGGTGGTGATGGGAGGGTTATTATAGCTGCTAGTTATTGTTTTCTATTTGCAATTTATATAAAACAATTGTACAACATGGTGCTTCTTCTTACACTTAATAAAAAGATTTAAATATAAAATCATAATGGTTCAAGGCTTCTGCAGATGAGAACAGAGCCCAAGGTGATGGGGCAGAAATGGGCACAGAACCTGCGGGGGGGGGGGGGGGGGGGGGGGGCAGAGACAGGGCCTGCGGGGACGGGACAGGGATGGACACAGGGCCTGCAGGGTTGGGGTGGGGATGGAGACAGAACCCATGGAGATGAGATGGGGACAAATTTAGTCCCTGTGTCATTCTCTAGTTGAGAACCAGCGCTCTACAAGGTTGATTCAGTGTGAAGGGTTTGTGTGCTTCAGGTGTGGGTTAATTTTTTGTTTTTTTGTGTTTTCTTTTCAAACAGCCTTGAACTTTTCCTTTGACAGCTGCTCATCCCACCTGAACCTGAAAGTAGATGATTCGTTTGTCGAGTGGGATTCTACAGGAGGCAAAAGCCAAGAAACCAAAGTAAAGGGGAAGGAGAACAAAGGAAGGTAGGAGCATTCCTGCTGAAAAGCCCTAATCCAGAGTCTATTTTAGGTGGGGGATACTCCAACACATAGTTAGAGATGTCTGTGATTTCCAGGCTCATGTTTGTTCTATTTGGGAGATCAAAGACCTATGGAACAGGGGAGTGAGGGCTGGTAATCTCACTAGCAATAGTAGGAGAGATTGCTGGGGTGCTGGAAGTTTTGGGCTTAGGGTGGAGTTGGGTAAAAGGCAGAAAATAGTATTTTTATTTAGGTTTAGCTCACACCTTTTCAGTAGTAGCTCAAAATAAGTCACATTCTGGTGTACTAGGTACTTTACTGCCCCAAGAGGACTTACAATCTAAGTTTGTACCTGGGGCGATGGAGGGTGAAGTGACTCACCTAATATTACAACAACAGCAGCAGGGCTCAAACACTAGCCTCCATGGCTCTCAGCCTGCTACTCTAATCACTAAGCTAGTCCTCGTCTCATGGAAACTGCCCATCTAAGCTGTGGAAGGCCTTTTCTCATCTTATGATTTTCATGGGGTAAAATGACAGGGAGGTGTGAGAGTGTTGAGAGGCCAGAGCTGGTTGGTATTGGAAAAATATTGGTATAAAAATTACTGTTTGTTTTTTAGGGATGGTAGGGAAGCCATCCACACTTAAGATTCAAGCAAACGTAGAGTCTTAGTTAAAACTGCCATTATAGCAAATAGCTTCCCTGGCTTTACATTCTAGGTGTTGCCATTGCCTGGTACTGTTCTGGGCGGGGAAAAGTGGGGCAGCCCCTCTTTACATGCTGCTGAGCAAAAGGAAAATTGGAAACAAAATAGTACAGGAAATTCTACAGGTGAGGAGGAGATGCATTACTGTCATTCTCCACTCAAGAGCTTCACTGGGCCACAGTATGAAAATAAAGGAGAATGGAGGAGTTGTTTTGGCACTTAATGCTCAAGTTAATGTCTTCTCTGTTTAGTTTCATGGAGGGACTTGTATTCTTCCTGAAGCATCTTGAGAAGATTTTTATTTTATTGCTGTTTATTTTTCAAACCATTTACTGCCCCAAATCAATGTTTGCTGTGGGGCAGGGGGGAGAAGAGAAGGGCTCAACCTTTGCACCTGAAAACACAGAAAAGGACAAAAGCTGCAGAAGCCATTTTTGTGTACTAAGTACACTACATGAAAAAAACAGCTGGCTGTCGAGGATGGAAACCTGTTGAATTTAGGCAAGGCCACCCCAGAGTTGATCAGCAGTGGAGGTGATAGGGAGGTATTGGTCCTGCTGAGATATACAGTATCGCTGAAGGCCTCAGCTGGCAGAGTTCTGCACACCAGACTCCATTATTCCAGGAGAGCAGGAATGGCAAGTTAATATTGGAGAAGAGGGTTGCAGACAATCCTCAGAATAATAAATGGAATACAGATATAAATGGGGAAAGCAGAGAGCCCTCAGAATAAACTGCAGGAAATCACTAAAAACCAACCTGTTCAAAAAGGCATACCCCACCGACCCAACATAAGTGCCTACACTCGGCAATACTGCAAAACCAAAGCTCGTAATGGACACTATTTAACCTTCCCTTCGATCCTACTACTACTACTACTTAACATTTCTAAAGCGCTACTAGGGTTATGCAGCGCTGTACAATTTAACATGGAAGGACAGTCCCTGCTCAAGGAGATCCCCACTGTACCGGAAACATGTATCTGTATCCAACCCCACATCTCCTTGTACTTGTTTTCATTACCAGACTAGGTGAACGCCTTTACGGTACTATGTAAGCCACTTTGAGCCTGCAAATAGGTGGGGAAATGTGGAATACAAATGTAATAAATAAATAAAGCAAAACTGGGGAGAAAGTGAAAGTATAGCAAACTTGTTTGGGGTGGCTTTTATCTTTTGCCCTTAGTGACAGAGTGACAGACAGGGGTTTATAACCCCAGAGATTACCTCCAGCTTCCTGATCTCAGTCACTTTTAATGCATTCCTGGCTATTTCTGACTTCATAAAAGAATTAAAAAAACTGTAATCGAGGCGAAAGATGAGAAGTTTGGGCCATCCTTAGTGGGTTGCTACCTTTCTGACAAAATGATTACTTAGGATGGCGCCTTTTGAATACTGTGCACAACTTGACACTCAGGTAGGATAGGGACAGCTCCTGAAAACCCGTAGGCAAGCTGAACCCATTGATGCTGAAAACTGATTTCAGAAACGTTAAGAAAAAAATAATCCTGTGATTAAAAAATGTGACAAGGAATGGGTGTCAGAGAAATTTTAGAATTGTTTTGGAGAAAGCTAATTATATTTTTAGCTGATTTGAAAGGGAACTGAAATTGGACTTTTGTTTATGGGTGGGTGAGGTAAGGAGTGGAGAGGTTTGATTATGAGATTTCTTAATCTTGCTTATTTCTGTTGTCTAGCAGTGGCCATGTTACCTTACCGAAGAGCAATACAAGGTGAAGCGCCCATGCCCCCTACACCCTTTCTTAGTTCTAGGACTAGACTGACAGGAACAGTAGCAGTTTCCTTCTAACACTAGCTGTACCACTAGATAATTAATGACTAAAAATCAATCCAACAGCTTTTATGAGGAGGCAGAGTCAGTTGTATTACGTGTTCACACATCTAGTGGAATCAATTGGCTCATGGTTTTTCATGTGTAAACTTGAAAAAATACCTGGGGAATGGATTTAATTGTTGGGCACTTAAAAAAAAAAAAAAAAAAAAGCAGGAACTGTTTGCAGGTCAGTTTCTCATGCATATTGAAATAGCATATAATTTGCCCAAGCATTGTTTCCTGTGACTTCTGGAAGAGAAAATTTGCACTTGATGGATCATCTTATACATCAGAGCTTTTGAGAGGTCAAGTTTGCAATGATGATCTTCAGAAGCGCACAACTCATGGGATCAGATTGTACAGTTTGGAATACAGCTGCTTTTAATTTCCTGGGTTCCTTTAGTGTCTTTGATAATTCTTCTGGGCACATGGTTGAGGGATTGTGCATAGTGAGTAAAAGGAGCTGGGGTTGGCTGACTAGCTAAACAAAAACTACGACCTCCTGTCAACTGCTAAAAGGCTGTTGGATTCCGATGTTTACCCTGACTGATCTGGTCATTTACGAATGGTTCTGTACTTGATGAAATAGCATGTTTTGGTCATTTGTGGCCTGAGCTATTTAATTTTTGTGCTATGCAATTAGATGGGTTAATATATTTATATTTATTGCATTTGTATCCCACATTCCCCCACCTATTTGCAGGCTCAATATGGCTTCAGAAAATCGAACAGTGTTATGAGCAAATAAATGTCTCGGATGTTTTCTGCTTTTGCATCTAGCTTTTGTTGAGAATTTAGGGGTCCCGAGCCCCCCCAAGAAGGCTAGAGTGACCTTAATCTGACTCCATCTCTAAATAACACTAGTACTGGGGTAATCAAGGAGTTATTGCCTCTAAGGGAGACGTTAGGTCTAAGGAAAAGATACCAGCCTTATGACAAACTGGATTTAGATTACAAGTTATACAATGCATTTATACTTACAGCCTTTGATCATTAAGTGAAGCCCACAAATCATCATTTGGAATGAGGAGTTTATTTGCTAAGGTATAAGTCAAATCAGTGATTGACAACAGGCATGTACAATCAATTCATTATAGGAATATAATAAGCTGCAAACAGGTGTTAATTATTTGCTAATCTTTTATAATTTCTTTTACCAATTAGAGGTTTTACAAGGGAAAGCAATTAGGTAATTTGTTAATTCTGCTGGACACATTGGTTTCCCTTGGAGAGAGAGTGCCAACCCTTTTCTCTCTAACTCAAACCAGGAAATACCCTGATTTTTATAGGTGCCCTCAGGATATGGATAATATGACAGTAGATATACCTGATTGGATCTATGCTAATGTCATGGTTGTCACTGATTGGCTCATGCTAATGAGTAGCTTCTATCTTGCTAACATGGTTTTGTCTTTAGCTCGCTTGATCACAAATCTTAAGCAAGACCCTGCTCACAGGAAAGTCTCCCTCCTCTCTTGGACAGCTAGTTCCCTATTTTCTCTGCACCTGGCATGACTCACTCATTGCTCAACTTGTTTTTCTAACTTACATTAGAGAAAATTCCACTTTGTAACAGATACGGGCTTCCATTTTGTGCTGAAATCCTCCATTTTGTTTCCATATCTATTAACTTAACTTTTAGGCCTCAATCCGGGCTACAAACTAGGCCATACTTTTCCAGTAAGCTCCCAGTTATGTCAGCCATCAGATTTCTGACTCAGCCAAGGTCTGTAATGGCCTGAGCTCTATGACTGGGCCCACCACCATTCCAGTGGGGGGGTCTCTGGCTGTATCATAATTATACATTCCCCACTTGTCACCCCCTCTGGGGAGGGGTGACACAAAGCTCGTCAAGCTTGTCATCATCCATTCCAGAAGGTGGCAAGCTATCAAACGAGAGGGGGAGTTTTGGTCTTACAAATTGCTAGAAGGTATGGTGCAAGACAGGAAACTTCATTCTCAGGTTATATATTATTTGGGCATATGGAATTCCCTTTATATTACCTAATCCCTTGGGCCTTAATCCTGATGTCATCTCTCTTGAGACTTACTCAAACCTGTAGTGAGAAAGGTTTTATGAATGGGACAAATCCATGAGTTCATCTACAAAATCTCATGAAGTATAGGTATGTGGGTAATAGCAATTTCAGGTGGATCATGCTAATAAATACTTTCAGGTCTTTCTATGGCTTCTATTGTATCTGTTGCATAGTGCATGGGGAGATAATCTAATGTATCTATCTCAGTGGTCTTGAGAAGGAACAGTGGTTTCGATTAAGCATTGTTATGGGCTCAACAAATATATGGTTAGTACTCTGTTTGCAGGCTGTTTTAGGTTGTAGGTATTCAGAATCCTTAAACAGGTCGGAATTCCTGGACCTTACTATTACTCATCATTAGCATCCAATCACGAGCACTAAAAAGTGGATAGCAAGTATGAGGTTGCCTCATACAGCAAAAAGGGTCAATCCTAGGAAAATTTATATTAACAAAGGTCATGCATGGAACTTGACATATGCATAATGATCTGGAAGTATGGGAAGCATTTTATATATCCGTTACCCCACTTGGAGCTTAGTCAAACCTACAGAAAGATATGCAGCTTAAGTAAGCCTACACCAAAGTTAAACAATTGCATAACTGGTTGATACTAACAGAGTTTACACCTACATTATGATATCATAGCCAGTATTAGGGTTTGATGTTACCCCTGTGTCTGAGCAATATCAACTTCAATTTAAATTACATAAGCAGAAATAACGGGGAAACTCTTAGAAAAACAATAAGAACAATACAGGAAATATTAGGAAAATAAAAATAAAACCTTTTCAATATATAGACAGGATTACTGCTAAACTGAAAATAAAACAAAATATGAGTCTATAATGTCCATAAACAGCAACAGTAAATCTCTAATTAAGTATCAGTTGGTTCTGAATTCTCTTTCATCGATCATGGTTGAGACGGTGGAAGCACTGAAGAATCTGGACGGAGATCTGGAAGATCTAACAGGGCTGGATTTTCACAGCAACTTGGGCAAGGAATCAGTAGAAGTGACAGTCTTAATACTAGGAATTGGGATTTGCAGAATGTATCCCCACTTCTGGCTTGCATAATGTGCAAGACAGATTGGTAATTATTACGAAGAGATGATCAAATAACAATGGTAAAGTATATGGAACAAAAGAAAAGAGTACAAAAAACCCACAATAATAATTGATTGTTCGAGTTATTGATGTATGGAGGGTTAGGCAGAAGGCACGGATAATGCGTTGCAATCTATGGCCAGTAGGTATGGAATCTTCACCTGCGATGACTACCATTCACCAAGGGTTGGGCCCTCAGCTGCAGGAGGCCAGCAGGACTTATAAGTTAGATGATTCAGAAAGAAGGGTAGCTTAGGAAATAGTCATAATCAAAGTAGAAGACTAATGTGCAGAAATTTAAAACTCATAACTAGTCCAGATGATGGAAGTATCTTCTGGAATCACGGTCGCTGTCTGTAGTAATAGAGAGCTCATACGTAAAGTGACATGTAGGTTCTGGAAAAGATGAGCCTGCAAAAATATTTAATACAGTAGAACATTTAAGAGCATAACCAAGAAGGTCTAAATTAATGACATCATTTGGACAAAAAAAAATTCTCATTGGAGGAGGTAGCGCCTTTTTTTTCATGCCAGAGGTCAGTGGCAGAAGAAGTACCAAACTGGAACAGAGGCGGTAGATCAGGATTTGGATTAGCAGTCTTCATTCAACCTACAGAACTTAATAAATAGAGCTGATATAAGAAGTAATATCTAGTAGTCAAATCTCAGTACAGGACCATTAGAAAGAAAAGTCAAAGAATGCATTGTTAGTTCCTTGGGGCACCAGTAGGTGGAGCATAGTCTCAATATATAAAATTACAAATTACTAGTAGGAATAAAAAAATGTTCTCTGTAAATTAGATGTTGCTGGCACAGGAAGTCAGCAGAGTCTGAGGAAACATTGTGGTCAGAGTCTGCTCCAGGAAAATGCAGACTTTAACATGATATTTTAAAAGATAGAGAAAAGCCAATATCAGAAAAGAAAGATGTAAAAACTATATATTTCTATGAGGCCTCCTCACGTGACCTTTACAAGGTTTAAATAGGTCAAATGAAAAGGACAATAACCTATAGTCCTCTGTAATAGTTCACAGCCAATTTGGAAAATAAAAATTATATTAAATTTTAAACTGATCCTTTCTATGCTTTCACAATTTGGGCCCTAAATCATGACAGCATATCAAGATTCACATTCAGAGGGATAGCTAAAAATAAGCTTATATATTCCCAGGAATCAATTCACAATTTAGAGTATATTTTAAATACAGAGGAGGAGCCAATTTATAAGCAGGAGACAAGTAGGAGCATTTCTTAAAACATTTTAGTAGAATTCAAAAATCAAGGATATAATAACAATTTTTATTAATGCAATAAATGCATAAATTGACCAGTAGGATATGTTCATATGATAAATGGAATAGCTTGCAAGCCTACATTGTAAATTGAATTCTAAACAAAAAGTAGCAAGGATAACACAGAATCACAGAAAAACCCATCTAGTTATTAAAAATCTGAAACACGTAATGAATTCCTGTATCATATACTGAGTTCAAAGCTTTTGTAAAAATGAACTTAAGAGAAAATAAGAACTACAAGGGTTAATCTATGTCATTCGGTCCTAAGGAAATCACGAAATAATGGTGCTTCCTGTGTCTAATTTGAGCTTACTGCTCACTGCAAGCATTGGATATTATGGTGACTGAAAATAGGGCTATACATCAAACAAAAACTGTAAGTTGAAGTTTTTATATTAATACTTCATGCTGGTGTAATTAGTCTTCATAGAATTAATACTTCAGGAGAGGAAAAGAGGAGAAGGTTATTACTTTATCTGCTACCAGAGGTACGGTTCTCAATAAAAAGGAAGTTGGCAATTGTAGCTAGTCTTATCTGAACATAGCTCTGAAATAATAGCAACCTGAATTTCTTTAGTTCGGATTTACCAGTTAGTTATGTTATGCAAGGGTTAATCTTTAAACCCTATTGAGAACCAAAAATGCTGGAACTCTATACAATAATATATCTTAAAACTATAAATCTTTAAGAGGCAGGGAAGGAAGTTTGAAAGTAGTAGATAAGACGTGAAAAGAAAAATTAAAACAGTTAATTAATTCTTACGGAACACATCCCCAATAAAGAGCCAGGAAGTGAACATCAGCACTAGTTATTTTAAACAACGTCACAAATAAACAGTGTTTTAGATGGCACATAATATAGAACCTTTCATAGTAAATATCCGGAATAATTAAGCAATTTTCAAAGAACACATACACGGACGCACACCTATAAAATTAAAACTAAAAAGTGCTTGCATTTCTGGTGAAAGCAATTTACCAGAAGTCAAAAACAATCAGGTATTTAACATCACATCACAAATCAAACAAACATTGCTTAAATGAAATAATATACAATCCTGGAAAATAAACACTCCTTTGAGATTTACTACCACTGCAGTTGATAGGCAATCTCGCAGAGTAAAGCACTAATTTAAAACTAAAGAAATGATTCCTTAATAACTAGCTGGTTTAATATATGCCATTTATCACAGGACACACAGGAACATATAGACGTAAAATTAAAACTGTAACCTAATCCTGATACGTAGAAAACTTAAAGTTCAGAAGAGGAAGCAAGATATTTCTAAATGTAGTTCAAAACCTAGCATTGGAATTTTGCACGGTTAAGGAGTTGTTTAGGGTTTCAAAACAAAAAACATAAAAATAAATATTCCAGTAGTCAATCACAAGTCACAGCACACAGACAGAAAAGGAAAACCACACTCATACACAGACACAGTTATTGTCCCACATACAGAGGTGTCCCTGTGTATTGAGGACAAAATCTTAATCCTAAATTTGGTAAAAAATAAAACATTTAAATTAGAGCTAATCCAATAGGCCATGAAAGTATACAAAGTCAAGCTCAATAGCAACACATACAATAAATGAAAATATACTCACGATTCGTGCAATGTAATCTCCAGCGCAGAAAATCAATTGAGAAAGAGAACAGTTGGCGGGATCACTATGCCCTTCCGAACTCTCGGTGGCATAGGGAGGTCAACCGCAAAATAGAAAGGTTTGTTTTGGACGGAAAGTCCTTACCAGAGATCTGAATAGATGTCAGATCACCAGTATCTGGTGTTGGGTGCGGAGAGGAAGATATGATATAATGGGTAGTGAGCAACATCACCCAATATATATAATAACGGGACCTAGTGAGCAAGTGGTCTACAAATAAGTTTCAGACCTGTAACATGCTATAGAAAAATGAACTACAGTAATAAAATATATATTGACCAGACCTAGAACCTGGTTCAAGGTCAGTGGTTCAAAAGGCAGCTTCAGGGATAACAAGGAGACCTAGAAATGATAATGTGCTAACAGGTTACAAAAACATGTGATGATTATCCTGATAGTAGAACATGCAGAGACATAACACATTCATACTCACGCATCTGCTAATGAACTCCAACAGAGGGACCCAAAATAAAAAGTACTAATTGGCGGAAAGCAATCCACATAGGAAAATGTGTGCAATATAAAGTAGTATTTAAAGGCAAGGCCCACAGGTGATGCCAGTTAAATCTCAAGCTGGATCCTAGCTCAAAGATTTATTATAGGGGCACCTGTAATATATCTGTAGAACAAAACATGCAAAGGAAAGTTATTAAAACAAAAAACCATGCATCATGCACCCACAAGTAGATACTCACGTGTCTTCAAGAGCGTTCCAGCGACAGAACCTAGAACAGAAATGACGCATTGGCGGAAAGCTCAACGCTTTAACCGCTAGCAATATTAAAAGACAGACAAAAACAGTAAACAGAAATATGCGTAGAGAGTCAGTGTATAAAAGAATATAGACCTAGTGTCAGCTTAAGTATGTATCCTACTCTAACATAAAGAATATGGCCCCCTAGAGTAGGCTTCTACAACTAGGATTCTGCTCTACTAACCGCCAAGATTCGCTCTATTGGCCATGATTCACTCCAATGGTAGAACCCTCAAAAGAGGGGTGGCCACTACTCCTTAAAGAGTCCAGGAAGCTGCGAAATAAGCTCCCTAATCTCAGAGGACAGCTATCCTATGGATTTTCGCCGGTTCGGAAGATTCACTCTATTCAAATGAAGATTCGCTCAATTCAACAAACCTCCATAGGATACTTTAATATACACCTAAAAATTTAGGACGAAGATTCGCTCAATTCAACCGAAGATTCCGCTCTATTCAACAAACCAAAATACACGTAAGAATTTAGAATCGCCCGAGTCAACCTGTACACAATCGCAACCAAAGTCCTAGACGTCTCTTTATTGCCCCCAGCGGTCATCTGTACAAGTAACTCCTATGTGGGCAATAATGCCGAATCGTGGAAGGCAGGCCATTCCGAAAATGGAATAGAAAATCTGCTTTAAATCTAATAATTGAGATACCGTCATCCATTGAAGGGTCACCTTCGATGGGTGTAAGCCCCAGGCATCGATATCAAACCCAATGGTTATAGCGTGACACTGGTATATAAGAAAATAAAAATATAGCATATCCCAGGGAAGAGCCCCTGAAACAAACTGCAAAGGTGGTAAAAATAAAATAGATATAAATAAAAAAAATAAAAAAAAGAAATTGAAAGAAAGATTTGTAACACTGAACACATGTAAGCTCTTGGGGGATGGTACAACCATAAAAGAGCCACTAGACAATAGATTTTCTATTAAATAATTCATAAGAAGGGAACTCAAAAGCATTAAAATAAAACAGCCGACAGTAAGGAAGCCTGCAATACCAGGACAATACAGTACAAAAGAAATTCATTCACACTGTGGTGCTGCATAAACAAGCATAAAAAGTCTGAAAGAAAAGTGACACACGCTAAATAGGGAAGTAGGTGGGACTTAGAGAGGGAAAAAAAATTAATTTTGATGGACAAGCAGAGCAAACCAATGAACAAACGACTTAGTATGTTCCCCATATCAGAGGAAGAAAAAGCTATACAACAAAATTGGAATATAAAGTAAATGAACAAAAACATGGAAAAAAAAAACAAGCTATAGACCATTATTATGGAACTTGCAATATTACACTGCAGAAACAAAGCCCACACTAGACAAGCAACGATCCACCGCTGCAACCGCAAAAATGAAACCGAAAACATTCAAACACTGCTGTTCGTGGGAGAGTGCACATACAAAGAACCTAGAGAACCGGCAACTGGATTATCAAAAGATAAGTGATTTAAAAAAAAATATGTACTATTACATATGAATGCCATTATGCATGCCAAGAAAATGTACCATAAAACAAGGATAAACTTGCAGAAAACTGAATATATGATTGGACTGAAAACAATGCCGTACACCATTTATTTATAGAACGCGAACACAGTATCGCAGCCTTAACTAAAATGAAAACCCCAGCTTCTCACAGCAAAGCAAATTTGTGGTTTAATATCTAACTTGCATTATGTGCGATTACAGGCAAAGTGTTCCACAGGAAAAAAAAATTGCTTATCAATCATGTCAAACAGAAACAATGGCATAAACTAAGTCCCGGAGCCAAAAATACCTCATTAATAAGGGCTAAAAATACATAAATATCTTCTAAGTCATATTATCATGAAACTACATTGCAAATAGTCACTTCCATTACCCTCTCAAGGCAAAACAAATGCTGCATATATGTGTCCTAATACAAAAAAAAACGGACTCACACAATTACAATTAAAATATTACATTGCAAAGTATCAAATGTAAATATCCTTATAATAGTCTTTGGTTAGAATGCTAACAATCAATTGCTTATAGTAATATCCAACTGATTATCCAATAAATTTATTTCACAATAGAAATGTTAAAAAAACAGTGAAAGACAGGATAGAGAGAGACGTATCAGGGGTGTGCCCCAAAGGATGAAGTGACACCAATGATCACGCCCCTAGGTACGCCCACAGTGGGTGGGTTTGTAGGAAAAGAAAAAGAGTTATCAGAGCGGAAGATGGTGGCAGTCTGTCAAAAGTAATGGCACAAAACATTTACAGCGCACGAACGGACAGCAAGCTCTCAAGGCATGAGGTGTACTTGCAAAATAGAGGCACGGGCTGACAATACTTAGAACTGGCAACAGACCTGTCACAGGGAATATTTATAGTCAAAGAAATAAATGAAAAAATGGTATGACAGAGAAATAACAGACAGAGACGAGAACGTAACCTTACTGACAGCCTGTATATAAGAGGGAGGTGCAAATATAACAGAGTAACGGCTAAAGCATAGAACATAGCCAATGGGAAAGAAAGGTGCCGTTGTAGTAACCAACAGAGGCAAATACAAAGTACAGAACAAGACATTATTAAAGAAGGATTTAATGATAGATTCCAAAGTTAGAGATTAGCAGATACGAGAGGGAGAAAATGCAGAGAAGAGGAAGGAAGTGGGCACCGCCCAAGCGAGAAAAGGGGAAGTGAAAAAATGTCGCAGTAGAAATAGAGATAAGATTTAGTATCGAGAACTCCTCTTTTAAGGGGAAAGAAGCAAACTTTTAAAACTTTATAACCACATTGTGGAACACGATAAGATCTACCAAGCTGTCTCTTGCAGCATAAAAACAAAAAAACCTGTCTCTGAGTTTCAACGAAACCGGGCAACAGATTAGATTGCCAAATAAAGCATCTTGATTCTGAAAGTCTCAGAAACAGTTTTAGAAAGCAAAAATAAAACAGCAGTTTATAAATTCAGCCAAAAATTATGCTATGCAGTGAAAATTAAACCTGGAAGTGCAGCTAAAGTGGCTACGGGGAACAGAGACGGAATACAGACTGGGACTTCTCAGTCTGGGAATCTCAGGTGGAGATTTATAATATCATGAAAGTTTTAGACAGGGGTTTCTAAAGCAGGCAGGCATAGAAATAAATGTGGTTTATCCAGTATAAAGCTGTATGACAGGAAGGAAAAAAGGGGGGGGGGGAAAGTGCCCATACAGCCTGGCAGTAACAGAAAAATAAGGACGCAAGACTTACTACGCAGTTTTAAATGCGAAGCAGGAAATGGCAACGTGCAGCTAAGAAGCTGGCAAGGAATTGTAAATCTTTCACAAAAACGCATCAGGAAAGTTTCTAACAGGGATGGGGAGAAATCAATAATGGCCAGAAACAGAATCAGAGAGCATGAAAGGTAGAGGTTAAGTACCTCTCAGAGGTTTAAGTACAGCACAGAGGAAATGAGCCCAGATCTCTATGAGGGACAGCAATCAATTGGAAGATAAAACAACAGAATTTTAGTCAAGAGCTATAAGTAACCCCCACTTTGACAAAAATTCTGGTAGCTTGTTTAAATCGAACGCGAGGTCACCAATGTTGAGAATTTAGGGGTCCCGAGCCCCCCCAAGAAGGCTAGAGTGACCTTAATCTGACTCCATCTCTAAATAACACTAGTACTGGGGTAATCAAGGAGTTATTGCCTCTAAGGGAGACGTTAGGTCTAAGGAAAAGATACCAGCCTTATGACAAACTGGATTTAGATTACAAGTTATACAATGCATTTATACTTACAGCCTTTGATCATTAAGTGAAGCCCACAAATCATCATTTGGAATGAGGAGTTTATTTGCTAAGGTATAAGTCAAATCAGTGATTGACGAGGAGGAAGTGACGTCACCACCTGAAATGGCTGCCTGAGCCACGAGCTCCGATCAGCCCCAAACAATCAGTAAACCCACTGCATGAAAAACAAGCAAACGCGACTGAGAAACGCAAGAAAACAGCATTTAAAACCAAGGGTAAGCGAAAGATGCTGACCTCGAAAGCCTCAGCAGTCGACTTACAAACCTTCGCGTATACGGGCCCAGCCGCGAGTTCAAGCACGCCAGCTCTCGAACAGCGCCAATCCGAGTCCCGAGGGGGGAGTCCCCCGCCGCTCTCCCCGTCGCTATTCGCTACGGGGGAGGGACGGATCCAGGAAGATACAAATATGCAGGAAATACGGGGCTGGTTGCAGGAGATAAAAACGGAAATAATAACGGCAGTGCGGGCAGACATCGCCGCGATGGGGGCGGAGCTACGCGGAGAAATAGGCGCGCTGGGCCTACGAGTAACTGAAATAGAAGACCGCCTGGAGGAACAAACAGACTTAATCCAGACACTCGACTCCCAGCACCGCGAGGCCCGACAAGATACCCAGCAAGTCTGGGACAAAATAGAAGATCTTGAAAATCGGAGCCGCCGATGCAATGTGCGATTTAGGGGTCTGCCAGACACACCACACTATACAGATTGTGAACAGACAGTTCAAAAAATTGTGAGTGCGCTGCTCCAGAACATTCAAATCACAAGAGACCCTGCTACAATCCAACTGGTGAGGGCCCACAGAGCTTTAGGAACTTTAACATCAAACCGCCCAAAAGATATTATTGCATGCTTCAGCGATTTTAAATTAAAAGAACAAGTCATGCAGGCATCGCGCTCCACGCCAGGATTTGAATGGGACACATACCATATTGAATGTTACCAAGACCTGGCGGCGGCTACTTTGAAAAGAAGGGCAGAACTCCGACCCTTCACGAAATTTTTGACAGACAAGGGGATTAAATATCGCTGGGGCCACCCTTTTGTGTTGCGATTTTACAAGGAGGGGAAGCAATGCCAAATACGAGATATCGCAGAGGCAACGCATATCTTTCCGGAAGCAGGCCCCAGCGGAGACATTAATACTCCCAGGAAACGTATACCATTAACTGGAGATAGACCAAGATGGCAGCGGGTCACAGCGGGAAAAGGACGACTACAGCGACAACACTCTGATACCCAGCTACGAAGACCCGAAGACAAAGCAAAGAAGTGACTGGAGGAACGGACACAACAAAAGCTGATTCCAAACATAAGTTGCAAGAAACTGACTGTAAGATTGAACAGTGTAAGGTGATGACATTTAATATGTAAAGGAAAAAAAAAAAAAAAAGTGCCTTTCAGTTGCGCAATCAGCACTTCACATTACTTTGCCCAAAGCAGTGGGGCCCAAATTGTTAATTGATAATATGTGGGTGGGTGGGTCACTTCCCTCTATGACACCCTTGTGCTTTGGATACGAGGATGTCTTAAAGGGGGAGGGGAGGGTAAAAGAGTTTCTAGTTGGGGGGAGATTAGTTCAGATTCGACATTACCTGAAGGTTAGAGAGCAGGACTTTCAAGAGGGAATAGACCAGAGGATTGGGAATAGAAGAGGGACAAAAGAGATTGTCACACAGTTGAGATGAGTATTGTTAAATGCATGACCCTTAATGTAAAGGGACTTAATTCACCAGGAAAGAGACATCTTATGATTCAGGAGATAAAACGCCTCAATGCTGATATAACGTTTATTCAAGAGACCCATTTACTACAGGAGGCAGAGCGGCTGTGTAGTAACATGAGATCACAGCAAATATTTTTTGCATCAAGTCTCACAGAAAGGAAAAAAAAACGGAGTCCTGATAGCATTATCCAATAAATACCCCTGGCAAGTGCAAAGGATAGTAAGGGACAAAGGGGGTAGATATCTATTGATGATTGTAAAAGTGGAAGGAGAGGTGTTGACACTTTTAAATATATATGCCCCCAATGACCAACAAGGTGCCTTCTATTCGGACCTATCAGTGCTCCTCTCTAAACATGTTGAAGGGACCCTTTTAATGGGTGGTGATTATAATCTCACACTGCAACCAACACTAGATAATTCTACGCAAGGGATACGCTACTCACAAGCAGATCGATCCCAATTATATAAATTCATGAGACAATGGCAACTAGTAGACATTTGGCGACACAGAAACCCTCAAACTAAAAGCTACACATTTTACTCGGCTGTACACAACTCTCATTCCCGCATAGATTTTTGGATGGGGCACTTGACATTAATGACAAATACAGTGGATATTCAGATATATCCGAGGACATGGTCAGACCATGCTCCAGTAGTCCTTGAGTTGAAATTGAAGGTAATGAGCCCTGGAACGCCACAGTGGCGCTTTAGTGACAAACTACTAGCAGACCCAATCATAGCCGCCAGGATAGAAGCAGATATTAGAGAGTACATTGACATCAATGATAATAATGAAGTATCAGCTGGGATCCTCTGGGAAGGATGTAAGGCCGTGCTCCGGGGAAAAGTTATATCCTTACAAATCCACCTAGAACGACAAGTAAGAGCGAGGACCCAACAAATACACGCGGAATTAAGAGACCTCACTGAACAATGTGCAGGGCGACCGGGGGCGGGAGCTATAAACCACCGAATACACGCATTACGGACAGAACTTAGGGAAATTCAAATGGCAGAGATAGCAGAGCACCTCCAAAGAGTGAGACAAGCTCATTTCGAATTTGGAAACAAAGCTTCACGGCTACTAGCATTTAAGTTAAAAAAGTACTATACCCATACACAAGTGCCCTCCATATTCAATAGGGAGGGGAAATTATGTATAACAGGAGAAGAGATCAGGACAGTCTTCTCAGACTTTTACACGGCCTTATACAAAACGGAGGGTACTTTAGATGCGCAGGAAGCCCAGAATTATCTTGCAAAGGCGGCCCTACCCACATTGACAATGGTAGAAGCGGAGGCGCTCTCTGCACCGATCACAGCAGATGAGGTGGCGTGGGCCATAAGCGATATGCCTAACGGTAAATCCCCGGGCCCAGATGGATTCACAAACAAATTTTATAAACGGTATAGCAAGCTCTTAATCCCTTTACTAGTCCGAACATTTAATGAGCTTGATACCCAAGAGGAGCTATCCTACACCTGGCGGATAGCAAATGTAGTAGTTTTACCTAAACCCGGAAAGAATCCACAATACTGTGGTTCCTACCGTCCGATCTCCTTGTTGGGATCGGACTACAAGCTTTTTACTAAGATATTGGCTAAGAGACTACAAAGACTCATGCCGAAGCTGGTACAAGAGGACCAGGCGGGATTCATCATGGGAAGGCAAGCAATAGATAACATTCACAGGGCACTCCACCTGATTCAGGAGGCAACCAATACCAGACAGCCAATGTTGCTCCTATCTTTAGACGCCGAAAAGGCGTTCGATAGGGTCAATTGGGTCTTTATGTTTGCAGTACTAAAGCGAATGGGATTTGTAGGACGGTTTATAGTATGGCTCCAATTATTATATACCCAGCCATTAGCAATACTGAGAATCAATGGAACCAACTCTGACCCAATAACATTAGAACGTGGGACCCGCCAGGGTTGTGCCCTGTCCCCACTGCTGTTTGCACTAACAATGGAGCCCTTGGCCCAATGCATACGACAACATCCACGCATACATGGTCTCCAGGTGGGGCATCTAACACACAAAGTCATGCTATTCGCCGATGATATCTTATTAACAGTGACTAATCCAGGCGAGTCCTTACCATATATATTACAAGAATTGAATCAATACGGCACCATGTCCGGGTTCCGGGTGAATATAGATAAATCTGAGGCTCTGGGATTGGGACTGGCGGCAGGGGACGAAGCCTCACTGCGACAACAATTCCAGATCAAATGGGTCCAGCGGTCCCTCCGATATCTAGGCATTCAATTAACACCCAAATTGTCGGACCTCCATCAAGTTAACTATCCCCAGAAACTTAAAGAATTGTTTCGAGATCTTGACAGGTGGGAGGGGTTAGAGCTGTCTTGGTTGGGACGTGTGGCAGCCATAAAAATGATGATTTTGCCCAAACTTTTATACCTGTTCCTCGCATTACCATTACCAGTACCGAGGGGATTTTTTCGACAACTTAATAGAAAGGTTTTCGCCTATGTGTGGCAACACAAACCACCACGGGTACGAACGGTTGTTATGTACCAATCAAAAAAAAGAGGAGGAATGGGAGTCCCAAATTTTGCTCTATACCACCAAGCAGCACAGTTACGAGTATTAGCAGAGTGGAGCACTGGTAGTACTAAATCATGGGTCCAGATGGAACAACACTGGATGGGATTAGCAAACTTACGCTCTATACTGTGGCTACCAAAGAGCCAACTCCAGTCTTATATTAGGAAAGCCCCAATAGCAGTGCAATACCCCTTGCAAACATGGTGGGCGGTTAGGCAAAGGACTCTACCCAATAGACTACATTTTCAACAGATGACAATAAAAACTGCCCCGGGATGTCCGTTGGGGGTAGACAATCCTCTTTATGGCCAATGGGAAAGGAGGGGTCTTATCACGCTAAGTCAACTGTGGGAAGATGACCAAGTAACCCCATTTGAAGAATTACAAGAGGACTATGGATTACCAACCTCTCACCTATTTCACTACCAACGATATAGAGATTATATAAACAAGAAAGCAAAAACAGAACTGATTCGGGAGGAGGTAGATATAGAAAGAGCAATGAGGGCGGGTAGCCATAGGGGTTGTGTGTCTCGCCTATATGGGGCCCTGCTTGCTGATCAGGCTCCAATCCAATACTATATACAATGCTGGGAGCGAGATCTACAGATAACTCTAGATGAGACCCAATGGGAAAAAGCTTTAGAACACATGTTACATGCCTCTGTATCTAGTTCTCTCACTGAAAACAGCTATAAAATATTTTATCAGTGGTACTATACTCCAAAGAGATTGGTAAAAATGTATGGGAAAGGGTCTGATCAATGTTGGAGAGGCTGTACAATGGTGGGGGACATGGCCCATATTTGGTGGTTCTGTCCTAAGATCCAAATATATTGGACGGAATTGATTGATACGTTTGCTCAAGTGACTGGGGTGCGATATTCAGCTAAGCCTGAGATATGCTTACTACATGTTCGTCCACCTGGAGTGCGCCTTGCTGACCACAGACTTACTTCTATATGGTTTATAGCTGGGAAAATAACATTGGCGGCAGCGTGGAAAAGTACAATGGCACCACCGGTGATCCGGGTGATACATAAGATGGACTACCTCTACCAAATGTCAAAACTGACAGCCTTGAAATCGGGACATATAACAAAATTTAACTTGCTATGGGAGCGCTATCGCACATGGAGAGGACACAATGGGATAGATCTTGATGCGCCCCACTTGATTGTTCCTAGACTCTGAAAGCGAATAATTGACCACAATACGACTAACCTTCACTAATGAGTAAGAGTTTCTCATGTTAGGTAGAGGGGTAGGGAGGGAGGAGGGAATTTGTTCACTTTCCTGTTATTGGTTATGGAAGTTATATATATGTGTCATATGATTGTGTCATGACAAGTGTTATATATTGTTATTCAAAAATTTCAATAAATATAATTTTAAAAAAAAAAAAATCAGTGATTGACAACAGGCATGTACAATCAATTCATTATAGGAATATAATAAGCTGCAAACAGGTGTTAATTATTTGCTAATCTTTTATAATTTCTTTTACCAATTAGAGGTTTTACAAGGGAAAGCAATTAGGTAATTTGTTAATTCTGCTGGACACATTGGTTTCCCTTGGAGAGAGAGTGCCAACCCTTTTCTCTCTAACTCAAACCAGGAAATACCCTGATTTTTATAGGTGCCCTCAGGATATGGATAATATGACAGTAGATATACCTGATTGGATCTATGCTAATGTCATGGTTGTCACTGATTGGCTCATGCTAATGAGTAGCTTCTATCTTGCTAACATGGTTTTGTCTTTAGCTCGCTTGATCTCAAATCTTAAGCAAGACCCTGCTCACAGGAAAGTCTCCCTCCTCTCTTGGACAGCTAGTTCCCTATTTTCTCTGCACCTGGCATGACTCACTCATTGCTCAACTTGTTTTTCTAACTTACATTAGAGAAAATTCCACTTTGTAACAGATACGGGCTTCCATTTTGTGCTGAAATCCTCCATTTTGTTTCCATATCTATTAACTTAACTTTTAGGCCTCAATCCGGGCTACAAACTAGGCCATACTTTTCCAGTAAGCTCCCAGTTATGTCAGCCATCAGATTTCTGACTCAGCCAAGGTCTGTAATGGCCTGAGCTCTATGACTGGGCCCACCACCATTCCAGTGGGGGGGTCTCTGGCTGTATCATAATTATACACTTTTTATGAATGAGCATTTCACTATGTATGTGTGTGTATGTGAGAGAAAGAGAGATGAGATGATATCCCATGTGAAAGGATAACGTACACTGCTGCCATCTCCTGGCTAGAGAGGGCAGGAGCTGTTCTCCATGCATGAGGATGAAGCACTTTGGAAGAAAAAAGTGTTGATTCTTAGTTGTGCTGTTTTCTTTTTTTATCTCTCTTTTCATGCTTTCCCTTTGCTTTTTCTGTTTGGTAAGTAATTGCTTTGTATGTTTCCTTCCTCTGTTTCACTCATGTGGCTCTGTTTCATACATGTGGCTGCATAAGAGCTTCATGTGGCACTGTTTTGCTGCTTCTTAGTTTGCCCCCCCCCCCCCCCCCCCCCGAAGCAATTTAAAGATTTTTTTTTCTGACAGTTCTTGCAGGCTGCAGTGAGTGGAAGTACTGGGTGGGAAATGGGACTTGATACATAGGAGCCAGCTCTGTGGGTGTTGTGGGTGCCTGAGCACCCCCAATTTGAACAAACTCCTTGACTATCTCCAGGGAGAGATAATTTCTATTGGGTTTAGCACCCCCAATAATTTTGAAAAGTTGGCTCCTATGATTTGATATACCGCCTTTCTGTGGTTTTTTGCAACTACATTCAAAGCGGTTTACATAGTATATACAGTTACTTATTTGTACCAGGGGCAATGGAGGGCTAAGTGACTTGCCCAGAGTCACAAGGAGCTGCAGTGGGAATCGAACTCAGTTTCCCAGGATCAAAGTCCACTGCACTAACCACTAGGCTACTCCTAGGAAACTGAGGCCCTGTTACCATTACATTTCTTTTAGTAACAGGATGGGGAACATATGCTCAGGGACCTCAATTCTCAGGTGCTGTTTGTGGTGTGTTCACTGTAGCTTACACTTTGTATTTGATGAAAACAAAGCTTGAATATGTGTGTATTTGGCAGTTAAGATGTAATGCTAAAAAATGCAGGGTCATGCATTTGGACTGCAAAAAAACCGAGGGAACAGTACAGTTTCAGGGGCGAAAAACTTTTGTGTATGAAAGAGGAAACTGGTAGAAAAGGTGACCGCAAAAGCTAGAAGGATATTTGGGTGCATAGTGAGAGGAAATGCTTTCAAAACAAATAAGAGGAAATATTCACTCAACAAATAGTTAAGCTCTGGAACTCGCTCCTGGAGGATGTGGTAACAGCGATTATCATATCTGGGTTTTAAAAAGGTTTAGATAAGTCCGTAGTCTGTTATTGAGATGGACATGGGGGAAGCCACTGCTTGCCCTGGGATTGGTAGCATGGAATATTGCTACTAATTGGGTTTCTGCCAGGTACTTATGACCTGGATTGGTCACTGTTTGGAAGCATGATACTGGACCAGACAGACCATTGGTCTGACCGTATATGGCTGTTCTCATGTTCCTATGAATGGCTAGTAGGAAAAAGGAGGGAATGATATGTCTGCATAAAACTCTGGAGAGACATCATTTAGAATACTTTGTACAGTTCTGGAAACCGTATCTTCAAAAATATAAACAGATTGGAGTCTGTTTCCAGAGGACAGCTACTAAAATTCTGTAAATGACACCCAAAAAAATATGTGTAAATGGCACTCCAAGTTGAGCACCGTTTATAGAATAGCACTTAGCGTCAGCATGCATGCCCAATTTTCGGTGTGAATATTTACACTAGCTGAACAATGGTGTAAATCTCTGCACTTAAATTAGGTGCAGATCACCCAAATTCTGTAACACTGCTTCAAATCCTAGAAACACCCTTGATCTGCCCATGCCCCTCCCATGGCCATGCCCCCTTTTCAGATCTATGCAGAAAAATGTATGTGTACATCTTGATTAGAATAGCGACTAAAAAGATGTGCATGTAAATTCCAATTAGTGCCAATAATTGTTAGCCCAATTTCTGAGCTAATTGGCTCATTAAGCAATTAAATTGCATTCATATTTTGGGCATGTGTCCAAATTTGCGCATGCAATTCTGGGCGCTATATAAAGCTTTGGGGGAAAGCTAGAGATTAAAGATTTCAATATGTGTACTTCAGAAGAAAGGTGGGGCAGGGGAGATGTGATGTTTATCAATATTTTTTTTATTAAAGATAAGTCAACATGTACATATCAACAGTAATTATACAGAGATTTGTTTACATACAAACAGGTAGACATGTATATAGTGGCAAAATACAAAAGACCTGATCCCTCATCCATTCAACCCAAACACTCCCCCCCCCCAAAAAAAAACCCCTAAATTGAAAACATTGTAATTGTTAAGATATGCTACCTACTGTATTCAGAATCTGCATACATATCAATAAAGAAGGATCACAACTTAGGCTTTTATCAGGTATAATCTGCCTCTAAAATTTTACATTTGACTACAGATTCTTATCCTGATTCCTGCAGAAACAACTGAATATCAAATCTAACCAACTAGTATTAAGAGCTGAAACAATATCCCCTCCCCACACCCTACCACATAGGTAAAGAATAGATGACCTTATACAATCTAATGCCTAAGCACCTATTTTTGCTTGCTCAAATATTTCTTCTCAAGAAAAAAAAATTCTTTAAGATTGTAGGGGATTTGAATTCT
The DNA here is from genome assembly GCF_901765095.1 of Microcaecilia unicolor. Lineage (NCBI taxonomy): Eukaryota > Metazoa > Chordata > Amphibia > Gymnophiona > Siphonopidae > Microcaecilia > Microcaecilia unicolor. Next base: position 316,323,776 of record NC_044032.1, on the reverse strand, counting down.
TATAATCCCCCACCTCTGGCACAAACATTATATTGGGGCAGATGGGACACTGTGGACTGCTATTACTGAAGGAGCGCATCTATATATATATAAAGCCTGTGTGGTGGGCAAAAAATGTATACTCCAATATTGGACCCAGAATACAGCACCCAACTGTTGGTATTGGAGAAACGCATTACACAATTTGATGCTTATGGAAGCAAGGGATGGGGGTATGATCATGAAAAGAAAGAAAGAAGTTCTGGTCTATCTGGGAGCACTGTCTCCCAGAGTGCGCAGTCTCCTACTGAATCAGGTTTCGTTGTAGTTTGAGGAATGGGTTAGGTCTGGGGAGGGGGTTTAGGGTGGAGGAGGGGGCTGGGGGGATTGTGAAGGCCCAATCTACTTACTCATAATGTTTGTGAGTAAGTAGATTGGGCCTTCAGTAATAGCAGTCCACAGTGTCCCATCTGCCCCAATATAATACCTGCAGGGGAGGCCAATATACGTTTATAAAGCAACTGTTCCCAATATTTAATCAATTGAGACCAGTAGCAGTAAATGACGGGGCAGTACCACAAAGCATGGGTTAACGTAGCATCAGACCTCCCACATTTAGCGCATTGCATAGTATATACTCCTCCCATATAGTATGCTTGTCGAGGGGAAGTATATGCTCTAGTAAGAATACGAAATTGGCATTCTCTATACATCCCACTATGTATGTACTTTGGGATCGCTTGTATCAGGCGCTATACCTCTCCTGCTCGGATTCTTAGATCAGCATCCTTCTGCCACCAAAACATAATCTTTGCCTGGGGCCACCAAAAATAAAGCCCTATAAACATTAGCAACTGATATTTGCTGATGATACCCCAGCCAGAAAAGTTTTTCCAACATGGGAATTACCTCCCTGGAACACTTCCCCAACAAAGGTTTAACATAATGCGATACTTGAAGGTACACAAAATAATTGAGTGGATGAGGTTGTGAGTCAAACAACTGTAATGTACCATCCTCCTGCAAGAGATCAGCCACATAGAACACCCCTTGTAGTGTCCATTTATGGAATATTCCTCTTGACTGACCTGGTCCAAAGTCTAGATTACCCACAAGAGGCAAAAGGCCCATGCAGTTAGGTTCTTGGCGCAAGTATCTCATTAATGATTTCCAAACATAGCGCATAGGGTGCAATGATACGTGGGACTTCCATCGTGGAGGCAAACTCTGCTGAGGGGCGTGTAGAAGATAATGTGGATGTACCGGAAGAAACAACTCCTTCTCCAAGGACCAACAGGTAAAACCTTCTGTAAGTAAATGTCTCAGTAAACATGCCAAATTATATAGTCGCATATGAGGGAGCCCTAAACCCCCCTCTGCTTAAAACGCGGGTAAGAGCTTGCCTAAGTATTCTGTGATCCTGTTGCATGATACACATTGGAAACAAATTCATTCGAAACAGGCTAATTCTACCACTGAGATATAACTAATGACTGCCAAATAGCTAGCTGCTGTTTAGTTTCTCTAAGTAAATAGTCTATATTAGCTCTATAGATACCTCGAGGGCGGGCAAGAAGTATAATGCCCAGGTACCTAAAGCTCCCCGTTGCCCATCTTAAAGGAAACTCTCCCACCCAGTTACTACGAACCTCCGGGAATGTCGACTGCCCTTCAGATTTATGCATATTAAGACTAGAGTGGTGTGGTAGCCGTGTTAGTCCACTTTTAAAGGTAATCAATAGAAATCAAACAAAATAAAACATGGAAAAGAAAATAAGATGATACCTTTTTTATTGGACATAACTTAATACATTTCTTGATTAGCTTTCGAAGGTTGCCCTTCTTCGTCAGATCGGAAATAAGCAAATGTGGTAGATTTATTTATTTATTTATTTATTTATTGCATTTGTATCCTACATTTTCCAACCTTTTTGCAGGCTCAGTGTGGCTTACAATAAGATATGAATAATAGAAATACATTTGTTAGAACTTGGTTATGGATTACATTGTGCAGAGTTGTGCGAGACATTCGATTATCATTAGGAATATAGCAATGGGACATCAACATAGAAACATTGGAAGGAGACAATGGGAAGCTAAAAGGGCAGTGTTAGACACAAAGACATATGATGTACATAGTTCCGTGAATAAATGTATGATTGACTGGATTACGGGATGAGGGATCAGAAGTGGATGTATGTTGCATTGATGAACAGTGAGTATGATGCATGGGAACATCATGCATACCTCCTACCCATCCCCCACCCTGTTAGACTGTCAGTGAAATGCTTGGATGTTTTACTTATGTATACTGTCATCTACCACATTTGCTTATTTCCGATCTGACGAAGAAGGGCAACCTTCGAAAGCTAATCAAGAAATGTATTAAGTTATGTCCAATAAAAAAGGTATCATCTTTTTTTCTTTTCCATGTTTTATTTTCTCTGCATCAAAACTAATAAGCAGTCCAAACCCCCCAACAGGTTGGTAGCATCGCTGTTATTAAAATGTACTTAAAAGGATAAAACGACCCTCCACCCCCTCCCTTCCTTATAAAATTATAACAACAGCAATACCCTCCCTCTCTCTTATCCTCTACCTCCCCCACTCCTAACATCCACCACAACAATATATTAAGAAAAAAAAAGGAGAAATGGGGGGGGGGGAGGGAAACTGGGGGAGGCAAGAGAATTAGCAGATCTGTCCCTTAAAGAGAAACACACACCTACACTCTCGCCTAACCCAGTCCATCAAATACATACAAACACCCACCAGGTTATATTCCCCCCCCCCCCCCCCCCAATGATCACCAACTGGAACGATAAGTATTGTCCCATCCATGAATATCATTTCTAATCCAGAGTTATAGTTCCATCTCCCCCCCCCCCCCAACAGTAACACCCTGTAATAAAATGAAGACCAATCATACAAGTAAGTCGTGAAAATGTGAGATGACCAGATTATAGTAAACTACTCCTCAGAATCATTGCAACTGAAGTAGAAGTACCTCCTGGGGGGGGGGGGGGGGGGGGGAAGAGGACTTCAGCAAAGTCTCCAGAAAGTTTGCAGCCTCCCCCCGATTTGCTGAAATAATGGGTTTGGCCCTCATAATCGATCCGAAGTCTCGCCGGAAATAACAAGGCGAAACGTATTTGAAGTTTAATTAGCAAAATACATACCGCTGCAAATTTTTTCCTCTGCTGTTGAACTTGAAGAGAATAGTCTTGAAAGCTATAGTATTTTCTGATTCTAGTATTTAAGAGTAACTCCTCGGATAGTACATAAGGTAAGTTGCTTATGAGCATAAGACATAAGCATCGCCATGCTGGGACAGACCAAGGGTCTGTCTCCGACAGTGGCCAAAAGAACAAACAATTTGTCCCGCCCATCCCAGAAATAGTAAATTGTTCCCACGTCCATTCAATAACATTCTATTGACTTTTCCTCCAGGAAGCCATCCAACCCCTTTTTAAACTCCGCTAAGTTAACCTCCTTAACCACTTTAACCACTTTTTCCGGCAACGAATTCCAGAGTCTAACTACATGTTGAGTGAAGAAACATTTCCTCTGATTCATCTTAAATTTACTACACTGCAGCTTCATCGCATGCCCCCTTGTCCTAGTATTTTTGGAAAGCGTAAACAGACGCTCCACATCGACCCGTTCCATTCCATCTTATAGACCTCTATCATATCTCCCCTCAGCCACCTTTTCTCCAAGCTGAAGAGCCCCAGCCTCTTCAGCCTTTCCTCATAGGGAATAGTTTAATACTTTCATTATTACCACTCCTGGCTTCTCTCCTGGCTCGTGCTGGGCCCAGTCTATGAGCTCTCTTGATCCGGAAATGATGCATCTAATCCCAACTTGGAAGGCATGTTTCCAAAAACTCCTCAAGGTCCGATGTCCAAGCTCTTCAGGTAGTCTGACAAGTCTCAGATTATTGCGCCTTGAACGATTTTCCAAATCTTCTAATTTTTGCTCCACTTCAGTCACCTTATTCCTCAAACGCTCTTGTTCCCCGGCCAATTCCCACGTCTGATCATCAAGGGTGGAGGTACGATGTAATCCATCATCAAGTTGTAAGCATTATCAGTACGCTCATGCGCTTCTTCAGTTCTATCCAAGAGTTGTTGCAGTTTAGAATCCAGCACAGCGTCCATTGCCGTTTTCACTTCTGCCGCGAGCTCCGCTGTCCAGAGATTTTTCCCAACAGGGCTCGAGGGATCCCGGTTATCTGCCATCTTGTGTTCTGTTTGCTTCTGCTTCTCTTGTTCTTTTTGCTGTGGTTTTGAGGCCATACTCCGTTTCAAGTGCTTATGTTATTGCCTCTAGTTGTGGATCGATACTTCACAGTCCCACTACACTTTTTCTAGGATGGATCTGCAGGCAAATGAGGCGATTATGTGAGTCAGTGAGTATATCATGGGAGCTATCACACCTTGCATCTGCTCCTGGCCATGGCGATCACATGACCCACCTATACAGATATTTAAATATCTCTGTGGCATAGATTCTCCTTCACTTGAAAGGAAGCTCTGCAATGAGGGGGCATAGAAGAAAAGTGAAAGGGGACAGATTCAGAAGTAACCTGAAAAAATATTTCTTTACGGAAAGGGTGGTGAATTTGTAGAATGGCCTCCTAGTGGAGGTGTGGAGACGAAAACTGTATTTAAATTCAAGAAAGCTTGAGACAGGTACATAGGATTCCTTAAGGTAAATGCAGTTACTGCTAGAGTTGAAAAAAGTAACCTAATACAAATCAAACTAACTCTAGCTCATAACATTCAAAATAGCTGATGTTATCTATTTTTTGTTTCTTGAAAATTAGAGAAAAGCCCTCAGAAACCAAAGGCAAACCGTGTCTGGTTTAAAACACTGTCACAGTAAGTTTATGTGTACAGCGTTTGATTTCAAACACTGGGCATAAAAACTCCAATAACTTAAGAAAACAAAAAATTTTATGTGATGCTTTTAAATTGTGATTGAAGTGCTAGCTTGCAAATAAAGAATACGAAAAACTTCTCTCTAATTAGAAATTCTCTTTTTTTCTTCAAATCTCGCTTATAACTGGTATTAATAGAGAAAGCACTTAGCTTGCCATCTTATCCAGCACAGACTCAAGTTCGACGGGGCCACCGTTTCACCCATCAAAAAAGGCTTCGTCAGGAACTGGTGTTGAATAGCAGTGCACGGTCTCTGGAGAAGTAAAAATGAAAGTTTTAGAATTAAACATCATTCAAATTGTAGAACCATCAGCCAAACCCCACACAACCTGGTTCACTTGCTTTTAGTTGTAAAGATGATGTCTCAAAATGGCACTACAACGTCACACGCCACCATTCATTATTTATGTAGGCTCCTCCTATTGACTTCTTAAAGGAACAGTGTCATAATGTATGGAGGAAAATGAATCAGTAAAAAATGTACCAGTCAATTGAACTATTTAAACCCCATGGTTCAATAGACTTAAGATTATATATCCATCTTGCTTCCTTCCTTTGTAACATGAGTTTATGGTTCCCTCCTCTTCTCAAGATATCCACTTTGTCAATCGCACAGCACTCTAGGTCCTCAAAAGAATGTTTCATTTTCAAGCAATGCTCAACAAGTGGTTCCTTGATTGCTATCCTTCTAATATTAGATCTATGCCATCCTTCTAATATTAGATCTATGCCATCCTTCTAATATTAGATCTATGCTCAAGGATTCTAACTTTTAAAGGTCGCGTAGTCATCCCGATATAAACTTTCTGACACGGACAGCTGATGGAATAGACTACGTGATCTGAGAGACAGTAAAGTGTTTCAACTTAAATTCTCTGTCAGTCACTTTAGTATGGAAACTCGTAGTCTGTTTAGTAATGTGACATATTTGACAAGTGCCACACTTATAATGTCCAGATATATGTCTTCCTTTCTTTTTACCGTCTTGACTGATATCTGCAGGGCTTAAAATGTCCTTCAGATTACTGCCCTTTGCAAAGGCGATGCGTAAAGATTTGTCTTGAAAAACAGGATTAGACTGTAAAACATCCCAGCGTTCCCAGCTGACAGCTTGCCTCCTTATATTGCATTAATGGTATTGTCATCCTTTTCTCTTACAATAGAGTTGGACAAGAGAAGATCCCTGTTGTTAAATTTAGCTCTCTTGTAAGCTTTTTTCAAAACTTTCTTAGAATAGCCCCTATCTGTCAATTCTGACATCAGAGCTTTGGCTTGCACTTTGAAGGTAGATGAATCTGTGCAAATTCTCCTCAGTCTGAGCATTTGGGAGAACGGTAAACTGTTTCTAAGCTGAACTGGATGGCAGCTCGTGTTGTGCAAGAAAGTATTTCTGTCAGTTTCTTTTTTGTAAACCTTGGTCATAAATCCAATATTATGCATCAATATCTCAACATCTAGATAGTGAATGACTGTAGACGAATGTTGTTCTGTGAACTGGATGTTGGAATTACAACTGTTTATCCCAGGGCTGTGGAGTCGGTACAAAAATCCTTCGACTCTGACTCCGACTCTTCAGTTTATGATACCTCTGACTCCGACTCCTCAGTTTTTAATATGTATTTTTTTTTTTGCATGTTGACTGAAAGAGTGCAGCATGCAAGGCTGCATGTTAATGTTTGGGTTTAAAATCTATGTCATTGTGACTTTTTATTTTATTTATTAAAGAAACTATAAATATTAATTAATCCTAAAGTTTAAACAAAAAAACACACATAAAAAAAACAAGGTTATGTTTATTGTTTTTTTTATCAAGTATAAAGTCATAACATTAGCAAGTATAAAAATCTGGAACAACCACATCCTTTGGAAATTCTAGAACAACATCCTTTGGAAATTAGAACAAAATCAAAGTTAACCTACATAAACCAAAAACATTTGGAAAACCTAAAACAACTTATATATTATTTAAACTTGGCATATATAGCTGTAGAATAGCTGTTAAACATAATCCAAAATTAACTAATATATTGTTCTTAGAAACAGAATTGCTTCTGCCAGATCCTCCTTCATAGAAGGCGATGAAACAGTGTGACAAGGCGGTGGCCATAGCTAGAAGGTTACTAGGCTGTATAGAGAGAGGTGTGACCAACAGAAGAAAAGAGGTGTTGATGCCCCTGTACAAGTCGTTGGTGAGGCCCCACCTGGAGTATTGTGTTCAGTTTTGGAGGCCGTATCTTGCTAAGGATGTAAAAAGAATTGAAGCGGTGCAAAGAAAAGCTACGAGGATGGTATGGGATTTGCGTTACAAGACGTATGAGGAGAGACTTGCGGACCTGAACATGTATACCCTGGAGGAAAGGAGGAACAGGGGTGATATGATACAGACGTTCAAATATTTGAAAGGTATTAATCCGCAAACGAACCTTTTCCAGAGATGGGAAGGCGGTAGAACGAGGGGGCATGAAATGAGATTGAAGGGGGGCAGACTCAAGAAGAATGTCAGGAAGTATTTTTTCACGGAGAGGGTGGTGAATACTTGGAATGCCCTCCCGCGGGAGGTGGTGGAGATGAAAACGGTAACGGAATTCAAACATGCGTGGGATAAACATAAAGGAATCCTGTGCAGAAGGAAGGGATCCTCAGGAGCTTAGCCTAGAATGGGTGGCAGAGCTGGTGGTTGGGAGGCGGGGCTAGTGCTGGGCAGACATATACGATCTGTGCCGGGGCTGGTGGTTGGGCGGCGGGGATAGTGCTGTGCAGATTTATACGGTCTGTGCCAGAGCCGGTGGTGGGAGGCAGGGATAGTGCTGGGCAGACTTATACGGTCTGTGCCAGAGCTGGTGGTTGGGAGGCGGGGTTGGTGGTTGGGAGGCGGGGATAGGGCTGGCCAGACTTATACGGTCTGTGCACTGAAGAGGACAGTACAAATAAAAAAAGTAGCACATATGAATTTATCTTCTTGGGCAGACTGGATGGATCGTGCAGGTCTTTTTCTGCCGTCATCTACTATGTTACTATAGAAGCCCTTAAATCTGATTTGATGATTTTCAGTGCTGAAAACAGTCTTTCAACCCTGACTTGGGTGGGTGGCATTGCTGTTACGGTTCTAGCTGCATCACTGACAATCTCTGGATAAACAATGATGGCTTCTTCTATAGTCAGTTTTGATGAGCGGTCAAACTTTTCCACTTCTTTTAATCCTTGAAAAAACTCTTGCATGAATTTCTTTATATGGACATTTACAGGTTGCTTTTCCATGCTTAACCGACATCGCTTTGCTTTTGAAGCTTCCATTTTGTCCAAATAGGCTTGAAAATTCTCTTCTTCATTTGAAGAGGATGAACCTGAGTTACCATTACCACCAGTATTTATAGCTGTAGCTTCATCCAGTGGTTTATGAGTTTCAGGTAGCAACCCTTTCATGCGAACTGCTATGTCATAGAGTGCCTGTTTTCCTGTAGCAATTTGGTCACTGCTCAACAAAATTTGGCTCATTGGATAAACATAAATAGCAGCTAAGAGAATTTGATTATCCAGCAAGAGCTCCTCTCTTTTCCTCATTGAAGATACAATGCCATCAGCAATTAACCCCCCCCACTTTTGTTAAGGTTATATATCAAGCCCTTCCATCCCAGGAAGAATTTACCTGGTGTTAAATCTTCATATTGCAGCTTCTTGGTAACAGCAAAAGGGTAAGAAAGTAGCCTTTCTAATTCTGTAACTTGAGCCCACTGGTTTTCTTTTAATGAAACATTTACATTGTCCAGTTCTTCAAGAAAGTCTTTTAGTTCAAGCAAACGCTTTATCATCAAGTAAGTGCTTCCCCAGCGCGTTGCTTGATCCAAAATGGCTCCTTTTCCAGCACGTCTCTTCAGAATAGCATCTGTTTTAGGGATCCTGGCTGCAACAGCTACTTGCCTCAACTTGCTAATTAGTGTAGCCGCATGACGATCCTTCAATCAATCTCATATTGCTAGTTGCAGAGTATGAACAGCACAACACATATGTTGAATGGTAATAAGCTTAGATGCTTCTTCAGCAATATCATCCAAACTTTCACAGCTTTCTTGAATTGCAGAACTGTCATCTTCTGATATTTGTGTGCTGCTTTCTTCATCAACTTCCTTCATTTTTTCAATTGTGCTTAACATATTTGAAGCATTATCAGTTACAGTACATAGAATGTGTTCCTTTTTAATTTCAAAATCTTCTAAAACACCTTCCACTGACTTCTGCAGATACTCACTGGTATGATGTTCCTGAGTGTCCTTTACTCCTAATGTCCGGGTTATTGTTTTTTTGTTTTCATCAGCAAATCTAACATTAATTGCAAAATAATTGACTCTGTGATGTGTGCATGCATCCATTTTAATAAAGACAAAACGTCCCTTCAGACTTTTTCTTAGTTCTTCCTTCTTACATTTGGCCTCTTCAAGTATAAGTTTCCTTATACTTTCTCGTTCCAGAGAAACTCCAAGCTTTTTAGCCATTTCTCCATTTAAGCCTAAAAAGGCTGGTTGTGAAAAAAAAGATAGTGGTATACTATTCTTTACTGCCATTTCAATGATGTGGTTTTTGAATTTTTCTGGTGTCATTGTTATAGTAACTTTGTCAGCTGTAAAAAATCTTGATAGTTGTGTCTGGCCTCCAGTAGATTTCTGATCTTTTATTGACCCTGAAGTAGATGGAATGTTTTCATTGCCATCTTTCTCATTCACAGCTTCTAACACTTTAGGATGGAAACGCTGCAAGTGTCTTTTTAAATTTGATGCTCTTGTAAGTGCATTTTTTTCGTAACCACTGAAACTGCTAATTTTTCCATCACATGCTTTTTCACCATCATCATCTTCTATAATACATTGACATACATAATGTTTCCCATCTGTTGATATTGTAAAGTGTTCATAAACAGCAGACTTTGTCATGTTTCCTGACATTCTTTTTGCCATTGTGAATGGTGTGCCACTTCCACTAAAATATAAAGCTCTTCTTGCAGAGAGAGAGGAAGTTGGGTGGAGTCTCTCTGCTGCCTTATCTGTGTGTGCTGAATGATCTTCTCTTGGAGCTTAAGTTCACTGTGGGGTCAGAGAGGAGGTGCTCTACAGCAGGTCAGTAAATGCAAAGGGAGACTGAGCAGAGGGAAGCTCTCCAGCAAAATAGTTCAGCTGGACTTCACACTAGTGAAACAACTAGGTACTAAGCTTTATTCACAGCAGAGAAGTACTTTATTCAAATGTATGAGGAGTCGGAGTCGGTACATTTTTGCCGACTCCAACTCCGACTCAATGTACCCAAAATTGCTGCCGACTCCACGACTCCGACTCCACAGCCCTGGTTTATCCAGCACATGAATTTGGAAAGTTCATTTACAGTACCTTTCCAAAGCAGTGGCGTACCAAGGGCAGGGTGGTGGCTCGCTCCAGGTGTCAGCGGGTGGGGGGGGGGGGGGGGGGTGCTCCACTGGTGCCCTAGTCCCCACCTGCCTATCAGCTCCATGTTGCCAGACGACCCGCTTCTCCTGCCACCCAGCACCTGATCCAGCCTTTTAAAATAATCTCTGAAGCGGCAGCGCCTCGCGTCTGCTCTGCGTGTAAAGGAAGAAAATGTGCCTCGTGGGCTGGCCTTCCCTCACTGTGTCCCGCCCTCGCGGAAATAGGAAGTTACATCTGAGGGCGGGACACAGTGAGGGAAGGCCAGCCGACGAGGCAATTTTTCTTCCTTTACACGCAGAGCAGACGCGAGGCACCGCGCCGCCGCTTCAGAGATTTTTTTATATTTAAATCTTTTTTATTAATAGTAACAGAGCTTGTACAGATTATGCAAAGACAAGAGACGAGTACAAATTGCCAATGTTATAACTCAAGTCACCATATAAATGTTTATATTTTATCCCCCTCCCCCCCACCCATCCCTCCCCTTAAGTTTATTAACGAAAACCATCTATGTAGAGTGCAACAACATGTATGAAATGCTATTCAGGGTATCTGGTAATAAGGAAGTCTCAGCCGATCAATCAACTTCCTTTTTCATGAGGCAGTGACTTAATGACAAGACCTACTGCAAAGGGCCTTGTTTCTTATAGCCCTTCATCTGATACCACTGCCTCTTACAGGCGTCATACAGCTTTATTAATGAAATCAACACACTGAAGTCATAAAGCAGACACCACGGTTGTCAGCGGTTCTCAACTCAGAGTGGACCCCAAGCCTACCCCCCTCATCCACCCCCTTCTCCCCTCTCACAACTTCCCCCCTACCTCACCATTCCCTCCAAACTCCACATTCATCCCCTCTCATCCCAGCTCATTCAACACCTGACTTCTAGCTCTGGGAGCTACTACATTCAAATATGCTGTCCATCTTTTAATAAAGTGCTTCCTCCTTTTCGGAGTAAATCAGACGCCTCTGGCCTCCCATATCATAAGCGCATGCAATTTATTCCTCCAGTACCGATAGGAGGGCGGTATGTCCATTAATCAATGATTCAATATGCATTTTTTCCCCAGAATGCAAGACTTACTCAAGAACAACTTCTCTTCTCTTGTTCCCACCGCCCACACTCTTGGCGAGCTAAACATGGCACGTTCAAATGTAAACTGTATCCTACAACCCAAGATCTCTGATACAAACCAGGCGAGAGCCGTCCAGAAACCCCGAATACGCTGACACTGCGCCAAAGAAGGCATGCCCATTCCTCACTTCCGGCATCTATCAGCCTCCACTATCCCTGCATGCCATGCCTGTTTACCCGAGAAGTATGCCCTGTGAATTGACCTAAAATGACATTCCTGCAGTTCCGCACTATGCACTACCCCTGGCATCCCTTTTAATGCGGCCATCACCTTTTCTATAGCAAATGAACCCCCTAACTCTTGCTCCCATCTTCCCACTACCTCACCAATGTCTTTTGGGGGTTTCAAATCCCTCAATGCCTTATGAAACCAAGAAATTGAAGTCTGCCCTACTTGCGTCCCCCCTCAGGAAATCCCGAATCTTCTTTCCCAAAATCCAATGAAAGTGCAGACCGGGGCAAGCCTCTAAAGGAGTGTTCCAGTTGTACATAGGCCAGTCTCGCCAGTGAACCTCCTGCACACCTCCGATCGAATTCCCCATAGGGCAACAGCGACCCATCCACCTGAAGAAAACTCTCCAGTAGTGTCACTCCCTGCCGCTCCATGTCTTTAAAAATTCGATTCTCCCTACCCGCCGGGAATTCTACATTCCCCCCTAATGTCAACAGCACACTGGCTCTGGATCTTGCCCCCAAAAAACCCAATAACAACCTCCAGGAGTAACGTAAAGGTTGCAAGAGTACACTATCTTTGAATGGAGCTGGTATCTTCCCTCTTTTAGAGTGTAGTAAGCAATTGAAGGACCATGGCCGAAAAAAAACTTGTTCCCAACCTATATCAGTATAGGTTGTCGACTGCAGAACCCAATCTCGCAGATGCCTGACCATGCAAGCCCAGTTATAATCTTTTAAATCAGGCATGCCCAACCCACCCTCACACTGAGCCCCATACGCATGCTTCCCCCTCATTTTCGATTTTTTCCCTGCCCAGCAAAACCTTGCTATGTGCTGCTGCAGAGCTTTCAGATCTTTAACCAACAGCCTAATAGGTAAAATCTGCAGCACATACAACCATTTCTGGAAAATGACCATACGGTATAAATGTATCCTGCCTAGAAAAGACAACGGCAAGGAAACCCAAGCCGCCAGTTGTGCTTTAGTTTCCCCAATCAGGCAAGGGAAATTAACCCTGTATAGTTGTGCCGGATCCATCGACAGTTGCACTCCCAAATACTTAAATTCCTCATGTGCTTGATGGATCTGTCTGACTCCAAATCCCCGGATCTACCCCCGCACTGACTAAAGCCTCCGATTTCTCTAGATTCAGTTTGAAGCCCGAAAAGTCCCCATATTCCCGCATACTCTCCAACAACTGACTCAACGAACTCTGCGGTTCCGTGAGCAGCACCAATAAATCATCTGCAAATGCTGCAGTTTTAAATTCCTGATCCAGGATCCGGACACCTTTATTTCTTCATTACTGCCAATTTCCCGTAACAGCGGATCTAGGGTCAATACGAATAGAAGCGGCGAGAGCGGGCATCCCTGCCGGGTACCCCTCCCTATGGCAAACCAGTCAGAAGATAACCCATTGACACTAATTCTCGCCCTAGGGCCTGTATATAAAGTCTTTATAGCCTTCCCAAAAAACCCCATTATGCCATAGGCCTTTAAAGTCTCAAACATAAAGCCCCAGTCCACCCTGTCAAAGGCTTTTTCGGCATCAAAACTTATTAGCATAGCTTGCAAACCTTCATTCCTCACTCGCTCCAGTGCTCCGAGTATTCGCCTCAGATTCTTGACCACTTTCCGACCTTTCACGAAACCCACCTGTGACTACTCCAACAATGTCGTCAAGAACCGAGCCAGCCTATTCGCCAGTATCATAGCTAGGAACTTTGTCTCTGAATTCAGCAAAGAAATAGGCCGATAAGACTCCGGTAGATGCGCTTGTTCGTGTGGTTTCAATATAACCGTAATATTGGCCTGATTCAAATGGCTAGGCATCTGTCCCCTTCTGATCACTTCATTAAATACCTCCGCTAATTGTCGACCAATTCCCGGCCTAAGTAATTTATAAAATGCTCAGAATGCAAGACATGGGAGAAAGTCTTGTTGTGATGGGTGGCGACTTTAATGAAGTCAGAGACCCTCTGCTAGATAGGTCTAAGCCGACGGGGAGGGAGCTGTCCAGAGGCCAGAGGGGTTTGGGGATGATGGAAGAGGCGCTAGACATGATAGATGTCTGGAGAACTTTAAACCCGCTAGAAAAAGATTACACGCATCTGTCCAGAGCTCATTCCACACTGTCCCGCATTGATTACATACTGATTCCGGTCCAGGTGTCTTACCCAGGGAGCTCTGCTGCACAACCCAATCTACCTCATCCTCTGTTATTACTGCATTTAAGATCTTTAATTCTGCGTTATTCAGCTTTGGTACCTCCACACTTCCAAGGTATGCTGCGCTCGGAGTTACAACCTCTAATTGCGGCTTATACAACTGTTCGTAGAATTGCCTAAAAATCTCTGCTATAGCACTATCCGTGTGTTTCAGTTCTTTTTGTTTATTAACTAGCGAAAGCACTTTTCTGGACCCTACCTGCCTTTTCAAAAATCTAGCCAGAAATTTCCCCCCTTTGTTAGCAAATTTATACAGTTGATACTTGTAATACATAGCAGATTTTTATGCTGACTGCTGCAGAAGTTCATTTAAGGCTTGCTGCGCCTCTAATAGTCGGGCCCGCACTTCTGGTGTCTGAGTGTGACCAAATTGTCTCCTCAAAGCTGTTACCCTCCTCTCCCACCTCAATGCTTCTCGCTTCTGCACCTTCCTCTGAAAACTGTTATAGGCCATTGTCTCACCCCGGAGAACCGCTTTCACGGCTTCCCAAAAAAGCACCGGGTCATTCCAATGGGCCTCATTTTCCCCTTGATATTGTTCCCACCTAGTCCTCAGTTGTAACTGAAATTGCCTATCTCGATAGAGATATGTCGGGAAATGCCAAGAAAAGACTCTGTGCGTTGTTGTCCAATCGCACCTCCATCGAGACCCAAGCGTGGTCAGAGACAACTATTGGTCCAATCTTAGTCCCCTGCACTTGCGTTAACAGTTCCCTCGCAATCAGTATGTAATCAATGCGGGACAGTGTGGAATGAGCTCTGGACAGATGCTTGTAATCTTTTTCTAGCGGGTTTAAAGTTCTCCAGACATCTATCATGTCTAGCGCCTCTTCCATCATCCCCAAACCCCTCTGGCCTCTGGACAGCTCCCTCCCCGTCGGCTTAGACCTATCTAGCAGAGGGTCTCTGACTTCATTAAAGTCGCCACCCATCACAACAAGACTTTCTCCCATGTCTTGCATTCTGCGCAATTGCGTCTTATAGAACACCTTCTCAAAAGTATTGGGTGCATATATATTACATAGCAGCATTGGTTGTCTCTGTATTTCAAGAGCCACCAGGACATACCGCCCTCTAGCATCCCTGACAATTTTCCGTATTTTCACATGCATTCCTTTGCGGATCAGTATTATCACTCCTCCTTTCCCGTCTACTGCAGGGGAATCCATGATCTCACCCACCCACCATCTTTTCATCTTTTGTGTGTCAAGTGTGTTTCTTGTAGGAGAGCTATTGTTGTTTTCTGATCATTAAGGACTTTCAAGATTTTTTGCCTCTTTATTGGGGACTGAATACCCCCTACATTCCAGGTCACAATCTTTAAATTCGTCATCTCCCCTTACTAGTGTGCCATTCCATGTTCTGTCTTCTAACTTATCACCCCGGAGATGTCCCAGCCTCCACCTCCCGGGCACTCTTCCTTATCCTCCAACTCATGCCACACACCATTATTATCAGACAACCACATCTCACTCTCAGACATCTCATGCACCCACATTCGACCCTTCCCCTTAACCCTCCCTTGACCTACCCCTAAGATCCTATCCCACCCTCCCCTCCCATTCCTGACCCCTCCCCCCCTACTCCCCCACCAGCATACTTTACCCCCAACATGCCCAAAGGCAAGTGAGCTCCCTCTAATGCCCTTGTCCAAATGGCAGTCTGTGCACAACCACAAATAAGAACGTTTGTGACTCGCAACGTCGAGCCAGCACCAACATGTGCAACAGTCAACGTGAAACCTCCTCCAAACTCCTGCAGGCTTAAGACCCACATCCAATTCGACCTGGTCCGCAAATAGGTGGCCCTTTCATCCGTTTTTCTCCACAAGCGCTCCTCCATCTGCTTCTTTCAGCTTACCATCAAATTCCTTAGCCCGCACTTTTTCAAAGAAGACCGCTTGGCCATTGTTTATCACCTTCAGCCGCGCTGGGTACAGGAGGCTAAATTTGTATTTAAGATCAAACAAGGTGGAGCAGATGGGGGCGAAGTCTCTTCTGGCTGCAGAAACCTTCTGTGAATAGTCTTGAAAACATAAAAATTTCTTTCCCTGGTATTCCAACTTCTTCCCTGCTCTCAGGCTCTGCAGAATCTCCATCTTGTGGGCATAGTTCAAGATCTTTAATATGGTGACGTGTGGTCTGTCCACATTGTCACGTAATGGGCCCAGCCGGTGCGCCCGCTCGATTTTCAGCTTGCCTTCAAGACCCGGTTGCTCCAACGCTCCCGGCAGCCATTTTTCAAGGAACGCACCCAGATTTTTTTCCCCCACGCTTTCTGGGAGTCCCACAAGTTGAGCGGTTTTCAAGATCCTCCAGCCGCGACTCGAGTTCCCCCAACCTGCGGGCCATTTTCGGGTGCTCTTCAGCTACTTCCCGGATCTCCTCTTCCACCTGCCCTACTCGTTGCTATACCTCGTGCAGTTCCGTCATCAGCATGGCTTGCCTCTCCTCCATACCGTCCAACTTATCTAGAATCAGCTGCAATTTCTGACCGACCGTCTGCTCCACTGCCGCCTTCACTTCTTCCGTGATCTCCGCAGCCCAGAGCGAACTGGGCGAGGGTGAGTCCGGCGCTCCTTTGTCCGCCATTTTGTTGTCTCCCAGGCGCACTCCGGTCTTTGGGGCTCTTTCCGCCCCAGTTTCGCTGCCATGATTCCCGGTTCTCTGCTGCTTGGCTCGTTTCTGTGCTGAACACACTCCCGCTCTCAAATGATCGCCTTTTTTCCGGATAGGACGCCGTTTGCGAGTGCAGATTAATTAGTGTCCCGGAGTAGCTTCACCTTCCGCCTCTCTACTACATTCCCCAACCAGAAGTTCTCCTCAGAGATTTTTTTAAAAGGCTGGGTGTCTTGTCTTGAAAGAAAGTGAGCCCTTATGTCCCGTAAGGCCCCGAAGGACCTCAGAGGACAGCCGTGCAACCCCAAGTCTTCACCCGCGGCGACCGCCGTTCACCAAGGGTTGAGCCCCCAGCTGCAGGCAGCCAACAGGACTTCCGGAACCGCGGGGTTGACGGACTGACCCAGCACTGGAACCGGGAGCAGAGGGAGCAAGTGGAAAGTCAGAGAAATTCAGGAACAGGCAGCAGGTCAAGGGTAGGGCGGCTAACAGAGTCGTCCAAAAACAGGCAACAAGTCAGGGGCAGGCAGCTATCAGAGTTGTCCAGTAACAGTCAAAGGTCAACCAGGAAAACAAGGGAACGCACAGAGAACAGGAGCACAAGAAGACTGGCCTCGGGAAACAGAACCTGAAGCAACATCCTGCTGCAGCCCCGCTCCTTAAATACTGTCAGCATTCAGCCGCCCAGCCCCAGCCAACATGGCCGGCCAATCTGAACCCGGCTACTGAAGAAATCCCTCTGGTTGGTTCCGTCCTGCCTCTCAGGCGGAGCTACAGCACCGGCATCCCAATCTGGTCCCTCTGAGGCGGAGCTTCGGGTTCCCGTGCCCGAAAATGGAGAAGACGCCGGCCATCGCGTCTCAGCGCCATCTTCCCTGCTAGTGCAAGCGCGGACTCCGTAGCCGGCGACAGAGAGCCTGGAAGCTGCGATTGCTGGCCTACGGGCCCAGCCGCGGACAGGGCGGCTATCGACGTGACGGGTCCTGGCTTTTGGCCGCGGTTCTAAAAAGGCCGGCCATCGCCGCAAGGAATACCGGCTCGGCCCCGACTGTACTCGAGATAGCCGGCCATCCGGGGAACCGTCGTAAGTCCTCTCTGACTGCAGAACTCTCCTTCCGGCCCTTGCTTCCCACAGAGGAGCAGCCTGAGGGAGCGAAGGATGTGACAGCTGGGTCAGGTGCCTGGTGGCAGGAGAAGAGGGTTGCCTGGTGACGGAGCTGGTAGGCAGGTGGGGACTGGGTCGGAAGGAGGGGGGGCTCAGATCGGAGAAGGGGACTGGGTCAAGGAGGGGGGACTCAGATGGGAGAAGGGGGCTGGAACTGGGGGCTGAGAAGGGGGCAGGCGGGAGAATGGGGCTATGCCTGGGACAGGTGGAAGAATGGTTCTGGGGCTCAAAAGGAGGGCCCTAATGCAAAGCATGTGGATGAAGGGGACTGGAACTGGGGGTTGAAAAGGAGAGTAGGTGGGATAAGGGGGCCAGTACTGGAACTGAGGGCTGAAAAGGGGCAGGGGCTGAAACTGGGGGGACTTGGGGGCTGATAAGGGGACAGGGAGAAGTGGCTGGGGCTGAAGCTCGGCATTGGTGGGAGAAAAGGGCTGAGGCTAAAACTGGGGACTGGTTTGGGGACTGGGGGCTAAAAAGGGGGGACAGGGAGAAGTGGCTGAGGCTGACGCTCGAGACTGGTGGGAGAAAAGGGCTGGGACTGAAACTGGGGAGTGATGGATAGTGGGGCTGAAAAGGGGGGCAGTTGGGAGATGTGGGCTGGGGCTGGAACTAGGGGCAGATGGGATAATGGGGCTAGAACTGGGGGCCAAAAAGAGGGAGCAGAGAGAGAGGGAGGGCAGACCCTGGATGGATGGGAGAGGGAGGACAAATGGTAGATTGAAGGGGCAGAGAGAAAGGGCAGACAGTGCATGGAAGGTATAGAAAGGGTAGACAGTGAATGGAAGGGGCAGAGATAGAGGACAGATGGTGGGTGGAAGGGGCAGAGATAGAGGGCAGACATTGGATGGAGGGGACAGCAGAGAGGGCAGACGCGAAGACAGATGCTGGATGGAAGGAATACAGTGAAAAGAAGATGAGGAAAGCAGAAACCAGAGACAACAAACTGTAAATAAAATATATATTTTTTATTTTTTTGCTTTAGGATAAAGTAGTATTGTGGCTGTGTTAATAAATGTTTATAAATATAACATGTAAATAAGGTAATCTTTTTATGTGACTAATTTTAATACATTTTACTTTCGGAGAACAAAACCCTCTTCCTCAGGTCAGGATAGGATACTGTACAGCACTATACTGCATTGACCTGAGGAAAGGAGGTTTTGGCCTCTGAAAGCTAAATGTATTAGTCCAATAAATGATATTATTTGTTTTTATTTCTGTTTGTTAATTTGTAAAGTGGTGATTGGTATTGTTATTTTTTTCAAATTTACATATGCTGTCTTTATATTTTGCACAGTACTAGGGGACATTTCTGTTTTCTGTGGTGTTGCATTGTTTGCAGAGTCTGGCATCTTGGGGGTTCAGTTTAATTTTTGTCTAAATAAAAGTTTATGATTACTTGTTCTATAGTGGATTAGGGTGTATCTGTGTTTGTGAAAAAGACATGGCTTTCAGTTGGCATTGACTGTGCAGAGTCGACGATCTGTATTATTCTGTCTGGTTTCGTTTTACAATAGGTGAATTGATGTTCTAGTGCTCACTGTAGTGGTTTAAGATGCTTTCCTTTTCTGTGTGACTTGTAGAAATTACTGCTTATGGTATGGTAGAATTGCTCTATAGGTCCTGAGTGTTTTGTATTTTCAGTATGCCTAGTACTGGATTTTGGAGAGGGGTGTTAAAAAATGACCAGCCCCGGGTGTCAACTACCCTAGGTACGCCACTGTTCCAAAGCATGAATACGCCGTCAATATATCTCCACCGGCTTAAAATCAGCTCACTAAACTGAGACCTGATGATCCATTCTGCCTCAAATTGTGTCATGAACAGGTTGGCCGTTGATGGAGCAAAGTTGCTTCGATCGCGACTCCACTCACTGAAGAAAAAAAACTACCATTGAACATAAAATAGTTTTCTTTTAACGTAATTCTTGCCAAGTCAGCAAAAATTCTGTTGGTAAAGATGTGGTCTAGCTCTTGCTTGCATGTAGATCTAATAGTTTGCAACGCTTCATCCTGGGGGATGGATGTATACAATGAGCAAACATCAAGGGTTCCATCAGGGTTGAACCATCAAGATGCGTTTCTTAAACCTGAAGTATCTAAAAGTCCCTCTAACATCAGAGATAGTACACATTTCCTTCAGAAACTACAGGATATCAGTCTTGATGGTCAACCCTGATGGTACATTTTTACTGATTCAGTTTCCTCCATACATTATTACACTGTTCCTTTAAGAAGTCAATAGGAGAAGCCTATTATAAATCATACATGGTGGTGTGTGACGTTGCAGCGCCATTTTTGAGACACCGTCTTTACAACTAAAAGCAAGTGAACCAGTTTGTGTGTGGTTTGGCGGATGGTTCTACAATGTGAATGATGTTTAATTTCTAAACTTTCATTTTTACTTCTCCAGAGACCGTGCACTGCTATTCAGCACCAGTTCTGACGAAGCCTTTTTGATTGGTGAAACGGTGGCCCCGTCGAACTTGAGTCTGTGCTGGATAAGATGGACAAGCTGAGTGCTTTCTCTATTAATACCAGTTAAAGAGAAATTTGAAGAAAAAAAGAGAATTTCTAATTAGAGAGAAGTTTTTCGTATTCTTTATTTGCAAGTTAGCACTTCAATCACAATTTAAAAGCATCACATAAAAAGTTTGTTTTCTTAAAGTTATTGGAGTTTTATGCCCAGTGATTGAAATCAAACGCTATACACATAAAGTTACTGTGACAGTGTTTTAAACCAGAGGACTTTGGTTTCTGAGGGCTTTTCGCCAATTTTCAAGAAATGAAAAATAGATAGCATCACTATTTTGAATGTTATGAGCTGAGTTAGTTTGTACAGGTACATAGGATCTCTAGGGAATAGAAAGGGATAACATAGTAGATGATGGCAGTCTGCCCAACAAGATAAATTCATATACATACGTATACCTGATCTTGATTTGTCTGGCTGGCACTGGCCTGTCTGTCCAGCTACTGAAGCTGAATCAGTCCAGTCATGATCAGGCACAGACCATAGAAGTCTGCCCAGCACTGGCTTTAATTCCCTATTACTGGTGTTGCCATCTAATCATAGCTAAACTTGTTTGGTTCCATGCCTTCTATACAGGATTACTTTGTGTTTATCCCACAAATTTTTTATTGTTGTTATTATTAGATTCTGTATATACCGCCTTTTTGTGGTACAATCAAAATTCCCCTATCATTTTCATCTTCACCTTGCACAGGAGGGCATTCCAGGTATCTACCACCCTCTTCATGAAAAAAGTACTTCCTGACATTATTTCTGAGTGGGCCCCCCTGTAACCTCTAGTTCTGTCACCTTCCCATTTCTAGAAAAGGTTTGTTTGTAGATAAATACCTGTCTGTATCCTATCCCCCCTGTCTCTCCTTTGCTCCAGGGTATACATGTTCAGGTCCTCAAATCTCTCCTAATATATCTTGTAATGCAAACCCCATACCATTTTCGGTCCTTTTCTCTGAACCATTTCAGTCTTTAAACCTCCTTAGGAAGATACGGCCTCACCATCAAGACCTGCTTTCATCTGCTGGTTATACCCCTCTCTATGTAGCCTAGCACCCTTCTGGTCTTGGCCACTGCCTTGTCGCATTGTTTCATCACACCGAAGGTCCCTCTCCTGAGCTGTGCTTATCAATCTCTCTTCTCCTATGTCATACATCTTCTTTCTCAAGTGTATCACTCTACACTTCTTGGCATTAAGTTTTTATTTTTATAATTGACTAGTAAAAAAGGCCCGTTTCCGAAACAAATGAAACGGGCGCTAGCATGTGGTTTTCTTAAAGTTATTTTTTCTGTTTGATATAAAGGAATGTAAGTGTTTTTTGAAAAAGATTTTTTTATTTTCAAGTTGTATTTGTATTTTAATTATTTTTAAAATTTTTTACATTTCATTGTAAGAATGTTTTTATAATGATTGTTACAATCAGATAAAAGGTTTAGCTTGTTGAGGTACATAAATCTGTTTAAGAAATGCATTAGAAAACAAACTATTTAAAACGATAACTACAGATGTTCATGTGTTAGTATTAGTTCTGTAAGTAACATGTGGACTTTTTAAAATGGTTTTGTAATGATTTTTACATTTGGAACATTTCCTTGTAAACAATATTTTTTGTATAAATTTGTTACAATCAGGGAAAAGGTGTCCTTGTTGAGGTCCGTCAATCACTTTTACAATTGCATCACAGGAGTTCTTAACTCTTGAAAAGGCAACATACAGTTGTCCATGTGTAAATACTGGTTCTGGAAGGTAAATTCCAACTTTGTCAAAAGTTTGTCCTTGTGACTTGTTAATAGTCATTGCAAAGGCCAGTTTGACAGGGAATTGTCTTCTACATAGTATAAACGGTAAGTCTGTGTTTGATGGTGCAAGGTCAAATACGTGGTATGAAAACAGTAATTGCCAGCACTTGATCCACTGAGTACTTGACTAATGATAAGATTGTTTCTCAAGTCTTTGACTATTAGGCGAGTTCCATTACACAATCCTTTTTTGGTGTTTAAATTTCTGAGTAGTATAACTATGGCACCAATTTTCAAATCTAGTTATGTGGTGGCATTCCAGTAGGAGTTTGTTGATGAAGAAATTCTACAGGATATAAGTGTTGTTCTTCTTCTGTAGAGTCATTTATGGAATCCGTACTTAGTAAGTTTTTGTGTTTCCTTTTAAAATATTAAAACGTTGTTATTTATTTTGTCTGCATGTGTATTTTTTGGGCAAGAATAGTTTTTTTTTCAAAGTTTGCAACTGTGTCCTGCAGTAAGTTTGGTTTCCAAAGACAGCTTCAACTATATCTGTGTAACAAATGTGCTGATTAGGTATTTCAATCATATCTTGGAAACCATGTGGACATGGCAGATTCCCATTTGCTAAATCCATTAGCCAGTTGTTGTATTGTGGATCTGTGCAGCGTACATTGTTGTGTAATTTAAGTATTTTAAATTCTTTCCATAGTTTATTAAATTTAATGCTTGATTCAATAATCTTTGTTTGATTAGCATGTGGTACCACTGGTAGAGTTTGTCTGAAATCTCCACCGAGTAGAAGAACTTTTCCCCCAGATGGTTTGTCATTCTTCATGATGTCTTTGAGTAGTGTATCTACAGCTGAAAGTGCCATAGTGGGAGCCATAGTTGATTCATCCCAATTATATGTGTGCTCTCTAAGGTTTGAAGCATTATTGGAGTTTAATCTGATAGTTGAGGTTGAGTTTTCAAGTAGAGGAACTGGTAATTTAAATTGTGAATGATAAGTTCGTCCTCCAGGTAGTAGGTTTGCTGCAAATTCCTGTTGATGCAACAGTAAGTGCAATTTTTCCTTCTCCTCGGATGGTACTGAGAATAGTTTTATATGTATAAGTTTTGCCACTTCCTGCTGGGCCATCTAGAAAAAGCAGTTGTTGTTTGTTGTTTGGCATTGCATGCAGATAGTATAGTTTTGAAAATTTGTAGTTGGTCTTGGTTTAAGTTTTGTTGCATTATTCTGCGTTTGCTTTCTTCTGTTGCTATGAATGCAAGGGTTGGATCTTCTATCTGTGTGTTGTTTTTGGTAGCCGAAGTGTTGTAGGTTTTTGCCATGTGTTTGAAAAATAGTTTGAATTTTCATCAGGCATAATTGTTCACAAACAGTGCATTCTTCTGTGCATCCATGCATATGTGTAAAATCTTCTTGCATAAAATTGTTATATTTGTGATAAAGTTGTAAAGCATACATGGTGCTGCAAAAACACAAATGTATGCAAAGACTTTCCCGTATTTGCTGGGGCATGCTGCACGTGACTGCGTCGTCTAATGTATTTTCCCACATCTGCTTCATCATAAATGAAGTCCCATTTTTTTTGCTGCATCTTGGAATGTATTGTAAACAGTATTTTGAACAGTTTTAAGTCTTGAAAACACTTTGCTCCAGGTTGGTGTAGTAGAATGAGTCTGAGGCAATAACGTCGGGATCTGTAGCTAAATTAACTGCATACATCCTGCCTATTGTTTTATTATTTTCTGATTTCCTCTTTTTCCACTTTCGTTGTGTTTTGTTGAAGGTATAGTATGTAGGAATATCAATGTATAAAATGCTGTTTGCAGGAGGATATTCAGCATTCAGTTTAAACCATGCTGTTAAAGTAGTATCCTTTGTTTTAGCTGTTTCCACTGCAATGTCAATGTTTTTGGGATGAAACACAATGCTTTGTTCATCTGGCAAGTGTACTTGTAATCTCTGGATACTGTGTGATTGGTGATGCATTTCAAATGCGTTAAGTCGCCATGCAGCTTCTGGAGCAGTAACATATCTTGAGTCTGTGAAGGTTTTAATTTCATCGTGTTGTAAAGTTTTGTGCTCCGTGATGACGACATTAGCACAATCATGTCCTTTATACACATATTTGAAAAGGTATTTCACACTTTTAATAGATGCGCAGACTTCAACATTTATATGTGAATTGTATTTCAGTAGTAAGAAAAGGTTGTAGGGGACTACCCAAGTGTTATTAATAGTTTTTCCACGTACAACTGTAACACCACCATTATCTCTTCGACGGTATTTTGGATATCCATCACAGTTTTGAATGGTTTCTTTTTGAAAGCTTTTTGGAAAGTCTTTTGAACACTTCCCAGATACCATGCAAGGTAAATGTAAGGTGTTGTCATTGCAAGGGCCATGTATCATATGTTTAGTAACAATAGCATGGAGACGTGGGAATTTTTGTATGTCAGGTATTTCTGCACATACGATTTATCAATTATCTCTGTATTTTTTGGCTTGTGCTCTTCTTTTAAGATGAGTAAAATATGTGCATGAGGTAATCCACGTTTTGAAATTCTATTACATGTATTTTTGCAAGTGGGATACCAAATATGTGTTCTTTGCATATGTCTTCTAGTAATTGTTTTAGTTTTAAATGAAACACCCCTTGCCAATAAGTCTGGGCGAAATTCTGGCGTTGTCCTTTCTCTAGGTGTTGAGTAATTTCCTCCCATTTAGGGTTGCATGTCATAGTAATAAATAGATCTGGTTTTCCGTATTTTCGAACTATGGCCATTGCATCTTGATAATTTTGGTGCATATTTCTGGGGCTTCCTGAAAATGTTGATGGTAAAATGAATGGCTGTCCAGGTGTAAATTGTGGATCTGTAATTTCAGTGGCAAGGTGGTCCATTAATCCTTTGTATTTTTCTACTCGTAAAATTTTTTGGTTTTGTCTAATATAATTTAGTCTGTTAGCCTCAGTTTTAATGTAGGCATCCACAAAGTACTGTTGGGTTTAGTTTTCCAGCTGAAAGGAAAGGATTGAAATCATCTCTTACTGCAAAACGGTATCCATAGTACTGCATTTGTGTAACTCTAATTCTGTTTTTTTTTTCTTTGTTGCACATGTTCCTGAGACATTCAGGTTGTTCAGATAAAGGAATGTTTATCCCCAGCTCTGATCTCCATATGGGAACAGTAATGGGTATACCATAGGTTCAAGGTTTGGATCCAATACACTTATTATTTCAGTTTTATTTGTTTGATTTTCCATGTTGCGGCAGTGTATTATGAGATCTCGATGTAAGGAGGTTCGCCTTCTGTGTTTGGAAAATGTAAGCAACCTCATTGGCTCGTGCTGCATTGTATCGCCTGGGATCATGTTTTCGATCTTGGACAATGGCCATAGAGATTCTTGGTGGTTCTATTGTTAGTCTTTGTGCTTCTGCTATACTTTCATTCTCTACTTCATACAGCATTTTACATGCGTCTGCAAAGGATTTTCAGATGCCATAAAGTTGCTTAATTTTGTCATTAATGTCTCATGGATGTGTGCATTTGGTTTGATTTAGTCTTTTGAACAGATGCTTCGTCTGGATCTAGAATATATAATTGTGCAAATTGTCTTTGTTTGTCTTTGTCTGGATGGAGTGATGCTGTTCTATGGTAAATAGTGCCATTGATTCTAAAGCAGTAAGGCCCATATCCAGGTGGTGGTGAAATATTAGCTCCCATAGATGCAAAGGCTAAGGAACTATTAATGGAGCGAATGTTTTCAAAGAAATTTTTTGAATGTTGATGTTCCCCGGAGAGAAGCTGTTTTATAAATTCATTAGATCTAATAGGTGGAAGATGTACTTTTCCCTTACTACAACACTTTGTAAATAAGTTGTCAGAAGGCGTTTCATTGTTAAAATATTTTGCTTTGCAAAATATACATGTAGCATTCATAGGCCCACAATTGTAGTATAGAGTGTTGTTCTCATTTACACTGTCTGTTATTGCAAGTCCTGTGTTTGAAGTTTTTGAATGTGTTTTGACAGTTGTCTTTCGTAATGTTTTATGTGGTAAAGTGGTAGTTTCCCTTCCTGGCTGTTTGTGATGTTGAGGTGGGTTTTTCCTTGTTTTTAAAGCTGCGCGTAGTTTTCGTTGTGCTTCTGTTTTTTTTTGTCGACGGTTAGCCTTTTCCTCATCAGTTTCGTGTTTTCTTATTTGTTATCATAGACACTTTGCTTGTACTCGGTTGTTCAGTTGGAGATGCATTTTTGTCCTTGTTATGTAGAGGTGTTTTTTAAAGCTGCGCGTCTTTTTCGTTGTGCTTCTATTTTCTTTTTTCTTCGGTTAGCCTGTTTCTCATCAGTTTGTATTGTATTTCTTGTTGTATTCTTTTTGCTTATTGTGATGAAGCTTTTGCTTGTTGTGGGTTCTTCAATTGAACATGCAATTTGTCCTCAGTGCTAGTAGTAAGTCTTTTGTTTGTTTTTTTGTTCTTTTACATTTATATTCTACAACCTGTTCAATAGGTAGTGCTGTTAGATTTTGTAATCTTAATCTTTTCCTTGCAGTTGCTTTTTGAGTTAGATGTACCTTTTGCTCCTTGCTCATAGAGGCACGTCTTTTTCTTTCTGCTTCTGTTTTTTTTTCTTTACGTTGTACCAGCTGTTCAGTAGTTAGTGCTGTTAGATTTTGTAATCTTAATCTTTTCCTTGCACTCGCTTTTTGAGTTAGATGTACCTTTTGCTCCTTGCTCATAGAGGCACGTCTTTTTCTTTCTGCTTCTGCTTTTTTTTCTTTACGTTGTACCAGCTGTTCAGTAGTTACTGGTGCTTTATTTTCTAATCTTGACCTTTTCCTTGTTTTTGCTTGTTGACTTAGATATGCCTTTTGTTCCTGGCTCATATAAGCACGTCTTTTTCTTTCATTTGCTGCTGTTTTTTGTTTACATTGTTCCAGTTGTTCAGTACTTAGTATTGTTGTTGTTTTTATTCTGTAACTTTTCCTTGCAGTTGCTTTAATTTTTTTCTCATCTTCTGTTAGAGCTGTACGTCTTTTTTTTTGTGCTTCAATTTTTTTTCCGTTTAACATGCTGCCACTTCTTCTGGTTTTGGTTTTCATTCTTTATTTTTCTGCTCCTTTTCTTTGTATTGTCTTGCTTCTTTTGTTCTGCGTGTTCGTCCTCATGCAGTGGTGCATAGTTTTTGCATTGTGGTTCTGCTGTTTGTTGATGTTGTAGCTGCTGTTCATCAGTTGTTGTGGTTATATTTTCTTCATGTACAGGTTTGTTTTCATTGTTATCTGTTTGGTTTTTTTTCTTTTCTTTTTGCTTTCTTGAATTTATGTTCTGCATCCTGTTGAGCAGGTGTTACTTTTTCTTGATAGTTGTGATCTGCTTGTAGAGTAGAACTGGTACTGTCTCTGTTTTTTGTATCCATATTGTATGACTGTGTTGTATGGTACTGTTGTGTGTTTTCAGAGTGTGTGTGACAGATAATTTTAAGTGCGAGACGCACACTTTTTTTATGAGATAGAAATTGTTTGTGTGTCAGAGACTGAGTAATTGAGTCAGTGAGTGAGAAAGAGACAGTGACCAATCTGTCAGGTTTTTTTTTTTTTGTAAACCACTGTCTTATCTCTGAGCTGTATTTTTGGTTGACACAACAACTGAAATTGTAGTCTCTGTGGATTTCTTTATTTGGCAGTATCCTGTTAGCTATTTGTGTGGCCAGTGTTCTGAAAGGAATGAAAGGGGAAACATGTAAGTTATTATATTATGCCAATTTTTTTAAAGTCAATTTTTAGGACACAGTATCTATGTGAGTGATATAAAATGTGTAAGAGTATGTGTAACACAGTGAGTCACTATGAGGCATATTTTCAAAGCACTTAGCCTTCCAAAGCTCCATAGGTTTCTATGGAACTTTGGAAGGCTAAGTGCTTTGCAAATATGCCTCCGTGTAATACAGTGAATGAGTATGTGTGAGTCAGAGACTGATTATATATGATACACTGAGGATTTCACAAAGATAGTGAGTATCTGTGAGATTGAATATGAGTGTGTGAGATAGACAGATACACATTGTGTTTGAGACAGTGTGTAAACATTAGCAATTTGCAGTTCCATGTTAAATTTCCCTAAGCCATCAATATGTGTGTTTCTGTTTTCTGTCCTGCATATGCCACCATCAAGTTCCATACCTGCTAGTACATCTCTATATTCTAGTTCTGCATGTCAGTGTAGTAAGGTGTTTCGACGTGTTTCTGTGAAGTTGTACATTTGTTGGCTCCCAGGTTTGTCTCTATCTGCTGTTCTGCATGAAAAGATGCAGGGATTTGTGAAATTATCATGTAATCACAGTTATATATGTAACTGAAACTTTATGTTACAAAAGTATGACAGTAACCAGAATGTGAGTTTCTGTATCATAGATACTGTGTGTGTCTGTGTGATGGGAGGAGGTGGTTTGGGGCTTAGAGAGTGGTCTGTGTTTTGGGGGGGGGGTCTGGTTTTTGTAAGAGTAGTATTAGTACTTTAATTTGTTTGGTGTAGTATGTTGGTGTAGGTGAGCTGTAAGAGTGTATCAAAAGTAGGGGGGCACAGCATTGGTGGTGGGGTTATGGAGTCACTACTTAAGCTTGTGATTGAGAGAGAGAGAGGGGAAACAGAGAGAGACAGAGAGAGAGAGATTGTGCTATTTATGTTGATCCTGCATTAGTGTTTGAGTTTTACACAGCATTTAGAATCTGAAACAGTGTGTCTGTGACTCAGAGAGTGTGATAGTGTTGATAGTTACATATGGAAAAGGTTTTTTTTTTTTTTTTTAAATATGTAACATCATATGATGGCAATTATGTATTCTAGTAAAGTGTTTTCACAAAGTATATGTGTGAGTGTTAGTTTGTGTGAGACAGTTACTATATGTCGTAGAGAGAGTATGTGACAGACATAGTATCAGAGACTGTAAAGATTGTGAAGTTGCAGGTCACAGTTTAGTGATAAGTTTTATTGTCCCCAACACATCTGTTTCCATCAATGATTCTTTCCCCTTTTGTCCTCTCCAGCTCTCACTACTAAGCTCCATACCTGGTGGTAGATTGTTTAAGGTCAGTTGATGTCCATATTGTGCTTCACAGTGTCAGTGTAGTGAGGTTTGTTTTGTGTTTCCTGTGACCTTACACATTTGGTGGCTCCGTGGTTGTCTTCTATATCTTGTGTTCTGAAAGAAATGAAGCAGTTAGTTTTCAAATTATCACGTAATGGTACTTATATATGAATTTGAAAGTGTATTAAACAGAAGTATGACAGTGACAGAATTTGAGTATGTGTGACAGACTTAGTGAGTGTGTGTATGTAGTCTCATCTACAACAGTCCTGCCATGACCATGAGGCAGCAGGAGGTGACTCATAGTGTTTCAGTTTCATGCTGTTTCTTTGTTGAAGTTTGCTCATGCTCGTTGTTTAGTCTTGTGCTGCATTTTGTTTTTTTTCCTGTAAAGTTACAAATTGAACAATTTAATAAAGCATTCATTTTGTTGCGTGCTATATTATAAAAATAATTTTAATATCATACGGAACAGTCCTTGCATAACCCACAGCCAGCAGAAGGTAGTTCATACTATTTAATTCACATGCCGTTCACTGTGTGAAGTTTGCTGATGCTGCTTGTGTTCCCTTCTGCTGCGCTGCCATTGCTGTAGTGAAGGAAGTAAACTTTAAGAATTAAATTAAGCATTCATGTGCATAGTTGTGGTAGAAAAGATCCCCATCCATTTTGTTGTAGTTTGTATTTATGAATATATATAAATGATATATTACCAACTCACCTGCAAATGTACAGTGGAACTCTGAATCAAGATGGTGAAAGTGCAACCTGTGACTCAACCAGCTCCTGAAAGGAGGAGTAGCCAGAGGCAAGGAACAGAGACTGCATGAAACTGTCTGACGTACGTGCATTGAAGGACACTGCATTGGAAACAGAGGGGGCATGTAAAACAGAAGTAGAAAGTGGATTAATTTTAGGCTCCCCCCTCGGCAACGATGGCGTTGCTGCCCTGTCAGACATTACAACATATACAACTGACACAGCCAAGACCACATACAGAGGAGGGCAGTAGAGTTCTTCACAGAGGGAAGGAGTAGGGGAGAGAAGCGAGAGGATGGGAGTAGGGCAGGGGAGAGAGGACAGTTGGTGGACAGGTTGGCAAGCGCAGGGTATACAGCAGGGTTTGTGCACATGATGGCAGAAGCTAGGGAAAGGTCAGGATTGTATTTCTTTGTTTTATTTTTTTGTTTGTTTTTGTGGACGGGTGGGAGGGTAGGTGATATTTGTGAGTTGTTGGTCATGGGGTCGGAGGAGGGGAGAGAGGAGAAAGGAAGGGAGTAGAGCAGGGGAGACAGCACAGTTGGTGGCCATGGGGGCAAGGGTAGGGTATGCAGTAGGGTTGGTGGACATGAGGGCAGGGGCTAGGAAAAGGTTAGGGTTGTATTTCTTTATGTACATATATATTTTTTTGTTTTTCTGGATAGGTGGGAGTGTAGGGGAAAGATGAAGGTTGTTTGACATGGGGGGGAGGGCAGGAGAGAAAGTAGTGGAGGAGGGTTGGGGAGAGGAGAGAGGAAGGCAGTAGGGCAGGGGAGAGAGAACAGTTGTGGACATGGTGGCAAGGGCAAAGTAGACATCAGGGTTGGTGAGCATGAGGTCAGGGGCTAGGAAGAGGTCACGGTTTGTTTTATTTTCTTGGTTCATGGATGGGTGGGAGGGTAGGGGAAAGGTGATGGTTATTGGACATGGGGGGAGGGCAGGAGAGAAAGGAGTGCAGGAGGGGTGGGTAGTGAGGAGAGAGGAAGGTAGTAGGGCAGATGAGAGAGGACAGTTGTGGACATGGGGGCAAGGGCAGAGTACACAGCAGAATTGGTGGACATGAGGACAGGAGCTAGGTAAAGAGCAGGGTTATTGGTGATCTGGTCAGGGCAAGGGAGAGAGCAGTTTTGCTGCTCATGGGGGTTCAGCAGAGGATTTCTTTATATGGGGGGGATATAAATGGACACAGTACAGTTTGTGGATGGGTTAAAGATTAGTACAGTAAGTGTCATGCATACATTTGTTGTCACGTACATTAGGTGACGCGCTAGTATAAGAATTTTTCAAATTATACACTTTGTAAAATAGTGTTACAATACATGTGTGAGCTGTAGAATCTAAACCTGTTCCTCAGTTGTATTTTAAAATCTTGCCTAGAGAGTGTGTTTGAGTGTGTGTGAGAGAGTGTATGTGCGTCTGTGTGACAGAGAGACTTTGTGACTGTGTGTGTGAGAATGAGAGTATGTGCTAGGGTTCCCCCTCCCTCTCAGTTCCTCTGTCTATCTCTCAGTTGCAGGGGGTCCCCCCCCCCCTCCCTGTGCTTGTAAATTTGAATGGACCACTGTTTGTGTTAGAGGGTGGTTACAATGTGTCAGTAAGGTTTTTTTTTTTTTTTTTTTTGGGGGGGGGTGGGGGTAGGGGGTTGGGGTATGTGCTCTGCTGGTAAACTGTGATGGTTTGTTGTGTTGCTTTGAGGGTGGTTATTGTTTCTTGGGTTTTTTTTTTTGTTTGTTTGTGTGTTTTTTTGTGGAGGGGAGGTTTGTGGAGGGGGACTTTTATTGTAAATGTGTTTGCAAGGGGGTTAGCCCTTGCTGGTTTTTTTTTTTTTGTGCTGAAGCTGGGTTTTTTTTTTTTTTTAATGGTGGTAAGCTTGAGAGGAGCAGATTATCCCCGTCGGGGGATTGATTTTTTTTTTTTCCAGAGTAATGCGCCACGGGGGAGCAGCGCCGTATTGTAGTGTGTTTTCGGGGAATCCCCGAGGTCGGGAGATTTTCTGAGGATGGTTGGGCACATCCTCAGCCGGTTCGTTAAAGGGGGCAGAGTGATTTTGAAGAGGAATGCGGTAAGGGGAGTAGCGCCGTAGTGTACTGTGTTTTCGGGGAATCCCCGACGTCGGGAGATTGTCTGAGGATGGTTGGGCACGTTCTCTGCCGGTTCGGTAAAGGAGCCAGAGGAGGAAGGGGGGGGGGGAGGGTGTCGGTTTGTGTTGAACGGGGGTTTCTGGGTGTGCGGCTGGTGTTTTCCAGCCAGTGTTCAACAATTCGTAGGCAGGTTAGGAGTAGGGAAACACGCTCCGCGTGTTTCCCTACTGTTTTACGTGCTTCGGTCGCTTATTCGTTCTAGTTGGCTGTCGGGTAAGCCTACCAGTTGGGCGGCACCTTCTTCAGGGCTGGCACGTTCCAGATGGTGAGGGGCTGTTTTTGTCGTGCCTCGTGCAAAGTACATATTTTCACACATACCCGTAGGTTGCGGTGGTCGTCTGCTTTCCTTCCTGGACAGATAATCAGCCGTTCGGTCCTTTGTTCTTTTTTATTTTTTTTTCTGATAATGAGTCGTTGTGTTCGTGGTAAGCTCCTCCCTTATTACCTTGTTGTTGTCTCTGATTGGTCCTAGTAACGTCGCGTTTCGTTGCTTGGTAACGTTGGTAGAGTTTGCTTTTTCTGATTGGTTCGTCATGCCTCTTATGTGTTTTACCATTGCTTGGCAACATATCCCTTCCTTCAGCACGTCATAACGTTTGACGTGAGGGCGGGGCAGGGGCGGGGCAGAGACGTGGTTGGCTGCCTGGCTTGCTGGCTTCACAACACGAACGCCACGAACCCCACGAACCCTTCAGTGAGTGTTTTACTGACTTCAGAACGTTGTCCTCATTAGAACGTTCACGGTGCGTTTTATTATATTAGATTAGATAGAGGTTTCTTAATATATTAGAAGTTTTAAATTTTAACTGCCAGACCTTTGACCATTCTAATTTTTTGATATGTCTCTTCGTGGCTTCTATACTCTCCAGGGTATCCACTCTATTGGCTATCTTCATGCATTCCACAAAAAGGCAAACTTTTCCTTTTAACCCTTCAGCAAAGTCTCTCACCGATTAAACAGAATGGGCTCCAGTAACGACCCCTGAGGCAATCCAGTACTTACCTTCCTTTTCTCCAGGCAGATTCCATTTATCACCACCATCTGTCGCCTGTCAGTTAACCAGTTTCCTATCCAGTTCACCACTTTGGGTCCTGAGTTCAGTCCTCTCATCTTATTCAAGAGTCTTCTGTGAGGAACCGTATCAAAGGTTTTGCTGAAATCCAAGTATATTACATCTAACACATTTCCTTTATCCAGTTCTTTGGTCACCCAGTCAAAGAAACCAATCAGATTCATTTGGCAGGATTTTCCTTTGGTAAAGCCATTTTGCCTCAGATCCTGCAACCCATTGGATTCTAGGAAGTTAATTATTTTTTTTCCCCTTCAGCTGTGATTCCATTATTTTTCTATCACTGATGTGAGGCTTTCCGGCCTGTAGTTTCCCACTTCTTCTCTGTCCCCGCGTTTGTGAAGAGGGATCACACCAGCTTGTCTCCAGTCTCATGGAACCTTTCCCTGTCTACAGATTTATTAAATAAATCTTTAAGAAGTCCCGTCAGGATTTCTCTGAGCTCCTTCAATATTTTATCCTCATAGCTTTGTTTACTTTCAGATTTTCAAGTTGTTTATAAACACATTCTTCTGTTTACTGCACAATTATTCACTCCATTCCCAGATATAACCTTGGCAGCTGACCGCAGTCTTTCTCCAGGATTTTCTTTGTGAATACCAAAGAAAAAGTATTTCTTTAGCACATTCACTTTATCCTCATAGCTTTCCACGTAGCTATTCTCAACATCTTTCAGTCTTACAATTCCATTCCTAGCTTTTCTCCTTTCCCCAATATATCTTAAAAAGGTCTTGTCATCTCTCTTTACATCTTTAGCCATTTTTTTTCCACTTGTGCTTTCACTAGCCATATTTCCCTCTTCACTTTGATAGCATGGATGGGCAGACTGAGTAGGCTGTTATGGACTTTATCTGCCTTCATTTTTGTATGTTTCTAAGATGACTAGCATTTAAAAAAATCTTTGCCTTGTTACGTGTTGTTTTTCCTCTATTTTGTCAAGACTTTTGCGTTAAGCCTATACATAAGTGACTTAGGGGCTCTGGCTTATTAAAAAATAATCATGTAGGCATAGGATAGGGTACAATTTGTTTTAGTTTAGACTCATGATTTTTATGCCCTGTTAGGAGTTACTAGTGGATTGGTATATGGCTATTTTGATCAAGGAAATCTGGTGGCTAGAAGGACCTTGTTAAACCAGCAATATAATTTGCTGACTGCCAGTCTCAACAGCAACAAAGCTTCCTTTCCTCTCTCACAATGAGCCCATCTTTTAATTCCCTCTTTTCCACAGATCTTTTGCCACATAGAGGCTGATTCCAGACCTGAATATGGAAGTGAAAACAGCAGGCAGTGAAACATGCATATTGGGACTAAGCCAGTGAGAGCTCCATTTCCAAGCCCAGCAATGGCCCCCTTTTCTCCTGGCTTCCCTACTGGAAACAGGACCTAGGAGCACAGAGCACACATTGGTTCAGGCCTCAGCCCACTCAAATGACAACTTGTTTTGATGCTATCACGCAACAATCAAACCTAGAGTTGGCTTCTGCTTTGTAGTGAAAGGCATTGTGAAGAATTACAACCTTGATGTATTGATTTATTTGGTTCACTTGTATCCCACATTTTCCCAGCTTGTGCGGGCTCAATGTGGCTAACAAAGTTACAAGAAAATTACATAATACAGCAGGTTATAATAGTTATATATATATAAAAAAAATTAACAAATACAGTAACATAAGCTGCTAATTAAGAGAATACGGATGGGAAAACAGGAGTAACAAAGGGAAGCAAAGGGAGGCAAAAAGCGGGAAATCAAACAAAACGGAAATAGGGGTTTAAATAGTATTGTGGGCTTTGGGATAGGCTTTACTAAACAAATAAGTTTTTAGTAATTTTTAAAATGTTGGGTGATCCGTTGTCTCTTTCAGTAGTCTCGGCAAAGCATTCCAGGATTGTGGGCTGATGTACGAAAAGGAAGAAGCGTAGATTGACTTGTACTTTAGATTGCTGCAGGAAGGATAGTGCAGAATAAGAGAAGTATGAGATGACACTGATGAATTTCTGGGGGGTAAATCTATCAAATCACACATGTAGACTGGTGCTTCTCCGTAAATGATCTTATGTGTTAAGGCACAGATTTTGAATTCAATACGATCTTTAATGGGTAGCCAGTGAAGACTCTCACGGAGAGGCTTCGCACTATCGAAGCAAGTTTTTCCAAAGATTAGCCTGGCCGCGGTGTTTTGAACCGTCTGGAGCTTCTTCAGAATATAGTGTGTACAACCAGCGTATAATCCACTGCAGTAATCGATGTGGTTTAGAACCAATGAATGTATCAGGGTTTGAAATATATCTCTTGGCAGGAGTTGTTTGATGCGTTTAAGCTTCCACAAAGATAAGAACATTTTTTTTGTAATCTGCTTAACATGACTATCAAGCAACAGATGGCTGTCCAACGTGACCCTGAGAATTTTCAAACTGTTCAAGAACAGCTGTTGCTGTTACAGTTCTGGGTGCAAGCCCAAGGAGTTGCTGAGGTCTGGGGATCTTCCATTCCCCAGAGGTTGCTGAACTTCAGATGGATCTCAAAAGTTGTAAACCTGTGGCAAAGGGACATTGATTGTATGAGGTGGGAGGAAAAAGGGCAAGCAGTCATTCCTAGTGCAGAACTGGCAGGAAGTTGTCATCTTCCGTGGACGCTTTCCTTATAGGTCCCTCTGCTGTTACCTGAAATGAAGAAAGTTAGTTGTAGTTTTAGAAAGCCATTTTCAAAAACTATTTATGAAAGTAGTTATATATACAGAGAAAGGAGATTTTTGAAAATTGATGATACAGGTAGAGGTAGCACCTTACTTTCCTTCATGTTTTCATGGAGACATTCCCTGGTCATGGTTAGGCTGGAGGAGGAAATAATTGCATAGTTTTGTATTTTTAAAACTACAAGCTGTGTTTTTGCCAGAAAAGGTACCCCCAGCAAGCGCAAATGCCTGAATAGTTTTTCCTTGGGGATTTTTAATATGGAAACTATATTAATGCATTCCTTTTGAGAACTGGTGCAGAATCCTGACATACACAGATCTGTACATTTTGCACAGAGTTGAAAATTGTCTCAGCTGACAGAAATCTCGGTGAACCTGGAACATGTACTGAGCCAAATTGACAAATTAAAGAATAGTAAATCACCTGGACCAGATGGCATACATCCAAGGGTACTCAAAGAACTCAAGCATGAAACTGCTGATCTGCTGATTGTAATATGTAACCTGTTGTTAAAATCGTCCGTAGTACCTGAAGATTGGAGGGTGGCCAATGTGACGCCAATTTTTAAAAAGGGTTCTAGGGAGGAAGTCACGTGATGCCGTGTGAAGAAGCGGGTGTCGGAGGAGCGCGCTCCCAGGCCCAATCCCTTAAAGATACTATTCAAAAGGGTTTATCAGAGAGGACAACTAGACAGGAGGTGGATTATAACTTGTGAAGTGACCTGGCTACTGATTTGCGTCGATTAAGAGCCATGGCATTACGAGCGCCGCGCAGAGAGAAAGAGAAACCGCGCCCGAGTGAGAACAAGATGGCGGACAATGGGGACTCCGGACAGAGTACAATCGATTCCGCATGGGTTGCGGAGATTATAACAGAAGTAAAAATGGCAATCGATTCATCGCTTGATAAGCGGCTACAAGGAGTCACTGATAAACTCAATATCGTAGATGGAAGGCTGGAAGCGTTACAAGGAGAATTCACAGCATGTTGTCAATGAGTTTCAGACTTAGAAGACAGAGTGCAGCAACTAACTACTGGAAACGACGAACTATACAAAAAGGTGCGAATCCTGGAAGATAAATTGGATGATTTTGAAAACAGATCACGAAGGAGGAACCTTCATTTGGTGGGCCTACCCGAAAAAATCGCTGAATCAGAGCTTCGGAGTTTTCTGGAGACATGGCTGAGTAAGAGCTTGCAATTGCAATCGGAGGTGGGGGTGCTGCTTATTGAGAGAGCACACCGACTAGGCCCACGGAGGCCCGCAGAGGCACGACCTCGAGTTCAAGTTGCTGAATTTTGTGCATAAAACGGAAATCCTACGTGCTATTAGGAGCAAAGGACCACTCACGTTCAAGAATAAGCCAATATTGTGTTTCCAAGACTTCTCATCCAGAGTATCCTTGCTGCGCAAGGCTTATGCACCAATCTGTGGGGACTTATACAGGAGACACATTCAATTTGCCTTGCTATATCCTGCACGTCTCAAGGTGTTCACGGAAGGGAAACCACAAATGTTTGAGACTGCAGAGGGGGCGAAGGCTTTCCTTCAGACGCTTCTGCCTTCAGACAATTAACCATGAAGATAAAAGAGAACTAGTTTGGACATTGTGAATCATACGTGAACTAGGCGCAGTACCTTGAGGAGTATAATAGAGGAGATAGGAGAGAAACTTCTACACAAGCAGTGGATTGTGACAGAAGATTTGCCTTTGGTCATATACCGGAGGGGCTGCCAGGGACAAGCACACTGAACGCCAGTAACATAATAGGGTTTTGTTGGGGGAAGCCTGGTGGGGCGCGCAGTCCGTCTGCGGTTTTACCACTGCGGGCTGGGGCGGGCTACCGGTATCTCTCTCGAAGTATAAAATATGTTAAGACTATGAGCTGGGAGAAATCCGGATATAGTGGTGGAAGAAAATGGTGGTAACTGGGGGGGGGGGGGGGGGATTATTTTTGGGGTGGAAGGAGGGTGCACTATTGTACTTTAATACATTGGGCCTGGTATTAGAGTGGTGGATATGTGATGGAGAGATTAGTTGGGGTTGTATGAGTGCGGGAGAGTGGTTGGGGGAGGGGGGAATCGGGTAGAGGAGGTGGGTAGCTTTTCATCCTCGATACACATAATATTGTGTGGTTGTATTTATAATGATAAGAGATAACACAAGATGTTGTAGAGGTTCACAATCGATCAATGAGAGATGTGATTGCGAGTAAGGGGTGGCTGTATGGGAGAGAGTGGATGTACGAATATAAGGATTTGCTGACAAAACTGACTATATGCTTTTGATAAATGACAAGTGTTGTTTAAAGATGTATTTTCTTCTTGATACATTAGTGAGGGCCTAACTAACATGGGGGAGGGAGTTTGGGGGCATGATCTTCACACGGGCCTAGACCCGGATTGGGTAGTATGGGTTGGGAGTGAAAAATGGGGGAAGGGAGGGGGGCAAGGAGTTAACATTAAATGGGTGTTGGGAGTGGAGGGGGGGGATTGGGAACCGAAGTGTCAGTTGGGGGTGGAATGGGTATTTATATTTTTCTTTTCTTTTTTTCTTTGGGCCTGATCAGGATGGGAGGGTACAGCGTAAGGAGATAGCGTGTGCAGTGGGGAAGGGAACTGGAGACCTGGGACGTAGCTGAAATACTTTTGGGTCAAGGGGCTATGTGCTGGGGTGGCTCTGAGGTCTTGTTCAAAATATTAGATATTTGGATATATAACCACTTTTTTCAGCCATGACCCCAATTAAATTAATCTCATGGAATGTTAATGTGGTATTGTCCCTTATAAAGAGACTTTTGGGTCTGTCCTCTCTGAGTCTCCTTAAAGCCTCTTTACCTATTCTATACTTGCTAGTATACATTTTTGGGCTAGTAATTTCTGTTAAAACTGTGTTCAATTTCTGTGCTGGCAATTTGCTTTTTCCTTCTGCTGGAGTTATATTGAAGGTGCTGAGTTTTTCTAACGAGTGAAGTATTCTAGCTTGCATTAACAAATAGTCTGTCAGGCAGGGGAGGGGGGGCGATTGTGGGAACAGCTAGGTAGTGTGTTAAGAAAAGGGGCGGGAAAACAGAACTTCACTTACTTTGGAGTTGTGGGCTGTGTTGCTGGGGGATCTTCTGAGCTGGTTTGACTGACGGGGCTAAAGCTATTTGTGTTTTAAAAAACAAAAAAAAAATGTTTGTTTCTCTTAAAACTGTCTGACTCTTTATCTTAACTAAATCTAGCATAAAAAGAAAAAGCAACAAAAAAAAAAAGCGCGGTTCTTTCACTTTTGGGTCTGTCCTCTCTGAGTCTCCTTAAAGCCTCTTTACCTGTTCTATACTTGCTAGTATAAATTGTTGGGCTAGTAATTTCTGTTAAAACTGTGTTCAATTTCTGTGCTGGCAATTTGCCTTTTCCTTCTGCTGGACTGATTCCTGTGTTTGGGAGGGTTGGGCTGCCTGGAAGGAGTTCTCTGGGGCTGGGTTTAGTTCCTAAGAGGGTGCTGAGAAACGTACCTTAACAGATAGGGGTCTGGGGGTCTGGTTTGCTCTGCCCACCCACCCACCCCCAACACTCCTGAGTCTGCCCCCTTCAATCTCATTTCAGTAGAATGAGAGGACATGAAATGAGATTGAAGGAGGGCAGACTCAGGAAAAATGTCAGGAAGTACTTTTTCACGGAGAGAGTGGTGGATGCTTGGAATGCCCTCCCGCTGGTGGTGGTGGAGATGAAAACGGTAACAGAATTCAAACATGCGTGGGATAAACATAAAGGAATCCTGTTCAGAAGGAATGTATCCTTGGGAGCTTAGCCAAGTTTAGGTGGCAGAGCCAGTGGTGGGAGGCGGGGATAGTGCTGGGCAGACTTATACGGTCTGTGCCAGAGCCGGTGGCGGGGCTGGTTGGGAGGCAGGGATAGTGCTGGGTAGACTTATACAGTCTGTGCCAGAGCTGGTGGTGGGAGGCGGGACTGGTAGTTGGGAGGTGGGGATAGTGCTGGGCAGACTTATACGGTCTGTGCCAGAGCCGGTGGTGGGAGGCGGGGCTGGTGGTTGGAAGGTGGGGATAGTGCCGGGCAGACTTATACGGTCTATGCCAGAGCCGGTGATGGGAGGCGGGACTGGTGGTTGGGAGGCGGAGATAATGCTGGGCAGACTTATACGATCTGTGCCAGAGCTGGTGGTGGGAGGTGGGACTGGTAGTTGGGAGGCGGGGATAGTGCTGGCCAGACTTATACGGTCTGTGCCCTGAAGAGGACAGGTACAAATAAAAAGTAGCAGATGTGAATTTATCTTGTTTGGCAGACTGGATGGACCGTGCAGGTCTTTTTCTGCCATCATCTACTATGTTACCCCACCCCCCACCCCTGGGGAAGCGCTTCATTTATAGTCAGGGTTCTACTTAGGGTAATACGCAAGTACTGTTACCACTTAGTCTTAATCTCAATACATTCAGTATATCCAAACAGTAATCACAAAACAAAATACATCACATTTAGGTCCTATAAACACTTGCCTATTCAATATCCTTAATTTTGTAGCTTGTTTTAATATGTTTAGATATTCATATATTAATGAGATGGAGTCAGTAGTCCAGCAGCAAGAGGGGTGCTAACAAGTCTTTTGCACTGAGTGTCACATGTATGATTATCTCCCGGTTGGTGTGAAGTCATATGTGTGTGCCCGGTGCAAAGAACTCTTAACTCTCAGAGAGAAGGTCCATTCTCTCGAGTTCAAGACTTGGTAGAGATGAGGGAAATAGAACAGTACATAGATGAGACCTACAGGAATGTGGTAGAGAGGTCCCACCACCAGCTGGGTACTCCTGTACCTGGGACCTGCCCACCAGAGGATGTATTATCCTCTCGCACCGAGGATATGTCTCTGATTACAGCCCACAGGGGAAAAGATAGAACCGCTGTTGTAGTTGGCGAC
Source organism: Microcaecilia unicolor (assembly GCF_901765095.1). Classification (NCBI taxonomy): domain Eukaryota; kingdom Metazoa; phylum Chordata; class Amphibia; order Gymnophiona; family Siphonopidae; genus Microcaecilia; species Microcaecilia unicolor. The sequence goes on along the minus strand of NC_044032.1, from coordinate 316,283,149 downwards.
TCAATCATTAGGCATGTAGATAGCTGGGTGTCTGGTGGACGTGAGGATCGCCTGGTGACTTGCCTGCCTGGTGCAAAGGTGGCGGACCTTACACAGCAAGTAGACAAGATTATAGATAGTGCTGGGGAGGAGCCGGCCGTCTTGGTTCACGTGGGTACCAACGACGTAGAAAAATGTGGGAGAGAGGTTCTGGAAGCTAAATTTAGGCTTTTAGGAAGGAAGCTCAAATCCAGATCCTCTAGGGTAGCATTTTCTGAAATGCAACCTGTTCCACGCGCAGGGCCCAAGCGACAGGCAGAGATCCGGAGTTTCAACGCATGGTTGAGACAATGGTGTGGGGAGGAGGGTTTTGGATTTGTTAGGAACTGGTCAGCATTCTGGGGAAGGGAGAGCCTATTCTGATCTGATGGGCTTCACCTTAACCAGGGTAGGACCAGGCTGCTGCCATCAACTTTTAAAAAGGAAATAGAGCAGCTTTTAAACTAGAAACGGGGGGAATGCCGACACTCAAAAGCGCATGGTTCGGGAGAAGGTATCTTCTGAGGATATCATTCTCCGAGGACAAGCAGGCTGCTTGTTCTCACGACTGGGTTGACGTCCACGGCAGCCCCCACCAACCGGAATAAAAACTTTGCGGGCAGTCCCGCACGCAGGGCACGCCCACCGCGCATGCGCGGCCGTCTTCCCGCCCGTGCGCGACCCTTCCCGCTCAGTCTTTTCTTTTCCGCGCTGGAGAGAGCCGTGTTCGTCTCTCTCTTTGTCAGCCCCGGAAACCGGACCGTGCCTTTGACGTGAGTTTTCTTCGTTGTTTTCTTTGATTGCTTTATTTTGTTCTAAAAAAAAAAAAAGAAAACTTTGTTTTTCCCCTCGTACTTTTAGCGGAGGCGCCTCATTGCGGCCTTGTGGCCGTGCGGTCGATTTATTTTTCGAGGTGTGATTTTTACCGCCACCATCGACGACTTTGACTTCGCCGACGCGATTTTTCCGTCAATGTCCTCGAAGGTCCCGAGTGGATTTCAGAAGTGTGGTCGGTGCGGCTGGCATATCTCGCAGACCGACACTCACGCTTGGTGCCTCCAGTGCCTCGGGCCGGAGCACGATACCAAGACATGCACCTTGTGTCTCGGTTTACGGAAACGGACACAGGTGGCGAGGCAAGTTCTTCAGGACCGTCTTTTCGGAACTTGCGCCTGCCCCTCGACGTTGACTTCGACGGCATCGGTGTCGACGGCCGGGTCTTCGGTACCAGTACCAATGTCCACGAAATCGGCACCGACCCCAGGAGCACAGGTCCCGTTGGCCCGCCAGTCTTCCGGAGATGGCAGGGGTGAGCGGCCACGCGGGCAATCGGCCCCGGTCACTCCCTCTACCCAGGGACCTCGGGACCGAACCCTGTCGGACCCGATCTCTCGAGGCCGAGGGGGATCTACCTCCTCCTCTTCGGTACCGCCGAGCGCCGATGACGGGCACCGGAAAAAGGCTAAAAAACACCGTCATCGGTCGCCCACGGCGCATGTGGCTACCGGCTCCAGAGATGACTCGACGTCGAGGAAGCGGCAGTGCCGGGAGGAGCGTTCCCCCTCGGTGGTAGAGGTATCGCTACGTCAGGGCACCAGCACTTCGGTGCCGTCTCCTGGACCCGAGCAGATTCCGGCACCGGCACCTCTACCGGCCCCCTCGCCTTTCCCGACAGCGGGCCTTGACGAGTGCCTCCGAGCCATCCTTCCGGGGATCCTGGAAGGACTGAAGTGCCAGACTGTGCCGGCGCCGGGGGTGCTTGCGCCCCGGCACTGTTGATGGAGGCGCCGGCGTGCTCTAGCCCAGTGCTGAGGCCTTCGACGCCGACGTCGCTTGCGGTGCCGGTCTCGACCGCCACGCAGGTGGAGTCGACGTCGATGGAGGGAGCTTCATCCCCGCCGGCGCGGGAGTCCACTGCTCGACGACGCCACCGAGGACTCGGTGCCTCGAAGTCGAGCCGGGCCCGGTTAAGGTCTGAGCTACAGGAGCTCATGTCCGACACCAAGGAAGAGGCCTCGTGGGGGGAGGAGGAGGACCCCAGATATTTCTCCTCAGAGGAGTCTGTGGGCCTTCCCTCCGACCCCACTCCTTCACCGGAGAGGAAGCTCTCGCCACCTGAGAGCCTCTCCTTTGCCTCCTTCGTCAGGGATATGTCTATCTGCATTCCCTTCCCCGTGGTCTCTGTGGATGAGCCGAGGGCCGAGATGCTCGAGGTCCTCGACTATCCATCACCACCTACAGAGTCCTCCACGGTACCGTTGCACAATGTCCTCAAAGAGACACTGCTTCGGAACTGGTTGAGACCTTTATCTAACCCCACCATCCCCAAGAAAGCGGAGTCCCAATACAGGATCCACTCAGACCCAGAGTTAATGCGGCCTCAATTGCCTCATGACTCGGCGGTCGTGGACTCTGCTCTCAAGAGGGCACGGAGTTCGAGGGATACCGCCTCGGCGCCCCCGGGGCGGGAGTGTCGCACTCTGGACTCGTTTGGGAGGAAGGCCTACCAATCTTCCATGCTCGTGACCCGGCATCCAGTCCTACCAGCTCTACACGAGCATACACATGCGGAATAATGTGAAGCAACTGGCGGACCTGGTCGACAAGCTCCCCCCGGAGCAGTCCAGGCCTTTTCAGGAGGTGGTCAGGCAGCTGAAGGCGTGCAGAAAGTTCCTGTCCAGGGGTATATATGACACCTGTGATGTGGCATCTCGTGCTGCGGCCCAAGGTATAGTGATGCGCAGGCTCTCATGGCTGCGTGCCTCTGTCCTGGACAACCGCACCCAGCAGCGGCTGGCCGATGTCCCTTGCCAGGGGATAATATTTTTGGTGAGAAGGTCGAGCAGTTGGTGGGCTAACTACACTAGCGGGAAACCGCCCTAGACAAGCTCTCCCACTGGGCGCCTTCAGCATCCACCTCAGCAGGTGGACGTTTTTCCCGGGCCAGGCAGGCTGCGCCCTACGCCTACAACAAGCGTAGGTACACCCAGCCGGCCCGAAGGCCTCATCAGGCACAGGGACAGTCCCAGCGCGCTCGTTCCCGTCAACAGCGTGCGCCTAAGCAGCCCCCTGCGCCTCCACAGCAAAAACCGGGGACGGGTTTTTGACTGGATCCATGGGAACATAGCCGCAATCAAAGTGTCCGTACCGGACGATCTGCCAGTCGGAGGGAGGTTAAAATTTTTTTACCAAAGGTGGCCTCTCATAACCTCCGACCAGTGGGTTCTCCAAATAGTGCGGTGCGGATACGCCCTGAATTTGGCCTCCCCTCCACCAAATTGTCCTCCGGGAGCCCAATCCTTCAGCTCCCATCACAAGCAGGTACTTGCAGAGAAACTCTCCGCCCTTCTCAGCGCCAATGCGGTCGAGCCCGTGCCACCCGGGCAGGAAGGGCAGGGATTCTATTCCAGGTACTTCCTTGTGGAAAAGAAAACAGGGGGGATGCGCCCCATCCTAGACCTGAGAGGCCTGAACAAATACCTGGTCAAAGAGAAGTTCAGGATGCTTTCCTTGGGCACCCTTCTACCAATGATTCAGAAAAACGATTGGCTATGTTCCCTGGATTTAAAGGACGCATACACTCACATCCCGATACTGCCAGCTCACAGACAGTATCTCAGATTCCGCCTGGGGACACGGCACTTTCAGTATTGTGTGCTGCCCTTTGGGCTCGCCTCTGCCCCACGGGTGTTCACGAAGTGCCTCGTGGTGGTCGCGGCGTATCTACGCAAGCTGGGAGTGCATGTGTTCCCATATATCGACGATTGGCTGGTCAAGAACACCTTGGAGGCAGGAGCTCTCCAGTCCATGCAGTGCACTATTCACCTCCTGGAGCTGCTGGGGTTTGTGATAAATTACCCAAAGTCCCATCTCCAGCCAGTCCAATCTCTGGCATTCATAGGAGCTCTGCTGAATTCACAGACGGCTCAGGCCTTTCTTCCCGAAGCGAGGGCTCACAACCTCCTGTCCCTCGCTTCCTACACCAAAGCGTCTCAGCAGGTCACAGCTCAGCAGATGTTGAGACTCCTGGGTCATATGGCCTCCACAGTTCATGTGACTCCTATGGCTCGTCTTCACATGAGATCTGCTCAATGGAGCCTAGCTTCCCAGTGGTGTCAGGCCACCGGGAATCTAGAAGATGTCATCCGCTGCACTGGTGGACACTTCGGACCAATTTGACCCTGGGACGTCCATTCCAAATTCCGCAGCCCATGAAAGTGCTGACGACGGATGCATCTCGCCTGGGGTGGGGAGCTCATGTCGATGGGCTTCACACCCAGGGACTGTGGTCCCTCCAGGAACAAGATCTTCAGATCAACCTCCTGGAGCTCCGAGCGGTCTGGAACGCACTGAAGGCCTTCAGAGATCGGCTGTCCTATCAAATTTTCCAAATTCGGACAGACAATCAGGTTGCAATGTATTACATCAACAAGCAGGGGGGCACCGGATCTCGCCCCCTGTGTCAGGAAGCCGTCGGGATGTGGCGTTGGGCCTGCCAGTTCGGCATGCTTCTTCAAGCCACATACCTGGCAGGTGTAAACAACAGTCTGGCTGACAGACTGAGCAGAGTCATGTAACCGCACGAGTGGTTGCTCCATTCCAGAGTGGTACGCAAGATCTTCCGAGAGTGGGGCACTCCCTCGGTGGACCTTTTCGCCTCTCAGACCAACCACAAGCTGCCTCTGTTCTGTTCCAGACTACAAGCACACGGCAGACGCGTCGGATGCCTTCCTCCTCCATTGGGGGACCAGCCTCCTGTATGCTTATCCTCACATACCTTTGGTGGGGAAGACCTTACTGAAGCTCAAGCAAGACCATGGCACCATGATTCTGATAGTGCCTTTTTGGTCCCGCCAGATCTGATTCCCTCTTCTTCTGGAGTTGTCCTCCGAAGAACCGTGGAGATTGGAGTGTTTTCCGACTCTCATTTCGCAGAACGACGGAGCGCTTCTGCACCCCAACCTTCACTCTCTGGCTCTCACAGCCTGGATGTTGAGGGCGTAGACTTCGCTTCGTTGGGTCTGTCTGAGGGAGTCTCCCGTGTCTTGCTTGCCTCTAGAAAGGATTCCACTAAAAAGAGTTACTTTTTCAAGTGGAGGAGGTTTGTCGTTTGGTGTGAGAGCAAGGCCCTAGAACCTCATTCTTGTCCTGCACAGAACCTGCTTGAATACATTCTACACTTATCAGAGTCTGGCCTCAAGACCAACTCAGTAAGGAATCACCTTAGTGCGATTAGTGCTTACCATCACCGTGTAGAGGGTAAAGCCATCTCTGGAGAGCCTTTAGTCGTTCGATTCATGAGAGGCTTGCTTTTGTCAAAGCCCCCTGTCAAGCCTCCTGCAGTGTCATGGGATCTCAACGTCGTCCTCACCCAGCTGATGAAACCTCCTTTTGAGCCACTGAATTCATGCCATCTGAAGTACTTGACCTGGAAGGTCATTTTCTTGGTGGTAGTTACTTCAGCTCGCAGAGTCAGTGAGCTGCAGGCCCATGCTCCTTATTCCAAATTTCATCATAACAGAGTAGTGCTCCGCACTCACCCTAAGTTCCTGCCAAAGGTGGTGTCGGAGTTCCATCTTAACCAGTCAATTGTCTTGCCAACATTCTTTCCCAGACCGCATACCCGCCCTGCTGAACGTCAGTTGCACACATTGGACTGCAAGCGAGCTTTGGCCTTCTATCTGGAGCGGACACAGCCCCACAGACAGTCCGCCCAATTGTTTATTTCTTTCGACCCCAATAGGAAAGGGGTCGCTGTCTGGAAACGCACCATCTCCAATTGGCTAGCAGATTGCATTTCCTTCATTTACGCCCAGGCTGGGCTGACTCTTGAGGGTCATGTCACGGCTCATAGTGTCAGAGCCATGGCAGCGTCGGTGGCCCACTTGAAGTCAGCCACTATTGAAGAGATTTGCAAAGCTGCGACGTGGTCATCTGTCCACACATTCACATCTCATTACTGCCTCCAGCAGGATACCCGACGCAACAGTCGGTTCGGGCAGTCGGTGCTGCAGAATCTGTTTGGGGTTTAAATCCAACTCCACCCTCCAGGACCCGAATTTATTCTGGTCAGGCTGCACTCTCAGTTAGTTGTTTTTCGTAGGTCAATTTCTGTTATACCCTTGCCGTTGCGAGGTTCAATTGACTTAGGTTCTTGTTTTGAATGAGCCTGAGAGCTAGGGATACCCCAGTCGTGAGAACAAGCAGCCTGCTTGTCCTTGGAGAAAGCGAATGATACATACCTGTAGCAGGTGTTCTCCGAGGACAGCCGGCTGATTGTTCTCACCTACCCTCCCTCCTCCCCTTTGGAGTTGTGTTTTTTTCCTCATTCCTTTGCTTGTCATTCAACTGAGCGGGAACGGTCGCGCATGCGCGGTGGGCGTGCCCTGCGTGCGGGACCGCCCGCAAAGTTTTTGTTCCGGTTGGTGGGGGCTGCCGTGGACGTCAACCCAGTCATGAGAACAATCAGTCTGCTGTCCTCGGAGAACACCTGCTACAGGTATGTATCATTCGCTCCCAGATAGGGAAAAAAGGGTTACTTGTGAGTAAGGATGACAAAGAAATCATAGAGGATCAGATAGCCTTAAATAAAATTAATAATGACCAGACAAAAGACAACATAATAATGCCATGTATTAAACGTAATAAAAAAATGGAACAACAAGCATACATTGAAATGTCAATACGCAAATGTCAGGAGCCTGATGCATAAGATGGGAGAGCTGGAGTACATTGCACACAATGAAAAACTGGATATTATAGACATCTCTGAGACCTGGTGGAAGAAAGATAACCAATGGGACACAGTCATATAGGGCTACAAATTATATCGTAGCGATAGGGTGGATAGGATTGGAGGAGGGGTAGCACTGTATGTAAATGAGAACCTAGACTCGGAGTGGCGTAGTGGTTAGGGTGGTGGACTTTGGTCCTGGGGAACTGAGGAACTGAGTTCAATTCCCACTTCAGGCACAGGCAGCTCCTTGTGACTCTGGGCAAGTCACGTAACCCTCTGTTGCCCCATGTAAGCCACATTGAGCCTGCCATGAGTGGGAAAGCGCGGGGTACAAATGTAATAAAAATAAAAATAGGCTGTAAATATTGCAGGAGACAAAACCCCTATTGGAATCCTTGTGGATTGAAATTCCATGTGAAAAGGGGAAAAGGACAGTGATAGGAGTGTACTACCGTCTGCCTGGCCAAGACGAGCAGACGGACGCAGCAATGATAAGGGAAATTAAGGAAGCGAATAAAAAGGGCACTGTAATATTAATGGGTGACTTCAATTATCCGGATATAGACTGGGTTAATGAAACATCGGTACATGCAAGGAGGTGAAATTTCTTGATGAAATCAAGGACAGCTTCATGGAACAGCTGGTTCAGGAGCCAACAAGAGAAGGGAAAATAGTAGACTTAATCATTAGTGGAGCTCATGATCTGATGCAGGGGGTAACGATGCGAGGGCCACTTGATAACAGTGATCATTATATGATCATTTTTGATATTGGCTATGAAGTAAGTGAACTCAGGAAATCAAATACACTAGCGTTTAACTTTAGAAAAGGAGATTACAATAAAATGAGAAGAACAGTGAAAAAAAGACTGAAGGGAGCGGCTGAAAGGGTAAAAAACTTGAATCAGGCGTGGATGCTGTTCAAAAACATCATTCTGGAAGTACAGGACAAATATATTCCACATATTAGAAAAAGGGGAAAAAAGACCAAACGTCAGCCGGTGTGGCTAAACGGTAAGGTAAAGGAAGCTATTAGAGCCAAAAAACAATCCTTCAGAAAATGGAGAAGGGAATCGACTGAAGACAATAAGATAAAACATAAGGAATGACATGCCAAATGCAAAAAGGAGATAAGGAGGGCTAAGAAGGACTTTGAAAAAAAGTTAGCGTTAGAAGCAAAAACACATAGCAAAATTTTTTTTAGATATATTAAAAGCAGGAAGCCGGCTAAAGAGTCAGGCGATCAGGGAACACAAAGCCGTAGCGGAGAAATTGTATATATTTTTTTATTTATCATTTTACTTAATTACATTCATATTTATGACATAAATGTAAGGGAAAACAGAAATTGATATTAAAAAAGAAAACAGTTTCTCCCACCAATATATGTTATATAATCGTCCACAACTGGGAGATCCAAGATCAGGAAAACAATCTCAAAGAAAATAAGAAAAACTCGAAATGATTAATCTTACAATTCACTTTTTCTGAGGGAGGAAGGTTAATCGGTAATTGCAGCCGGTACAGTGGTAACTAAAGGAAGTTGCTGCAGAGGGTTCTTCATCTGTTCTTTCAACTCCACAAACACTTGTAATTTCTTAGGTTCAACAAATAAGTAATTATTAAAATTCAAAGAAATAGAACACTTACAAGGGAATTGCACTAGGAAGGTCCCACTTAGGGCAATGCTCTTTGGCTTAAAAGCCAAGAGTTCACACCTCCTAGTCTGCGATTCCCCTGATAAGTCAGGAAATATATTTATCTTTGAACCCAAAAAACTATCAACCATGTGTCGGAAATACAATTTCAAAACATTATTCCTATCTAAATCAAAGGCGAAAGTCACTAGTAATATAGCTTTTCCAAAATATCAGTTAAGTTCACATCTCTTTTCTCTGATAAAGAAGATTATTTAGGGGAAATATAAATCGCTTTAGACACCGGAGGGTGGCTATCAGAAAATGTTTGCAAATTATCAGAGACATATTTCTTCAACAGTTCAATAAAAGAAAAAATTCCAGAGTGTCTATTTTTATATCTTGGACTTCCACTTTGTTAGATAAGTATTGATATAAATTCTTTAATTCACATGTTTATTCCTGAAAAATTTTAAACATCTGAAGAAGAAAGTTATTCACACTCTGCAGCGCTTCTCATAATGCATCCATTGTGACATTTTTTGGCTTCACCAGGTCCAATTTCTCCACAGAAACCGCTCCAGATGTCTTCGGGGGGAGTGGGGGGGGGGAGAACTCACTCTCCAATCCCCCAGTTGGTTTATTATCCGGAGTCGATGCTGCGCCAGGACCTCCTCGGGTCGCGTGAAAATCCTGACCCACTTCGGGCGTTTCCACTGTCGACCTCCATAGCGAAGCGTTACTGTTTCCGGGTCTTGGAGGGGTCGTGCCAGCAGGGGGACTCAAAGTCACTCCCTCTCCACTGAGATTCGGCAATAAAGCCTTGCTGTTCCCTGAAGCAGGAACCGATATCCCCGACGTTATGACCCCGGATCTCTCCAAAGTAGGCTGAGAAGTGGTGGGAACCCCAACCTTGTTTGAGGAGGACAACACCATGGCTTTACCTTTTCTCTTCCCCATTCTCTGGGGAGCGCGCCTACTTCTTCAGGTATTCTGGAGTAAAACGGGAACTCAACTAACGTACGTCCTCCCTCAACGCCATCTTGAATCCTCCAGTTTGGGACACTCTTTGTCTGGTTTCTCCTCAGAGGCCTGTCTGATATGAGTCATTGAAACACTGAAGCCCCTCCACCACGACAAGGTGGTGTCCCTTCGGAGGGGGGTAGCGGAGAAATTGAATGAATTCTTTGCTTCGGTCTTCACCGATGAGGATTTGGGAGGGATACCGGTGCCGGAAAAGGTATTTGAAGCAGATGAATCAGAAAGACTAAATGATTTTTCTGTAAACTTGGAGGATTTAATGGGGCAGTTCTGCAAACTGAAAAGTTGTAAATCACCGGGACTGGATGGTATTCATCCCAGAGTATTAATAGAGCTGAAAAATGAACTTGTGGTGCTACAGGTAGTAATATGCAATTTATCCCTAAAAGCAGGTGTGGTACCGGAAGATTGGAGGGTGGCCAATGTAACGCCGATTTTTAAAAAGGGTTCCAGAGGAGATTCGGGAAATTATAGACTGGTGAGTCTGACGTCGGTGCTGGGAAAAATGGTAGAGGCTATTATTAAGAAGATAATTACAGAGCACATACAAAAGCATGGGCTACGGAGACAAAGTCAGCACGGATTTAGTGAAGGGAAGTCTTGCCTTACAAATCACTGCATTTTTTCGAGGGGGTGAACAGACATGTGGACAAAGGGGAGCCGGTGGATGTTGTGTATCTAGATTTTCAGAAGGCGTTTGACAAAATGCCTCATGAAAGACTTCAAAGGAAACTGGAGAGTCATGGGATCGGAGGCAGTGTATTATTATGGATTAAGAGCTGATTAAAAGATAGGAAGCAGAGAGTAAGGTTGAATGGTCATTATTCTCGATGGAGAAGGGTAGTTAGTGGGGTCCCTCAGGGGTCTGTGCTGGGATTGCTGCTTTTTAACATATTTATAAATGACCTTGAGATGGGAGTAACTAGTGAGGTAATTACATTTGCAGATGACACAAAGTTATCCAGGGTCATCTCGTCGCCGGAGGAGTGTGAAAGATTACAAGAAGACCTCGTGAGACTGGGGGATTTGGCGTCCAATTGGCAGATGAAGTTCAACGTTGACAAGTGCAAAGTGATGCATGTGGGAAAGAGGAACCCGAATTACAGCTATGTTATGCAAGGTTCTGCTTTAGGAGTTACGGACCAAGAAAGGGATCTGGGAGTCATTGTGGATAAGACGTTGAAATCTTCAGCTCAATGTGCTGCGGCGGCTAAAAAGGCGAACAAAATGTTGAGTATTATTAGAAAAGGGATGGAAAATAAACATGAGGATGTTATAATGCCGTTATATCGCTCCATGGTGCGACCGCACCTGGAGTATTGTGTTCAGTTCTGGTCGCCTCATCTCAAAAAAGATATAAATGAATTGGAGAAGGTGCAGAGAAGGGCGACAAAAATGATAAAAGGGATTGAACGACTACCCTATGAGGAGAGGTTAAGACGGCTAGGACTCTTTAGCCTGGAGAAAAAGCGTCTGAGGGGTGATATGATAGAGGTTTACAAGATAATGAGTAGGGTAGAGCGGACAGATGTGAAGTGTTTGTTTACACTTTCTAACAATAATAGAACCAGGGGACACAAGATGAAATTAGAATGTAGTAGGTTTAAAACGAATCGGAGAAAGTTTTTCTTTACTCAGCGCGTAGTTAGACTCTGGAACTCATTGCCGGAGAAGATAGTGATGGCAGCTGGCCTTGCTGAGTTTAAAGGGGGTCTGGATAGATTCCTGAAGGAAAAGTCCATTGATCGTTATTAAATTTTGGGATTTTGCCAGGTTCTTGGGGCCTGAATTGGCCGCTGTTGGAGATGGAGTGCTGGGCTTGATGGACCTTGGGTCTTTTCCAAGCGTGGCGGTGCTTATGTAAAAAATTATGCAGGCTTTGAATCGGCAGAGAGCAGATTTGGTGTTTCTGCAAGAAACTCATCTGACAACAATAGAACACTTGACATTCAAAAAGTGGTGGGTTGGAGACTTGGTGGAGGCACCAGCAATCAAGGTGGGGCTACTGATTCTGTTTAGGAAGGAATTAGAAGTACAAAAATCACAAACCTGGAGGGACCCTCAGGGTAGATTCCTAACTGTAAAAGCTGCTATTTGTAAAAAGGAGGTGCTCGGTCAAGATGGCGTGCGTGTGAGGAAGCATAGCGTGTGGGCTCCCAAACTCCAGATTTCGCTCCAGCAGCGTTTACTTTCTTTTACCCGTGATGGTGAAAAGAAAGGGAAAAGTCGTGGCAAAAGCCGCTGCGAACCCAGGCGATTCTTCAATGCTCCGGCAGCCAACCCTGGAGGCGTTCAGTCTCCACGCATGCGGAGCCCAGGTACCAGCCCTGGTTGGATCCCCAGGACAGCAAGGAGATCTTAGCGAGGAGGCGGTATCTTTAAGTCCGCTTTACCAGGCTGCCCCGTCGAGACTGAGCGGGGAGATGGGAACGATTAGAGAAACCCAGGCGGAGTCCCTAGAGGTTAGCGGCGGCCCAATCGGATCTTCAACTCCTGGGATATCATCATCTGGAGATAGGGCAGGAAGTATCTCCTCCTTACCCTCCCCTACCCAGGAGACCCCGCTCAGTGCTCTCGGAGTAAGGAATAGACCGGCAGCTGTTACTTTGGAGGCCCTCTGGGATATGATCCAGACTATCAACTCGTCTCTACTTCAATTGACGAATTCTTTCAACTCTGAGGTAAAGGATTTAAAAACATTTCAGCAGACAATGGAATCGAAGGCTAAGGAACAGGAAGAAAAAAGTGAGTCAAATTTGCATGAAATAAAAAAGTTACAGACTGTAGTTGGCAACATGGGGACTGAGAAAGATTTGATGCAAAGGAAAATTGAATTTTTCGATAACCAACTCAGGCGCAACAACCTGAGATTTCTAAACTTTCCCAAGACCCCATTGATTTCAGCCACGGAAATATTGAAAAAATATTTATTTAAAGTATTAGCCATTCCTAAGGAAGCTATGCCTCCTGTTATAAAAGCTTATTACATTACAGGAGCTAATACAGTTCAGGTGGAAGCTCCGGAACTGAACTTGTCACAATTTTTAGAAACATCTATGGAAATAATAACGGAACTTATGACCTTGCTAGCATCTTTTGCCTTCGAATCTGATAGAAATCATGTATTTTGACTTTATTTCAGACATATTTCAGCTTTATTCCTGGGATCAAAAATACAAATTTTTCCTGATCTAAACAAAACTACTCAGAGAAGGAGAAGAGAATTTATGAGACTTAGATCTTGGGTTCTCTCTCTAGGAGGCACTTTCAAGTTGAAATATGCTTGTAGATGTATTATTTCCTTAAATACAATATTCTATGTATTTTTTGACCCAGAAAAATTGAAGCAGTTTATAATTGCCAAAGAAAGTGGGAGTGAAAGAGCTCTGGACATCCCAGAGGGGAGCTGAAACCGCTGGCTGGGAATGGTCTCTATCCTCACAAAATGTCTTTTTTTTTTTCTGTTTAAAGCGTTAATCTTATTTCCTTGTATCTTGATCAACATATTGTGGACTAAGTAACAATGCAATTTCTTTGATCCTTTATGTAAAGGACATAATATTTTTTCTTTACTAAAAGGTTTCCTGATTTTCTTACATTTATTTTATGTAAATGTTTATTTTTGAAAACGATAAATAAAAAAATTTAAAAAAGAAAAGGAGGTGCTCCTGTGTAACATATATGGCCCTAATGTATATAATCATAAATTCATACAAACACTGACACATTGGATGTTGGAGATATAAGTACATAAGTACATAAGCACTGCCACGCTGGGAAAAGACCAAAGGTCCATCAAGCCCAGCACTCTGTCTCCAACAGCGGCCAATCCAGGCCCCAAGAACCTGGCAAAAACCCAAAATTTAATAGCGATCAATGGACTTTTCCTTCAGGAATCTGTCCAGACCCCCTTTAAACTCAGCAAGGCCAGCTGCCGTCACTACCTTCTCCGGCAATGAGTTCCAGAGTCTAACCACACGCTGAGTAAAGAAAAACTTTCTCCAATTGTTTTAAACCTACCACATTCTAATTTCATCTTGTGTCCCCGCTATTGTTAGAAAGCGTAAACAAAGGCTTCACATCTGTCCGCTCTACCCCACTCATTATTTTGTAGACCTCTATCATATCACCCCTCTGCCGCCTTTTCTCCAGGCTAAAGAGTCCTAGCCGTCTTAACCTCTCCTCATAAGGTAGTTGTTCCATCCCTTTTATCATTTTTGTCGCCCTTCTCTGCACCTTCTCCAATTCCTTTATATCTTTTTTGAGATGCGGCAACCACAACTGAACACAATACTCCAGGTGCGGTCGCACCATGGAGCGATATAACGGCATTATAACATCCTCATGCTTGTTTTCCATCCCTTCTTAGCCGCCGCAGCACATTGAGCGGAAGATTTCAACGTTCTATCCACAATGACTCCCAGATCCCTTTCTCAGTCCGTAACTCCTAAAGCGGAACCTTGCATGACATAGCCGTAATTCGGGTTCCTCCTTCCCACGTGCATCACTTTGCACTTGTCAACGTTGAACTTCATCTGCCATTTGGACGCCCAATCCCCCAGTCTCATGAGGTCCTCTTGTAATCTTTCACACTCCTCCCGCGACGAGACGACCCTGGATAACTTTGTGTCATCTGCAAATTTAATTACCTCACTAGTTACTCCCATCTCAAGGTCATATGTTAAAAAGCAGCGTTCCCAGCACAGACCCCTGAGGGACCCCACTAACTACCCTTCTCCATCGAGAATAATGACCATTCAACCCTACTCTCTGCTTCCTGTCTTTTAACCAGCTCTTAATCCATAATAATACACTGCCTCCGATCCCATGACTCTCCAGTTTCCTTTGGAGTCTTTCATGAGGCACTTTGTCAAACGCCTTCTGAAAATCTAGATATACAATATCCACCGGCTCCCCTTTGTCCACATGCTTGTTCACCCCCTCGAAAAAATGCAGTAGATTTGTGAGGCAAGACTTCCCTTCACTAAATCCGTGCTGACTTTGTCTCAGCAGCCCATGCTTTTGTATGTGCTCCGTAATTTTATTCTTAATAATAGCCTCTACCATTTTTTCCCGACACCGACGTCAGACTCACCGTCTGTAATTTCCTGGTTCTCCTCTGGAACTCTTTTAAAAAATCGGCGTTACATTGGCCACCCTCCAATCTTCCGGTACCACACCTGATTTTAGGGATAAATTGCATATTACTAACAGCAGCTCCACAAGTTCATTTTTCAGCTCTATTAATACTCTGGGATGAATAGCATCCGGACCCGGCGATTTACTACTTTTTAGTTTGCAGAACTGCCCCATTACATCCTCCAAGTTTACAGAGAAATCATTTAGTCTTTCCGACTTGCCCCCTTCAAATACCTTTTCCGGCACCGGTATCCCTCCCAAATCCTCGGTGAAGACCGAAGCAAAGAATTCATTTAACTTCTCCGCTACAGCTTTGTCTTCCATGATCGCCCCTTTAACACCACCGTCGTCCAGCGGCCCTACCGATTCTTTAGCCGGCTTTCTGCTTTTAATATACCTAAAAAAAATGTTTGCTATGTGTTTTCGCTTCTATCGCTAACTTTTTTTCAAAGTCCTCCTTAGCCCTCCTTATCTCCTTTTTGCATGTGGCTTGACATTCCTTATGCTTTATCTTATTGTCTTCCATCGGTTCCCTTCTCCATTTTCTGAAGGATTGTTTTTTGGCTCTAATAGCTTCCTTTACCTTACCGTTTAGCCACGCTGGCTGACTTTTGGTCTTTTTTCCTCTTTTTCTAATACGCGGAATATATTTGTCCTGTACTTCTAGGATGGTGTTTTTCAACAGCATCCACACCTGATTCAAGTTTTTTACCCTTTCAGCCGCTCCCCTCAGTCTTTTTTTCACCATTCTCCTCATTTTATCGTAGTCTCCTTTTTTAAAGTTAAACGCTAGTGTATTTAATTTCCTGGGTTCGCTTACTTCGTAGCCAATATCAAAACCGATCATATTATGATCACTGTTATCAAGCGGCCCTCGCACCGTTACCCCCTGAACCAGATCATGAGCCCCAGTAATGATTAAGTTTAGTATTTTCCCTTCTCTCGTCGGCTCCTGAACCAGCTGTTCCATGAAGCCGTCCTTGATTTCATCAAGAAATTTCACCTCCCTTGCATGTACCGATGTTTCATTCACCCAGTCTATATCCGGATAATTGAAGTCACCCATTAATATTACAGTGCCCTTTTTATTTGCTTCCCTAATTTCCCTTGTCATTGCCGCGTCCGTCTGCTCGTCTTGGCCAGGCGGACGGTAGTACACTCCTATCACCATCCCTTTTCCCTTTTCACGTGGAGTTTTAATCCACAAGGATTCCAGTCGGGGGTTTTGTCTCCTGCAATATTTGCAGCCTATCTGAGTCAAGGTTCTCATTTACATACAGCGCTACCCCTCCTCCAATCCTATCCACCCTATCGCTGCGATATAATTTGTAGCCCTGAATGACAGTGTCTCATTGGTTATCTTCCTTCCACCAGGTCTCAGAGATGTCTATGATATCCAGTTTTTCATTGTGCACAATGTACTCCAGCTCTCCCATCTTATGCCTATCTGATCCTCTATGATTTCTTTGTCGTCCTTACTCACAAGTAACCCTTTTTTCCCTATCTTGGTGATATCCTCAATGGATATCTTCTTCCGAAAAATGCGCTTTTGAGCGACTGTCGGCCTTCCCCCCGTTTCTAGTTTAAAAGCTGCTCTATTTCCTTTTTAAAAGTTGACGCCAGCAGCCTGGTCCCACCCTGGTTAAAATGAAGCCCATCAGATCGGAATAGGCTCTCCCTTCCCCAGTTCTATGGGCCCACCCATAGCTATGCCCCTGCTCTCCCCTGCCCTCCCCTCCATGCATTCATGTCCAGCAACTCTCCTCTCTCCCCTGCCCTCTCCCCCCATCCATATCCAGCAATTCTCCTCTCTCCCCTGCCCCCCCTCCATGTCTACCAATTTCTCCTCTCTCTTTCCTCCCATCCATGTCCAGCAATTTCTCCTCTTTCCCCTGCCCTCCCCTCCATGTCCAGTAACGCCCCAAACTCCACCTGCACCCTTTCTAGTTCCAACCCCCCCTGCCTGACCTCTTCTCCCTCAACAGCCCTCCTTGCCTTCCTGCCGCCCAGCCAGCGCTTTAAAACTCATTTTAAATGACTGAACAGTGAAAGAAGCAGAGTACAGCCGGTTCACCTTCAGCTTTCTCCTTCCCTCTCAGCGTCCCGCCCTTGCATAAACAGGAAATGAGGATGGGACCACAGCTGAGAGAGAAGGGGAAAGCTGAAGGCGAGCCGGCTGTACTCTGCTTCTTTCACAACCATTCAGTCAGGTAAAATGAGTCTTAAACGCTGGCTGGGCGGCAGGAAAGCAAGGAGGGCAGGTTTCAAAATATTGGGGGTGCTCGAGCACCCACAGCACCCATGGAGTCGGCGCCTATGATCGGAGGGATAGGGGAGAAAATGTTAAAAAAATGTTTTTGGATGGGGAGGAGGAAGTGATGTCACGAATGCCGATGGCTGCCTAAATCCGAAGCTCCGTCTCATCCCTGCATATAAGTAGCAATAAAGTGCTTAAACATGTCCTTAAATTCCTTCTTGCTGTTGTGAAATTCAGTAGGAACCTGGAGTGGTGATTTCGGTTTGAAAAACATCCAAAATCGGAAGATGTCTTCGGCACGAAAGGAGGGTGAACGCCAGTCTGCGCGCCAGGCCGGTAAGGCAGCAGGCCGCCATGTGCTTGCGTCTGCCCGAGTATCACACTCCAATTCGGATTCCACTATGTCTAACGCGGAAGCGCCGACTGTGTCAATGAAAAGGGGCACTTCTAAAGATTTAGCTAAATGCCTACAAGAGATACATGAAGAGATCAAGTCATCCAAGGAGGAAATCCTGGATCGGATGGACGTTCTGTGTGTTGATCTCCGCGAATTGGGAGGGCGCGTGGAGGACTTAGAAACGCGTGCGGATGAACAAGCTGAGCACCTGAATGGCGCTGAAGGAAAAATTTCAAATCTCTTTGAATAGTTTGAAGACTTACTATATAAGATCGATGATCAGGAAAATAGAGGGAGGAGGTGTAATCTCCGCTTCCGTGGTGTTCCAGAGGTTGGGGACAAAGAAGATGTTGTCGCGGTGGTAAAGCTGCTTTGTGACCAGTTGCTAGAATCGGAATACATTATGGTGGAGCGGGCACATAGAGCTCTAGGGAGCAGGCAGGACAATAAACCTTGGGACATTGTTATTTGCTTTTCCTCTTACGCTATAAAAGAGCGTTTGATGCAGCGGGCTCGTCAGGTTCAATTTATTGACTACAGTGGAGCTCAGGTGAAGGTGTTTCAAGACTTGTCTCAGCTGACTTTGGCTAAGTACCGAGCCATGAAACCTGCTTTGGATATCCTACTTGTCAATAAGATCCCGTATAGATGGTCCTTTCCTTTTGCTCTCTGCTTTACTGTGGGGGAAAGATTTTATTTATTTATTTTATTGCATTTGTATCCCACATTTTCCCACCTATTTGCGGGCTCAGTGTGGCTTACAATACATTGTATTGATGGAAGTACAATTTGTTACAGCTCGATTATGGTTACATTGTGAGGCATTGAGTTTAAGACAGAGTCTACGTATCGTTAAGGGGAATAGTACAATGGAACAGAACAAAGGAAGAACAACGGATACTGATAGGACTATAGAGCAATAGCGCGAAGACGTTCGGGTATAGCATTTTTACCTGTAGATTAAGGTTTAAGTGTGTTAAAATTACGGGGGATAAGAGTACAGGTGAGAATGTATTGATGTATTACTAACAGTGTGCATGGACTTCATGTGTTTTGATCCTTTCGATAGATTTTTTCGAAGAGATGAGTCTTCAGTAGTTTGCGGAAGTCGGTCAGCTCGTAGTTCGCCTTCAGGTTACGTGGAAGTTTGTTCCAGAATTGCGTGCTCATATAAGAAAAGGTTGATGCGTGCAGCAGTTTGTATTTTATGCCTTTGCAATTAGGGAAGTGGAGGTTAAGGAAAGTTCGGGATGATCTTTTCGCATTTCTGGGTGGTAGGTCTATTAAGTCAGACATGTAGGCTGGGGCTTCACCGTGAATGATTTTATGGACTAGTGTGCATACTTTAAAAGTGATGCGTTCCTTGAGTGGGAGCCAGTGTAGCTTCTCTCGTAAGGGTTTCGTGCTTTCGTATTTTGGTTTCCCGAAAATGAGTCTGGCAGCTGTGTTCTGGGCTGTTTGAAGTTTCTTCAGTATTTGCTCTTTACAACCTGCTTATAGTGAGTTGCAGTAATCCAAATGGCTAAGTACGAGTGATTGCACTAGGCTGCGGAAGACGGATCTTGGGAAGAATGGTCTTATTCTTTTCAGTTTCTACATGCTGTAAAACATCTTTTTGGTTGTGTTGTTTGCGTGATTTTCGAGTGTTAGGTGGCAGTCAATAGTGACTCCAAGGATTTTTAAGGTTTCTGAAATTGGAAGATTTAGTTTTGGTGTGTTTATAGCGGTGAATTCATTCGTGTTGTATTGGGAGGTAAGTATCAGGCATTGAGTTTTTTCTGCATTCAGTTTCAATCGAAATGCTTCTGCCCAGGTGTTCATGATGTGTAAGCTTTGGTTAATTTCATTGTAGATTTCTTTAATGTCTTGTTTGAAAGGGATATATATTGTTACATCGTCAGTGTATATATATGGGTTAAGGTTATGGCTTGCTAGAAGTTTTGCCAGGGGTGTTATCATTAGGTTGAAGATAGTTGGTGAGAGGGGTGATCCTTGCGGTACTCCACATTCTGGTGTCCATGCTGCAGACGTAGTTGAATTTGATGTGACCTGGTATGAGCGTAAGGTTAGGAACCCCTTGAACCAGTTTAGGACATTGCCTCCGATGCCAAAGTATTCAAGTATATGTAGTAGGATTCCGTGGTCAACCATATCAAAGGCACTTGACATGTCAAATTGTAGAAGGAGTATATTGTTGCCGGTTGCAATCATTTGTTTAAATTTAGTCATTAGTGTAATTAGTACTGTTTCGGTGCTGTGGTTCGATCGGAATCCTGATTGGGCATCATGCAGTATTGAGAACTTGTCTAGATAGTTTGTGAGTTGTTTTGTTACCATCCCTTCGGTTATTTTGGTTATTAGTGGTATGGATGCTACTGGTCTGTAATTAGTTGCATCGCTTCAGACTGTTATCGGAAGTATGGCAGGTTTTGAAAGAGGAAGGCCTGACGGCAGCTGCTCATCCACCGGTGGACATTGCTCCTGCATCTAGAGCAAAGCTTCAGCAATGGAAGAGGGTTGCTAAGAACCTCAGAAGTCCCCCAAAGGCTACTTGAAAAGACTATCAGATCTTTATGCACATTTGTTTATATGCAGTTATGAATAATGAGTGGAACAGTTTTTCAGGAATTGTATGATAGTTCTCTGGGATTTACAGATTAAAGATAGAATGTTGTTTTATGTGGCTCTAGAAAGAGGTAGGAGTGGGGGTGGAGAAATTGGGGGTTTATTTCGTATGATGTAATATGGGGATAGGACGGTGGGGGTTCTGGGTTGTCTTTCGGGTTGGTGGGCTACTTTCTCCGGAGTGCCTAGTTTAGGGGGCTTTTTGGTCTCTGTCTAGGGGGCTTTTGATGATTTGTTGGGAGGGGTTGGGTAGGGCAAATCTGTTTGTTGGGGAATAAAGACGGGGGTTGGTTTTTTTTTTTTTTTTTTTTGGGGGGGGGGGGGGGTTGTTTTGTACTCCAACTCCAACTGCAGAGCTTGGCCATTTCTATACCTGCTATGTGTCATAAATGAGTATTGATCTAAAATTCTTGTCATACAATGTCAAGGGCCTTAACTCTCCCCAAAAGCGACAAAGGTTGTTTAGAGAACTGCAGATGAGTACTCCACATGTGGTCTTTTTGCAGGAGACACACTTTAGAAGGGAACATGAAACATTGCTATGTCATCATCGATATCCTTATGTTTTTTTTCCTTCTGATGCCAGCTCTAAGAAGAAATGGGGGGTTGCGATACTGTTACATTCTTCCTTGCAGGTACAGGTACAGAAAGTAAAGCGTGATCCTGCTGGTCGTTTTTTGCTTCTGCATGTGATGCTGAATAACTCACCTTTCTCTCTTGTAGCTGTATACGCGCCTAACGAATCTTAGGGAGCATTTTTTGTCCGGCTGGGAAAAGTGGTGCAAGCTGACCCATATGGTAAGTTGGTAATGGGGGGGGGGGGCGGGGACTTTAACGCAATGTTTGACCCGAACATTGATAAGACTGGTGTGATCTCGAGAGCTGACATTCAAAACTCTTAAGGTTTTAGAGGCTCTGACTAGAACCCTGGCGGTTTGTGATATGTGGCGCTTACATCATGCAGGGGAAAAGGATTATTCTTTCTACTCTCATTCTCATGATTCTTATTCTCGCATTGATCATATTCTCCTTGACATATCTCTCTCGCAGGGTATTAGTGATATGGGTATAGGTTCTATTACCCTCTCGGATCATGCCCCAACGTGGTTGAACCTTTCCCTTTTCTATAAGGTGGATAAAGATACTAGGTGGACTCTAAATGTTTCCTTCCTTACTAAGGGAAGAGAAGGTGTTGACGGTCCTGAAGGAATATCTCGAAACCAACTTGGCATTGGGTCCTCCTATGGGGATTGTGTGGGATGCTTTGAAAGCTGTAATGAGGGGGTTTTTCTTAAAACATGCAAGTATTCAAGCCAGGGCTCAGAGGCAGGAGGTTGCGGCATGTATGTCACGATTGTCATGGCTTGACGCTAGGCATAAGTTGTCGCAAAAGGTTGAATATTTGCGGGAGATTCAGGCCCTTCGTCTTAGGCTGGACAACGTCTACTCAGAACAACTCCAGTTTGTACGTGGTCAGCAACAGTTGCATCATTATTCCACTCAGAATAAACCTAGCAGATCTTTAGCCCTTAGGTTGCGGCAGAGGCAGCTTGACCCTACTATCTTGCGTATTGGTGACAGACACAATAAGGTATTGACCCAATCCTCCTTGATTCATCAAAGGTTTCAAGCCTTTTATCAGTCCCTCTATTCTGCAGATCCTCATATTGAGCAGGATGTGATAGAAGCCTTTCTTGCTTCCCAGTCTCTTCCCTCTCTTTCAGTTGCTCAGCGCTCGTCTCTTGATAGTGTTGTTGGGGCTGAGGAAGTCGCCTTAGTGATAAAGGATTTACCAACAGGCAAGGCTCCGGGATTAGATGGATTGCCGAATGAGTTTTATAGGGTATTTAGGGGGGAGTTGGCTTCTCTTTTAGCGGAGATTTGTAATGGAGTTCAGGACGGGAAGGTTCTTCCTCCTTCAATGACGGAGGCCTGGATAGCAGTGATCCCAAAGCCAAGTAAAGCCAAGGTGGATTGTGCATCCTACCGACCGATATCCATTCTTAATTCAGATGTTAAAATCATCACAAAGGTTTTGGCGAATTGGTTAGCTAAGGTTCTTCCAGATTTGGTTCACCCTGACTGGGTTGAATTTGTTCCTCATAGGCAAGCTAAAGATAATGTGTGGTGTATGGTAAATGTATTGCACGTAGCTAACCAGTCTCGGACTTCTTTATGCCTTTTAGGTTTAGACACCGAAAAGGCTTTTGACTGTGTTCATTGACCTTTTATGATGAGTGTTATGGAGAGTTTGGGGATAGGTCTGAACTTTAGAAATTGGATCCAGGCTCTTTACTACTCTCCCAAAGCATGTGTTCATATTAATGGAGTAATTTGCAATTGTTTCCTTTATCTAGGGGGACGAGACAGGGTTGTCCTCTGTCGCCTATGCTATTGGTTATGGAACCATTAGCTATTGCTATTCGAGCTAACCCTAATATTTCGGGATTACAGGTGGCTTGTCAGGAATACAAATTGGCTCTTTTTGCTGATGATATATTGCTCTCCTTGACTAAACCCTTAATCTCTTTGCCCAATCTAGTTCAGCTTTTGGATGAATATTCCTCAGTATCAAGTTTTAAGCTAAATATGTCTAAATTGGAGGCAGTGGCTTTTGGTATCCCGGGTCCAACCTTGGCTTCTTTACAAGAAAACTTTCCATTCTGATGGGTCTCCCTGGGTATCAAATATTTGGGGGTTATCCTCACTAAAAAAAAAATTCTGATTTATTTGCAGTTAATTATCCTTCTCTTTTAAAGGAGATCTATAAGGACTTGGAAACTTGGGGGTCTATAGATTTATCGTGGTTTGGTAGGTTTGCTACCGTGAAAATGAATGTATTGCCACGCTTGATGTATCTATTTCAGGTACTTCCTTTGCACTTACCCTCGTTCCTTTCAGGTATTCAGAACCAACTCGTGCATTTTATATGGTCCAATAAAAGACCGCATATTTCTAGAGTTCTGTTATTTAGAGACCAACGACAAGGAGGTGTTTTTATGTATTGTAAGCTGGCCATGGACTCCTCGCTATGGCGAGGGTAGATGGACAACTACCCACTGGGTACCTTGGAAGGCTATGGTTTATGGCCATCTGACTCCTCATCACTGTAAGGGTATCTAAACTCTTTCTAGTAATCATCTTTGTTGCAAGGTAACACTAGTGTCTTAGATTTTCTATAAGAATGAAAGAAGACAGAAGGTAAAGATATGTATTTATTTATGCTTACCAATACAAGGCAATGCAATCAGGGACATCAATCAAACAGTTCAGAGGGACAGCACTTCTGGCAGCAACTCAGCTTCTCCAAATTGCTCAAATCTGAACCTTTATTTATATAAATTCTCCCTCATTAGAAAAGTATTAAGCCCATTATCTTCTATGAGAGCCTGGTCATGGAAAGTTTTCCAACCGCAACTTCTTTTTTTTAACTTTTTTTTTCTACTTCTAAGTTCCTCTTTTTAACACCTGGCTTTGTGGTAAACACTTTTTTTTATTTAACTGTCTTTTTCAGTCATGTGGGACAAACTACTTTATTTTGTAACTCAGCATCCATTTTATTCTCAGTCTCTTGACCTAACACTTCAAATTACAGCATTTAGGCCCAGTTCTTTTGGCCTTTCTCAGGTTTTCACATTAGGCCTTGCTTTTCCAGCAAGTCCTTACTCACTTAGCCATAAGTTTGTAAACTTGGCTAGTATTTTAACGGCCTGAGCTCTAGGTTTAGCCTCCCACCCTTCCGGTGGGGGGGGGGGGGGGGGGGGCTCTTAGCTGTAATATAATTATACAGAGGGCTTGGTGTTCCCAATATATATTGGTATTATAAAGCAGCACAAGCGATTGCGGCCATAGAGTGGTATCAGGCTAGCTGTCATAAGAGGTGGATTCGTCTGGAACAGGATTCATAGGAAATTAGATAAGGGACTTTGTCCCTCAATCTCAACAACTTTTCATTACTGGGATAGTTTTTTTGATACACAGGACTTGGTCCTTTCTAAGCTTACTCCAGTAATTCATAATCCACATTTCCCCCCGGGTCTTGAATCTGGTAATTTTAAAATATGGTTTTCAGCTGGTTTAGAATCTTGGGGTCAATTTTTTGATGAAGGCGAGTTTATACCGTTTCAAAGTTTGACTGAGTTATATGCACTTTCATCTACAGATATCTTTGCTTATTTGCAGGTGAAACCTTTCCTTTCAGCCGGTGAGATAAGGGCCAAAGTTTTGCGAGAGGATTCATTTTTGGAAGATTTGTGTGTGGATTCCAAAGGGACGAGGGGTTTGATTACTTGTCTATATTCTTTTCAACGTAGACGGATTCAGGCCCCCGTTTAATATCGACAGAGCTGGCATTGGGAGTTGGGGGTGACATTATCTGATGATGATTGGACTGTTATGGAGCATGCTTTGTCGCGAATCTCTATCTCTACTCCGTTTAAGGAGAATGCACTAAAGGTGTTATATAGATGGTATTTGGCCCCTGCCCGCCTTCACCATATGTTCCCTCAGGTGTCGTCTCTGTGCTTGAGAGGGTGTGGGCAAGAGGGCACTGTAACAAAAATAATGTAACAAAAAAAAAAATATGGGGCATCTCTGGTGGACCTGTATTAAAGTACGTGCTTTCTGGAAAGCTGTGCAGTATAGACTCCAGAGATGAATCTCCAAGCCCCTAAAGTGGTCTCCTGAGTTTTTTCTTTTTCCAAAGAAACCACCGGGCCTAACCACTTCCCATTCTTTGTTGGTTAGACACGCTATGATTGCTTCTAGGGTTACTTTGGCAGCTTCATGGAAGTCCTTGCAGGTTCCTTCAATTACCAAGTGGCTTAATAAGCTTTGATATTTGTGTGAGATGGAGAGGCTCTGGGCTAAGCGCAATAAAACATTGGCTAAATGGGAATCTATTTGGCATCCTTACATTACATAAGTAATGCCACACTGGGAAAAGACCAAGGGTCCATCGAGCCCAGCATCCTATCCATGACAG